>NC_048221.1:2583263-2600042 GCF_002007445.2 Ailuropoda melanoleuca
CCAGGGCCCCTGAGGAGGCTCTCGACTGAGGGGTGGGAGGCAGGGGATGGGAGGCGGCCTACCTGCGCCCAGGGGACGGGGGCTCCTGCTTGAGGATGGGGAACAGAGGCTCACTCTCCACGCCCTGCTCCTGCTTCAGCTTGTACAACTTCTGTCGCAGCACGTCCTGGTGCCGCTCTCGGAGCCTGGAACGCAGGCTGGTGGTCACCTGCCCACCCCCGCGGCCCTTGTCCTGACACCCTTCCGTGGCGAGGGTCCCAGAGCCCAGGATAGCAGCAAGGGGCCCCTGCCCAGGCCGTGTCCTCAGGCTCTGGGCTCTGGAGCACAGAGGCGGGGCGCCTGGGGCCCTACAGAGGTCTACGGCTGCAGGGGGTGGGGGGGTGCGCTGGGGGCCAGGCTTCAGCCACGAGAAAAATGGGATTCAGGTCCCAGACCCTGCTGCGAGCAGCACTCCACAGTTAGGAAGGACTCGTGTGCCCCAGAGCCACCAAGCTGGGCTGCACAGGACGCAGGCCGCCAGCAGGGGGGCATAAACCTAGAGACACTCCGTGCGGTCAGCAGCAGACAGGCGCTGTGTTTACACAGCGCGGCCAAACACGCTGAGAATTTGTACACAGAGGGTGTGGGGTGGGCGGAAGGCGGGCAGCCTCAGGGCCCCCGCCGTGATGCCTGCTGATCCTGGTGAGACAGAGGCCAGACGCTGCCGGAGGCCGGCCCCCCAGAGGCCCTGCCAGCTGCCCGGGACCCCGACTTCAGGGGGTGGAGGCTCCCTGAGGTCACGCAGGAGCCAGGCTGCGGTGGAGCCGGCTCCCGTGCCCCGCAGAGGCCGGGGGCAGTGCTGACCTGGCGCGCGCCATGTGGGCGCGGAGCTGCTGCAGGAGGCTTTCCCAGTAGCCCATGTCCAGGTTGGGGCCCCCGGCCCGGATCTTGCCTTCGATGCCCTGGAATATGACCTGCAGCTGGCTGTACGTCTTGCCCTTGAAGACCGACTGCACGTCGGAGCTGACCGAGGCATTGACGCCCTCTCGCCGCTCACCTGCAGGGGACAGGCTGCTCAGCACCGGGCCGGGGTCCTGACTCTCCCCTTTGCCCACACTGTCCCTCCGCCCGTCCTGGGGTCCTGACTCCTCCCGGCCTCCAGTTCACCCCTGCCTCTGGCTGGATGCTTCTAGCACACGGAGGGGGGGCACCAGGCCACGGACCCTAGTTGGGATGGTTCTGACTCCGTGGGCCAGGGGGAGCCGGGCAGGTGTCTTCCAGCCTCTCCCTGGTCTGACCCTCGGGCCAAGTCTGAGCGCCTCAGCCTGCCACCCCCACCCCCACCCGAAGAGTAAGGAGAGATCACCTGACAGCCAGACTCTCGGGAATTCAGATCCTACTCTGCCAGTCTCAGCTGTGTGATCTGGGGTAAGTGGTTTACCGTTTCTGGGCCTGGCTTTTCCCCCAGTAAGGAGACCTGCTCATTTCCCAGGCTCTGCAAAGTCCTGACGCCGCCCTGAGGCAAGCATGTGCCCCTGTCCTGCACCTGTCATGAGCTGGGGGCCCAGGTGCACATCCCTCCCCTGTAACCTGAGAGGCTCCTGAGGACGGGAATGGGGCCGCCTGACCCTACCTGCTCTGCACACCAGTTTCCTTGCCTCTCATCAAAGACACCAAGCCCCGCCACACGTGTTGCTCCCCCAGCAACGTGATCTTCCTCGTCCATTTTGCCTCCCAGATTGCTCCCCTTGGCCTGGAAGCCTGATTTGTGGCGTCCCCAAGGCAGGGACCTTGTGGGGCTTCGGAATGTGGCCTCCCTGGCACCGTGCTAGGCCCGCGGGGGCCCGGTGTGCAACTGCTGATGAATGCAGGGGTGCGTGAGCAGCACGTGCTCCCTGCTCAAGAGCTGGCCTCGGCAGCCCTCCCGCTGGGCACGGGGTCACAGCAGGTCAGACAGGGTCACGAAGAACCCAAGTCCCTCCAGCCAACCAGCGTGGGGCCCTGGAATCAGCCCCTAGAGACTCAGCCTCTCTGCCCGACAGCCGAGCATTCCCAGGCAGCCCTAGACTCAGGACAGGCACAAAAACATTACGGAACCAAAGCTGAACTCGGTGACAACTCGCACCCGCCTGTGGGGCCGCATCCCACGTTCATGCACACGGAACTCACAACCCACACAACCAGCACCCGCCGGCGCGGCCCCCACACGCGTCACGCTTTGCCACACACGGTCTGAAGAAAGTCAGGTCCCAGGTCCAGACCCCACAGGGCCCAGCTGGATCCCGGCGGGGCTGGAGCGGCTGCACTGTGCTGACTGGAGCCCTCTCTGGGACAGCGCTCAGGAGAGGGCAGCACCACGGGGAGGGCCCCCAGGGAATGTAGTGGGGCGCTCACCGCGGACGCCCACTCCTACCCTACAATCAGAACTTCCCAGTTACCAACAAGACGAACGTAAAAAAAAAAGCCCAACCGATTTGTTAAGACGACGGATGGTGCTTTGCAGGCCTCCCGGAACAATGGAGCCGAGACCTCTTGGGAATCATGCCAAAAGGAGACACGGAAAAGCAGGTCTGCCTCTGAGCACAGCTGGAGCCAGCTGGGACCCCTGCCCTAACAGGTGAGGAGGGAAAGCGGACAGCGGGGCCTCGGCCGTCACTGAGAGACAGGAAGCCCCTGCAGAAGAGGGCGACCAGCAAAGGGGCCGCGGCGGCGGCAAGAGGCCCAGCGACTCGGTGCAGGGAGCTGTGCAAAGGGGGACACACAGCGGGACGGCCCTCACTCTTCCCCAGCTGGCAGGTCGGGGTCTTGGGTGTCTGAAGGAGAACTGCCCTCGGAGTTCTAGCCTCAGCCCTGCTGCCACCAGCCAGCGGGGAGGCGAAACACATTTCCTGACGTGCATGACGTCCAAGAACTTCCTGCTTTTCGCCTGAAATTACTGGAGAATATGTCCCACCGAGATGAGGGCACAAAGCACCAGGAAGGGAGATGTGGGGTCATAGAAAGAGGGGCTCCAACACAGCAGAGAGAAGGGAAGCCCCGTGAGGCGGGTTTGTGAGGAGACAGAGGGCAAGGGGACAAGGAGAAAGAGGCCCGAGGGGACGCTCCGATGGGTCCGGCCACCTCGGCAGGGGAGCTGGAGGCCTGGGGAGGCCTGTGGTCGGTGGTGGCCATGAGTGCTACGACCCTCAGTCACACGGGCTAGCGCAGTCTCCAGGGCGTGACAACCATTTACTTGTTTCTTTTCACCTGACACTCCTGAAGGTGTCCTGTCATCCCCAGGGGACAGAAGGGACAACCAGGCTCCCAGGAGGTCGCCGAGCTGCTTCGTGGCCTGGATCCGCACTCAGGGCCACACCTGCCCCGGTCAGTGCCCTTCCAACCAGAGTTCTATACCCAGCCCACTGCCACCAAAGGAAATACCTCCTCACACGTCTCTGAGAGCAAAGAATTTCCTTTCCTTTCTCCTGAAGTTATTACAGGAGGTGCCCTGCCGAGAGGACGGGGATGCAGGGAAACAAATCACCACTTACAAAGAGGATGAAAGACATTCCTTTTTTTCCTAAGACAAGGAAACCAGCCCCCCACCCCATCTGACCAAGACAGGCTTGGGGGAGGGGAAAGCGCATCTCCTCGGCCACCACCACGCCTAAGAGACAGCGGAGCCTAGAACAGGCGCATGATGCCCACGGGAGCTGGGTGCTGTTTAAGGTGGCCTCGAGGGGTGGGAATGCAGTTGGTTATAAGCTTCTAGAATAGCAGTTCTCACCCAGGGTGATTCTGCCCCCATGGGACACCAGGTCATGTCCGGGGACACCTGCAATGGTCATGATTGGGGTGCTCCTGACACGGAGTGGGTGGGAGCCCAGTGTCCACAGTGCTCGGCATGAAGAACTCGATCCCCCAGAGATCATATGTATGCGTGACCCCCTCCAGGGAAAGAAAGTGAACGGAGAAAGAACATCAGGTTGAATAGACTCCAGGGGGTTCCCAGACAAGCGGAGTCGAGTCCCAAGTCCCACTCTCACTCAAACACGCCAAGCCTCTGGCAGAAACTTGAAACCCAAACAAGCAAGCCCCCCGCGGGCACTGCTCCCAGGGATGTGGAGTGTTTAAAGGAAGCCGGTGGGTGGGCTGCTGGGCTCTGAGCCCCCACTCATTCAGGGTCAGGAGCACCTGCTGCTGCCCCCTGGTGGCTCCCGGAGAAGCCTCCAGAGGGCCAAGGAGACCCCAGATGGGGAAACTGAGGTAGGCAGTGAGCCCGTTTCCCCGGGGAGCCACCCAGAACGAGGCAGGTCCCAGCAGACCCAGCCAGGTGCCCCCACGAGCACAGTGGGTGCTTTCTGGCTACCCTGGCTCCAGCCTGGGCTTACCTGGGCCCTTGCCTGAGGCCTCCAGCTTGCGGAGCTTGGCGATCTCGTCCTCCGTGATGGTGGTCATGTCCCGCCAGAAGTCCGCGTTCTTACCCTGCTCCAGCTCCATGTACACCTGGAGGAGGGAAGTGCAGGGAGCGAGCATGGCGAAGGGTGGCCCCGGGAGCCTGGGTGCGAGCAGGGTGGGGGGCCGGGCGGTACCTGGATGTCTTCCAGCAGGTCCTCCATGTCGGCTACGGTGAGGCCATTGAGGAAGGTGTACGGCTCGTGCATCTCCACGGCCAGGTCGTCGTCCTCGGCGCTGATGTATTTGGCCAGCAGGTCGATGGGCTTGGCCCGCCCGTCCCGGATGCGGATCTTGGAGCTGCCAGGGAGCAGGGAAGCCGCGTCAGAGCCCAGAATGCAGCCCCCACCCCTCCCAAAGACCCTGCCCTGGAGGAGTGACCCGTGTGGGAGCCAAGGGAAGAGCCTGGCCTGTGGCAGGTGGTGGTCAAGGAAGCCTTCCTGAAAGCGGGGGGAGCAGGCACAGGAGCGAGACGGGGAAGACGCAAGCCAGGACATAGGCAAGCGTGGCATCTGAAGACCCACGGGTGGCGACACAAGGGGGCAGAGAGGACCACCTCCTCCCCGTGGGCAGGCAGCTGGGGTGGAAGATCCAAAGGCCCAGTGCTGCAGCCAGGGACACGCGTCAGAGGCTGATGCTGGTCCGACCCAAGGGAGCCCTGTAACCAGGCAGGTCTGAGCCCCTGGGGGCTGGTGTGGCCAGCGACAGCAGGACAGAGAGGGGGCCAGAAGCGGGCTCCCGCACACACACGCCAGGCCTGGGGCTCAGACGCCTACTGTGTGGCCTCGGGCGCTCATGAGTCCTTGTCGGTGACCAGGCCTGACGAGCACACACTCCTAGGAGCTGGGGGGTGGAGGGATGACCGTACTAGCCCAGGGTCTAGCACCCTGCTCGCTCGTGTGGCAGCACGACTCGGAGCGAGGACCATTCAGATGTCTCCTTGGCACGCGACTCCTTGAGACAGGCTCAAGGAAAGAAGTGGACAGGAAGCGGTGCACGCAGTGGGGGTTGGCACCGGAAAGGCGCAGTGGGTGGCCCCCTGAAGGGCCAGGGGGACCAACCAGGGCAGAAGGCTCAGGCAGTGGAAAGGGCGCGTAGCAAGGCTCTGGGGCAGGCAGGGCTCCCGTGTTCGGGCCCAGAGGGAGGTGGCGGAGGCCTGCCGTCGGCCGCCCACGTACCGCAGCTTGGCCTGCTGCAGGTGGAAGTTGTCCTCCTGTTCCTCCCACGTCTTGAAGTGCTCCGCCTCCTTCTCCCGCTGCAGCATCTCCAGCTCCTGCTCCCGCATGGCCTTCTCCCGCTCCCGCTCCAGCCGCAACTGCTTCACCTGGGGAGGACGGGGGGTGGAGGCAGGCCAGAACAGCCAGATGGGGGTCTCGTGGGGCCTGCCCTGGACTCTTGTAGGCCATGGGGTACCCTGGGGTCAGGGAAGCCCGAGGCTTCAGACAGACCCTAGGGCAGAGGGGCGTTCTTTCTGCTGGAAACACAGCAGCCCGCAGCAGCCAGGACCATTCTGGTCACCCAAAAGGGAGTGTCTGAGAGTAAAGCCCAGAGGTCAACAGAACCGAGAGGGGAAGGAGACAGCTTGCTGGAGGCATGGCCCAAAACCCTGGATCCAGCTGTGCCTGAAGCCAGGCAGCCAGAATCCCCTGGACTTCCTGTGTAAGCCAATCAGCCCTCCCTTGACATAAGCCAGGGTGACCCTTCAGGCCCTCACAAGGGAAGGCCTCCTGACCCCACGCAGGCGGCTAAGGGCCACCCCACCTTCTGCAGCTCCAGCCGATTGTCCTCTTGGATTCTCTTGTTTCGCTCCTTCAGCTCCTTCTCCTCCAGGTGGCTGATCCCCTTCTTTTCCAGGGCCTGGAAGGGCCAAGCACACGCCCACTGAGCAGAGACGCCTCTCTCCCACCTTCCCAGGAACCACCTGCCAAGGGTCTTCCATGCACCCCTCTGCAAGATCCAGATCGAGAGCCACCAGGCTGAGCGCTGTCTCTGAAGATGAGACCGCGAGACCGAGAGAAGTGACCTGCCCACGGCCATACCTCTGACTTCCACTGAAGACGCTGCCCCTTTAGTGTTCCCAGACCCAGCGTGATGGAACTCGGTGCTCCGGAGCAGCCCCCAGCACGGGTGAGAAGCACGCTAACGTGCAGAGGGGAGGCAGCGCCCGCCACGGGGGCTCCCGACTGTCACTCGCGGGAGCACCTCATGTGGGACCCACTGCCCTGGTTTACACAGAAGCCTCGCTGGCCCAGCTCTGTGGGGTTTAAGCCCTCAGCAGGTCAGAGGCAGGCCAGGGATGGAAGGAGAGACAGACTCAGACAGCCCACTTGCCTGGGGTCACTGTGAGGGGAATGGCCCCATGCTCACAGACCCCGGGCACCACGCAACACGGTGACTGGTTCTTCCTGTGTCCTCGCCTGATGGAAGGCGCTTGGGGTACGGGGCTGGAGACCCCGCAAGCTCTCCAATATCCCTGCACAATTACTGCCTGAGCTGGGCGCTAAGCCTGCACTTTCGATGAGCACTCCCCGCCCCCCCCCCCGCCCCTGCTCCGAGGGCTGTGCAATGGTTCCCCCGGTGCCTGGGAAAATGTGTCTCCAGCAGGACACAGGGCTACCCGGCTTGGGTCCACCCCTGGATGCCCGGGCCGCTCCTTGGCCTCCCCAGCCTCAGCCTGGCCTGCCGCCGCACGTACTGACAGTGACCGTACTTGTCACCTACAGCCACACAGAACAGCAACTAAGGGCACGGAGGAAGAGCCGGGCAGCCCTGGTTCCAACCACAGCTCTGCTGTTCATGAGCGGGGAGACCTTGGGCGAGCAACTCAGTGGCCCGATGCTGACAAGGCCGCATTAGGGAGAGTCGGCGCGCGGAGAGCACTCTGCACGAGGCCGGCAGGGAGCGTGCGTTAGCGTTCCACATCGTGACTGCCCATGCTGCCAGCCAGTGGCCCTGGGACAAGGGGACAGATGTCAGACGTGTGATGCTGCCCAAACTGTGGGCTTGTCTTGAGAGGCCTCAGAGGCTGAGCTGGAGTCGAGCCCCCACGTGCTTATCACCGGAGGGGCTGATGAAGCCCTCCCGTGGGGCGAATTCCCCAAAGCCACCATGGGCTCCAAGAAAGACTTGGGGAAATGCCTGAGCACACGTGTGTACAAACCACCCCGAACTTGTTCATTTGACACTTAACTGAGTGCCAACCGTGCGCCAGGCTCCGGGGGCAGAGTCTGCTCTTGTTGAGCTCAGTCTGGTGGGAATCACACATTATGAACCAGAGCCTGTGTTTAGATGTCCGCTTTGCAACGAGACCTTTCTGGACTTGCTTGTTTTTTATTTTTTATTTTTAAAGACTTTATTTATTTATTTATTTGACAGAGACAGAGACAGCCAGCGAGAGAGGGAACACAGCAGGGGAGTGGGAGAGGAAGAAGCAAGCTCATAGCGGAGGAGCCTGATGTGGGGCTCGGTCCCATAATGCCAGGATAACGACCTGAGCCGAAGGCAGACGCTTAACCACTGTGCCACCCAGGCGCCCCGGACTTGCTTATTTTAAACCACAGCCATGGCACCCCAACGCCTGCCTGCCTTCTCTCCTCCGTGCACCTGGCTAGTCTACTTATTCCCACCCGCCCCCCGCCTCCCAGAAGCTGCTGGCTCCACAGGGGTCTGCCTCTCCAGCTCACTGGCGCACGCCCGGCCCGCACGGCCCCTGGCCCCGGAAGGTACATGGGACAGGTGAGTCAGTGAAGTGCTAGAAAGGGAGACGCAGCGCCAGGACCTACGGGACCACGGGGGGCCAACAAGGCTCTCAGGAGAGGGACCAGGTCAGCTGAGATCTGAAGGAACAAGAAAGCAGCAGCCGTGGAGAAGTGGGGCGTGTTCCAGGTGGAGGAACAGTGAGTACCAAGGCCCCAAAGTGGCATGGGCCAGTGTGCTCCAGACAAAGGTCTGGAGTACACGTGGTGAGTGGCCGATGCCATGGCATCGACTATGCCCGCCTCTCACCAGCCCAGGCCATCTGCCTCCCCGTCACGGACGCATGTTATGTTATGGTTAAATCACGTCCTCTGAAAAGATACATCACCTTCCCAACCCCAGAACCCAGGAAGGGGATCTTACATGGAAACAGGGTCTCTGCAGATGTAATGAGTTAAGATGAGGTCATATGGGTTGAGGCTGGGCTCTAAACCAATGACGGGTGTCCTTACAAGAAGGCAGAAAGGGGGACACACAGGCAAGATGGCCATGTGATGATGATGACAGGGGCGGAGGTTGGGGTGAAGCAGCCACGAGCCAAGGGTCTCCAGCAGCCACCAGAAGCTGCAGGAGGCAGGCGGGAGCTCTCCTCTAGAGCCTCCGGAGGGAACGGGACTCTGCCAACATCTGACCTCCAAAACTGCGCAAGAAAATCTGTGGGTCTAAGTCCTGTGCGCAAGGCCCCCACTGGCGAGTAAGGGACCCGTTTGTGAGATGTCAGCAACGAGACAACTGAGCACCTGTAACTGGAATCCTGTCTTGGGAGTGTGAGGCAGAGAACCTACTTTCCAGTCGTGTTTTGAGTGGAGTGCCTGAAATTCTACACGCCAGGAAAGCTCACGCAGTAAAAGCCACCAGGCACCAGGGTGTGTGCATGTGCGCACGTGTAAAATCAACTGTGAGCGGCAAAGCAGCACCTGGGAACGCGTGCTGTGAGGGCTAAATCCCGTCCCTTGAAGCAGAAATCGTAAAAGGTACATAAAGCAAAACCACGAGAAAGGCAGGAAGAATCTGCCAAGGATACGCGCCACACGCCGAGGCCGGACGCAGGCTCACCTTGTTCCAGATGAAGGTGCCCAAGAGGTTGTTGTCGCCGAACGGGTTGTCGGTGTTGGTGTAGCCCATGTACTCCTCCCCCCAGCCCATCTTCTCCCGCTTCTTCCGCTCCTTGGCCTCCTTCTTGGCCAGCCGCCGCGCCCGCTTCTCTTCGGGGGTCTCGAAGGCCTTCATCAGCTCCTCCTGCTGCTTCCGCTCCTCCCGCAGCCGCAGCCGCTCCTGCAAGCTCTGCTGTTGGCTCAGGGCTGCCGCTGCCTCCCGGGGGCTCTGGGAGCGGTCTGGGGAGGCCGAGCTGGATGCCGAGGAGCCCGGAGACCAAGAGCGTGTCCGCCGCCGGTGGGCCCACCGGCCCCGCTGCTGTTCCTGCCGCTCCTCATCCGAGTCGGACTGAGAGGACCGGTCCTGTGAGCGCCACCGTGGTGGCAGGGGGCTTGGGCTCTGCCTCCTTCGCCGCTGCCACCTTTCTTCCTCCGAATCCGACCTGTGGAGGGAATCACAAAGGTCTGCTTACTGCCTGCCGGTCAGTCGTTTGTGTGACAGATGTTTCCTGAGCAGCTGCTGTGCCAGGAGCTGTTCTAAGTTCTGGGGACACGGCAGTGACCAGCAGTGATACCCACGGTCCCTGCCTTTGGGAGGCTCACATCACAATAAACAAATCTATCACAATAATTATTATCGCAAATAGACATGCAGCATGCCACTAGATAGTGCTAGAAGTCACAAAAAAAGAGTGACTTAGCATGAGGAAATGGAGATCTGGGGCAACTCCGGAGGAAATGGGGGAGCATGCTACAGGGAGGGAGTGGTCCATGAAGAGGGGCATAGCCAGAGCAAAGGCCCCGGGGCAGGAATTTACTTGGCATGCTCCAGAAGCAGCAGGAGGCCCATGTGGCTAGAAAAGTGGGAACAAGGGGGGGTGAGGGAGGGAGAGCAGGGAAGCTGCCTGGGACCTGGTGGTGCAGAAGCTGTAAGTGTAGAAACCAGAGGACCTGATCTGCCCAAGGTGACAAGAGGGAGCTTATAGGAGAAGGTGAAGGTGGTGTTTAAACTGGTCCCACAGGACGGGCAAGAGTGAACTGGAGTAAGATTGACAGGACTGAAAAGTCAGGCAAAAACACTGTGAACAGGGAACGGAATGCACGAGCTATAGGGATAGATTCTTTAATGGTCACGGGCCTTTGAAGGCGCAGAGGAACAACCAAGTCTCTTTATTTTGTTAAATGCTCCACCTGTTAAGCTCACGTCAAGAAGTCTACACCACGGAAACCAATTATTTTGGAGTCTCTGTATGCAAACTACACATTTGATCAAATTTTCGTTAACATTGCCAACTCGAATTACGTACCCAGGATGGCTGATTCTTGTAATTCAAATACTAGGAAACAAGAGATATAAAAGATGCACAAATGACAACAAGACTTACTACTGTACGTGAACCCATGCGGAAAACAGCAACACCCGGGACTCACACCAGCGCCAGCAAACTTTCTCTGTAAAGAGCCAGGCGGTCGAGGACACAAGTCTGCCGCTCCGCTGTTGCAGAGCAAAAGTAGCTCGGACACACAGGAACAAATGGGCATGGCTGGGTCCCAATAAGCTTTTACTTCCGCACACCAAAACTTGAATGCACTCGAGTACCTCATAAAATTTTCACATGTCATGAAATTCTATTCCTCTTCTGACCTTTCCCCTCACCATTTAAAAATGTGAAAACCAGGAGCACCTGGATGGCTCAGTCAGTTAAGCATCTGCCCTCAGCTCAGGTCATGATCTCAGGGTCCTGGGATCGAGTCCCGCATCAGGCTCCCTTCTCAGCGGGAAGCCTGCTTCTCCCTCTGCCCCTCCCCGCGGCTCATGCATGCGCCCCCAAGTGCTCTCTCTCATAAATGAATGAAATCTTTAAAAAAATCCATGTAAAAACCATTCTCGGTTCACAGGCTGCAGGCTGCCAAGCCCTGGTTTAAACGATGTCTGCGTTATTTCCGTTCTGCTTCTCATAACTTCTTGGAAGTCCTGAGTTGCAATAATCTTATGAGACTCAAAAAGAAAAACCACTTTCTCAAACGTAGAGGGTGATCAGCCACGTCCGACTACAGCCCCTGTGGCCACAGTGTGAACAAGCCGACAGAATGGGAGACAAGGCATGCTGGGAGAGGCCCCAGGGAGGTCGTGAGTACACAGAGGAGCAAACTTGGACCACAGTGGGGCAGGGACTGGCCTGAGGGTCACATCCAGTTAGAGGCTGAGTCAGCATGGGACCTAGGTCTGGAATTCAGTCCCTGGTACCATCTGGTCCCTTTGTGCTGGAGCAGGCTCAAGCCAAGCTTGGAGAGGTGTCCCATTTCCAAAAGGACACGACTGCGGGCCGTGGGGAGGCTGAGACCCAGGTCCTGGGAGTCATCCCAGGCCTGCCACCTGTCGCCAAGAGTTCTTTCGTCTGACACCCACTTCCAACTGCAAGTGCTGTCACCCCTACTTAGGAAATACCTCTCAAATCTGCCCATTTCCCCACTGTGCCTCCCACTGCCTCCCTCTCCGAAAGCCACCACCATCTGTTGCCTAGACAACCGTACCATCCTCCTCCTCCCTGTTGTCACTCCCGCCAACCTCCTCAGTCCCTTTCCCACATGAAAACCGGAAGAAGTTCCACAAAGTAAGCCAGACCACATCAATCAAAAATCTTTCCATGGCTTCCTACTTCCCTCCGAATAGCGGCCAAACCCTTCACCACGGTACACAAAACTGAATGATCCGGTCTCCTCTTACCGCCCCGACCTCCTCTCCCACTTCCCCTCCGCCCCGCCTCGCTCACGGCGCTCCTTTACTGTTCCTCCAACCAGCAGGTGCCCTGCCTAGAGAGCCTCTCGCTTTCCTTTCGCTGCCTAACTGCGACTCGCACTTGGACGTCCCTTTCTCCAGGAACCCCCCTCTGACTAATTCGAGGATCTCTGGCTCCCCGAGGGCGGGAGCCGGATCCCCCACGCCGTTCACGCAAAGACCCCACCTGCGCTCTCGGCTCTGCCTCCTCCGCCTGCGCCGTACTTCGTCGTCCCGGCGCCGGCGGTTTCGCCGCCCATGGCTCCCGCTCCGACTCCGGCTCCGACTCCCGCTCCGTTGCCTGCGGCCCCTGCGACCAGCCGACCGGGAGCGCGAGCGTGTATCCCGACCCATCAGCTGAGACCGTGGCGGCAGCGCTGACACAAATATCCGGGGCCTGCGCCGGGGGCCTTCCTCCCCAGCGGCGCGTGCCGGGCTGCCCCATCCGCGCCTGAGCCTGGAGAAGGAAACCGTCCCGCTGCCCCATCCCGCAGGAACTCCGACGGCCCATAACCTCTCCACTGTCCTCAAATGTGGCCCGTGTGACGGACTCCGGCCAGGCTTTCGTCTCCAGGGTTGCGGGCTCGCCCTTTAGGCAATGCTAGGGGCAGCTCCATGTGGGTCCTCGTGCCTTCGGGAAGGGGGAAGCTAAGGACTGTGGGCGGAGCAAGAGCGAACCAGGAACAGCGAGCGGGGCGGAGCCTGGGCAGGCGGGACCCAGAAGAAGAGGGTCCTAAGGGAAGTGGAGCCGGCGTGGGCGAGGCCCAGAAGGCGGGATCAGGAGGAGGCGGGGCTTCGGGGCGGGGCTAAAGGGAGGTGAGCGGGCGAGGTCTCTGGGCCGGTGTGGGCGACAATGCTGAGAGATCGCAGGTTCGAGTCCAGGCCACTCAAAAAGGCGACGGACGGAAGCCAGGTCGGAGACTGAAAAGCCTTGAGGCTGGGCCAACCTTTCAGGGTCACCACCATGCTGCATCGTCCGCAAAGATGGGGAAACTGAGACTCAGGGATGGAAAGTCACTTTACAGTCCCCCCCCAGCCCCAATGAGGAGCTGGGATCTGAACTGGGGTGCAGCTTTGTTCTGTGGGTGCTGGGGAGTCATGGGAGGGTTTTGAGCAGGGAGAGAGGGGCGGGGTGGGCTGGTTGTTAGGTGGAGTCCCTGCTGGGCTTCTGGCCAGGAAGGACTACAGCAGGTAGGGCTGGAGGACCCTGAAGTCCCTGCTCCAAGCTCCCCCAGCCCACCCCAGAGGATGGTACTTCATGTTCTAATTTAAGCTCTTCAAATGTTTATCTTAACATACAACCCCATGACCTCATCCTGAATGCTAGCTTTGCACGCTCTGCTTGGTGCCAAGGCACAGGGTGGGGCTGGTGGCATGGAGGAATTTCCAAAGACCATCTCCTGCCACCCTGATAACAAGCCAGCTCGTCAGGGGATGTGGATAAAACGTGAGGGAGGCTGGCCCTGTGATTTTCAACATGCAGACGTATCTCTGAGAGTATGTGCATACCCTTCTTTGGACGTGATGGTAAGCACATTCCAGATCATCTCATCTGCACGTCTGGTTTATAAAGGAGTTGAGCTGTTCTGCATCATCATGAAACTGGGTTTCCAAGTGCCTGCTTACGGGCGGGATCTTACTTTCAAAGCAGCGTTTCTCCAGTTGTGAATCCTGGAGAAATATTTTCCCCTTAAAAGGGGTCCATGCATTACTCAATTTGAGCAACTCTGGCAGAACCAATACAAACTTTGGGGAGTGTTTGTTCTTTTCAGCTGGGTTGCACTGATGTCAGAAACTGTTTAAGGTTTTCTGAACTAAACTGGACCCTGAAGGAGCCACGGCTATTAAGCTACATTGGCTCCTGTTGTTATTTTAAATCTGACCAAGGTTTCTTTCTGCCCTCGTTCAAAGTCGGTCCTTAAATTCCCAAGCAGACCACCAGAACGCACCGAGGCAAAGAGAAAGAGGGCTGATGCTTATTACCCGATTTTATTAGAGAGAACTCTTCAACGTAAAAAGAAGGACGGGCGGCAGGGAGGGGCAAGGGGGCCTGAGGCTGCATATGTTATTCAGGGCCAGCAGGGCTGCACAGTTACAGAGGTGCCCATGGCTCTGGGTTTGAGAGAGACGGCATTCTGTGCCCGATGAGGCCGCGCTCTGGATTGTCACACACCAGACCACGGGGGCTGAGCACATGGAACCCCCGGAGAGAATTAAGACACACAAGGTTTGCAGTTTCATTGTTTTGAAATCAGTTCGACCATAAAAACGACATGGGGGTGGGGGTGGGGACAGGCAACGCAACTGAGCCACCAGAGAAAAGGTGGTGGAGGGCACTGGCCCGGGGTGCGGACGGAGGGGCTGCAGCGACAGTACCATGGCAAGGGACCCCACCGGAAGGGGAGTATTGCACTGAGCCAAGTGGTGGAAGGAGGGGTGAGGGGAGGTGGAGGACGGAGGCTGGCAGGGGCTCTCAGGAAGCTGCACCTTGTCAGTCTCGGGAAACGTCTTTCGTTTTCACAGCTCAGCCATCCAGACAGCGCCCAGGCTCTCGGCTCCTAGCGGCAGGAGCCATCAGCAATGAGCCACAAGGGAGACAGGGTGTCGCCATGAAGGAATTTAGATTTCTATGCTGGGGGTGGGCGACAGCTGGGTGGGTCCAGAGCCTTCCTCTGGGAGGGCGGGGGGAAGCCTGGGTAAGGCCATGAATTTGCTACACATTATAAATAAAGTCTTGCCTTCCTCCCCCTGGGCCCCCAAATAATAAGCAAACAGCTCCCAGCAGCACGGTCTGCAGACCACGTGAGCATCCACGGGACAGTTCTCTGAAAAGGGACCAAGAACACAACTAACACAAAACAGGTCTCCAAAGGGGTCTCAGCGACCTAACACAAAGATAGAAACGTCATGAATTCCAGAAGGCTTGCAATTTCTCTCACGAGTCAGCATTCAGGTGATGCCTTTGTTCCATGATTCACTCAGGAAAGCCCGAGGGGACCAGCGGAGCGCCCCTCCTTGCTCCTAAAGCTCCACGTGGTGGAGGGTGCCCTGGACATGGGGCACACTGCTCCAGGCCTGTCCGCGCTGCTCTGGTCATCCCCCACAGAATTCACAATGTGCCTCAACAGCCGGCCTTTGGGGGCCTGGCCGGGGACTCCAATGCCAGCTTTTGGGTGACACATCGTCCCTGTTAGTCATCAAGGCCTGAGATGCCCCTGCAGATGTCTGCCTGCTCAGCTCCGCCTCCTCGGCAAGAAGGGGTCGGGATGGCCTGGTGACTGCGCAGGCGGCCAGGGCACCTGCAGACAGACGCCCATCTGAAATCCAGGTGAGGACGCCTCCTGCCGTCCGGACAAAACCCCCTTGGGCACGAGGGAGACAACGTCACTCTGCTTCTGATCTGGGACGCCCACAGGCTTGTTCTGATGGATCCTCACAGGGCTGCTTTCCCCGGGCTGCATGTCGGTGCATCCCTGGCTGCCCTGGACAGACAGCAGCCTGTCCGACAGGCTCCCTCCAGGCACACGAAGCGAGCCATTCGAGGGGAGATGAGAGCAGGGGAGGGATCCAGACGAGAGACTTGAAAATCAAACTCCCGGAGCAGTGGGTTCTTCACCAGGAGGCAGGGGCTGGGAGAAATTCCAGAAAGCGTAGCTTCTGCTCCAAGCCAGCTCCCAGCTCCTCCCAAGCAAGCAAGCCAGTGGGGGGCAGAGCGGGCAGGGGGAAACCATCCCCGCTGTGCCACCTCTCTAGAGGTGGGGGGGCATTCTGGGGGGGCAGGACAGACCCCGCCACGCCGTCGGCTCCCATAGCCCCTCTGGACCAGCGGGGTCTCTGAGCCCAGGGGGGACTGCCCCTGCTGAAGATGACAAATCAAAAAAATGTTTTTTGTTTTTCACAAAGAATTTCGTCTCCTACCCTTTAATTTGCTTATGCGTCACCAACTTAAAAAAAAAAAAAAAAAAGAGCCCATCCCAGTCCTGGAGGGGGATCTCTTACTGGACACCAGAGCAGCTTGACCACGGGGGTGGGGGGGCTGCTCCAGGACCTGCTCTCTGGAAATCCCACAGCCTGCAGACCCAGCGTGTCCCCCTTGGCTTTGGCCCTGTCTTTGAGATACTGAGAGGGCCGCGTGGGGAAGAGAGGTCCATAGTCCCGAGGTCCATCGAAAAGGTGGCCCGCTGGCCATTCCTGCTCCCGAGCCACCCGGCAGGTGAGGTGATGGGAAGCAGATGCGGAGAGATTATGGGCATCGGCGGGATGGAGAGCTGCCCCCAGACTACTGGTCGGCCACCTCCAAGGACGGATGTCCAGTGCCTGGCGCGGAAGCCTGAGCCCAGAGTGCCTGAGGGCGCAGGGCCCTTCCCTCCTCCGCACCCCGTCACCCCGTCCAGGTGGAGAGAGACAGAACCTCAGCGTGTGGATTTCAGCCGGGGCGGCCAGGCCACGGGGGCGCAGGTCCCCGGAGCCAACAGGCCTTGTCCCTCAGGGAGACACATGCAAGCACAGCAAAGAACCACGAGTGCAGTGCGGTGGACTTTCTTCGTTTTTCCGACACGTCCTTTTTTTTCTTTTTTAAAAATCTTTTTCTAAAAAAGCACACCTGTGCTGCCGTCTTTGTGCAAAGAGTAAGGACCCAAAATAAATACATGATCGGACACTCAGGGAGGTTCACAGTCTCACAGGCATAGGTAGTTGACGGGATCGGCGGCGGCCGGCGGTGGAGCCAGCCACTGT
>NC_048221.1:2600523-2648884 GCF_002007445.2 Ailuropoda melanoleuca
GGGAGGGGGCGGGGCGGGGGCCGGGTTTGCTCGCTGTCCCCTCCCCTCCTGCTCGGCCCTCCCGGGGCACCCTTGCCTCCGTGCTGGCCCGGCAGCACCCCAGCCTCAGGTCCTGCCTGCTGTGCGGCCACCGGGGCCGCCAGCTGGAGCAGAACCCTGAGGACCCTCCACTGGGGGTCCTGGGTGTTGAGGGCGTCGGGGGCGCAGGGTGGAGCCCATTTCCTCAGGCCCAAACGCACAGATCAGCGGGGGGAGACCGAGGCCCCGGGAGACCCGGAGAGCAAGCAGTAGAGGCCCAGCCAGAGGGTGGGCAGCCCGTCCTCCAGCTGTTTCAGGGAAGTGGGCCCCATTCCGGGTCAGACTGGGGGAAGGAGCGCACGTTCCTCCGGCACCCACACCTGTTCCTTCTGGGTCTGTTCTCACCGCAAGAACCCCAGCAGCCCCCTTCTCTTTCTTCTTCCTCTTTCCCGGGACCCCCCACCCCCAGTCTCAGCGCCTGTGGACCTGCCCCCTTGCCCGGGCTCTGCTCAGATCACGGGGCCTGAGCAGGCACCTCCCCTGGCTAAACCCACGAAGGCCACAACCCATCGAGCCCCACACCTGCCCCTCCTCGGTCGGGTTGCGACCACCAGCCTCACCCTGCAGGGGTGGCCTTCTTCGAAGCCTCAGGAAGGACAAGCGCCAGCATGTGGCCTCTGGCTCTCCAGGGGAACGCAGGGCCCCTGCCCTCACTGCCCCTCGGGGCCCCCACTGCCTTTCCCCACCTCTGTGCCCACTCCCCCCTGCCCCTCCTACAGCTCTCCCTGCAGAACCTGCCCTCAAGGGCCAGACCGCCAGCACCCACAGGAGGCACCTGGCCCGCTGGGCACCATGTGGAGCTCGTTCTTGCTTCAGCACCTGGCCCAGGGCCACACCCCCCAAAGGCCGTCCATCAGCGGATGCTCACTGCTTAGCGGTCACAGCGCAACAAAAACTCCAGCCTGCCTGGAAGTCCGGGGGGCGTGGGGTGGGGCCTGTCTGGGGCTGCCCAGTGTCCCACACAGGGCTGCGACATCACATGTTCAGAGCCAGGGTAGCTGCCCCTCTAGGGCAACAACCTGTGGCAAGAGGGTCTCCACCTGAACTCTGCAAAGAGCCAGCCCCAGGGGAGGGAGGGAATGCGGGCAGCAGGACCCAGAACCCCGTGATGACCCCACTAAAGTGGAACCAAGGCAACATCCTCCCCACCACCGCAGGCCCTAGGGTCTGCTCCCGCTCCCCTCGCCTTCACACGTGCTGCCCCCTCTGCTCCTGTGTGCCCCCCACCAGCTTCTGCTGTGCCCTCTACAGAGCCCACCCTTCCTTCTCCCACCTCCCCACACCCTGGGGTCAACCCCTCTCCAGCCTTCCTTCACAAATCGCTCCCCTGGTGGGGGGGCCTCAGGGCCTGCTGCGTGTCCCCAGTTCTTGGATCATCTTAGGGGTGTGGCTCCCAGTCTCAGCAGGACACGGCACAGTGGGAATGTCTGGGGAAGTGGTTTCTACTTCTTGGGTTTGCTCAGCAGTGCTGGACACCCAGCGACACTCACAGACATTTGGGGCCAGGGGTGTGAGCCTCTGAGGGGCCTCATCTTGAGAACAGAAACTCCTGCTTCAGGTATTCAACCCACTGTGCCTGAGCGGTGTGTGGCTCTGGGCAGGTTACTGGGTCTCTCATTTATTGTCCACGAGGACAGTAACAGGTCCTGTTAATACCTTTGCTACACAGCGTCCCAAGCACAATGGGTAGATGAGTGTCTCCTAGACACACGGGCTGCTTGGGAACTTGGACCCAGATTTTATCTAAACCATGCCCTCTTGTGGGCTTTCTGGGGAGCCGAGACCCCGGTTTCTCCACTGTGAAGTGGGTATGGAAATACCACCTCCTCTCTCCTGCAGTTGAGAGCCTGGCTTTGTAGTCCCTTTGCCGACCCACGTGACCACCTGCCTCTGCAGGGCACATCCCCCTTCGGGAGCCATGGGCAGCCAGGTCTGAATATAGGGCAAGTGTCCACCAACTTGTCCCTCGCTTAGGCAGGCTGGGGAGAGGGGCAGAGGCACCGGGGGGCTGGGGTCAGATGCAGACGCCACCACAGCCAAGTCCCCTTAGCCCTGGCTGTGAGCCTGTAGGCCTAGCAATGCCCACCTCAGAGGGACCTAAGTGACGTCACTGGGGGACACATGACCGGCCTCAGTGGTGGCGATTCTTTCCCCAAGTCCCTTCTCAGAGGACGAGGGACAGCCAGGACCTGTGGCTCCCAGATGCCCAGGGTGGTGGAATGGGGGCTGGGCTCCCTGGACGCCTGCTGTGGTCACTTACAGTCCCTGAGGAGCTCAGCGTCACGGCCCGCAGTCGGCGATGCCGGGGAGAGTAAATCCAGTACCTCCCATCGGTGAACTGGGTGGGCCGGGCGGGCGGGGGAAGAAGCAAACAGAGGATAGGATGAGGCAACAGGAATCCAGCGGGTGGTTAGGCGGGGAGGGCACTGGGCAGGGGCAGGTAAGCCGATGGCCAAGCAGGAGGTGAGTTTCGGGGTGGCGGGGTCCCACTGCAGCCTGCTACCTTTTCTGCTGCCCGCAGGGCCTGGCTGCCCACTCAGGTGTCAGGACCCAGACGCACACATAGGACATGGCCCCCTGGGGCCGCCTCGCACACTGATCCACAGGATGGGACACAAACCAAGCCCCCAGGGATGGGGAGCCGACGGCGGGTGTGGGGGTGCACACACAGTGCCTGCCCCTGTTACTTCTCCAGGCCAGACAGAGGCGCCAACACAGACAGCAGGGTGGTGGGAGCTATAGGGCAGCAGGCCCCCAGCTCGCTGGCCATGACTGAGGGTCTGGGAGGAGGACAGGCAGTCCCCTTCATTGCATAAGGCCATCTGACCCCTGAGCAGGGCCGCCCAAGGAAGGCAGCATCAGGACCCCCTGTCGGGGGTCACCGGACTGGACTCTGCAGGTTCCCTGGCCACCCAGCACCCACCTCACCCAAGCTCCCGGCCCAGCTAACCTGTCTGCCTGCGGGAGAAGCAAGGGGGGAGGCGACCCCCTGCTCTGGAAGAGAGGTCCTGAGTCCCTGGGGCAGGGCCCCTTCCTGCTCCGACAGACCCTGCCCCATCTGGGAGCAGCCACGAGCCCTCGGCCAGTGAGGACGGCAGCGTGACGCACGCCTGGCCCTCAGCACAATCCTCCGGCCTCCTCAAGAACAGAAACCACCCAGCTGTACCAGCCACCCAGCAGGAGAAGATCCACACAGTTTGCAGCCCTTGGTGGCTGGCCCCAGGTCTGCCCAGTGACCGAGAGCTTGAAGACTCCAGATGTTTCCTAGGGAGACACGGTGGCCTGGCTAGGGCCAGGGCCTCGACCGGTGGCCTGGCGGTGGTCACGGGGCCTGGGGAGGAGGGACGGGGCAGTTCCCTGGCCTTGGAGTGGCCTGGCCTGGATGGTGCCATGTGAGTGTGTGAGTGTGAATGCGTGTGAGGGCACAGTGGGTGTGCAAGAGTGTGTGGATGTGAGCGTTGACCAGTGAGTGCACTGTGTCCACACGAGTGCCTTGTGAGTGTGTGTGACTGTGTGTGCACAAGTGTGTGTCTGATCGAGGGCCAGGCGATGGAAGGAGCTGTGGGGGACTTACAAAGTAGATGTCCGTGGCGGGGGCGTCCTCCTCATCCGAGGCCTGGCTGGCGGGCTCTGAGGCCTGGCTGGTGGTTTCTGCTTCGGCAGCGGCAGCGGCTGGGGAAGCCTCCACCCTGGGGACAGGTGGACACAGGAGTCCTGGAGTGGGGCTCTGGACAGCACCCAGCGGCCGCAGTCCCAGCCCGCCTCCTCCCCTCTCATCAGGAGGTCATCACAGAGACAAAAGACTCAGCAAGCCAAATAAAACAAACCCCCACCCCCAAATACCTCTCCGGGGGAGGGGGTTTGCCCACCCGCTAACAGGTGAGCCTCTCCCCGCCCCTGCTCCATCTCACACTGGTGGGCAGGTGCTGGCCTCACCATTCACCACCGGGGCGACCCTGAAGGTCCGTTCCCATCGCTGAGCCTCAGCACCCTCACCTGTAAAGCAGGGACACCTGGTACCCACCCCCACGTTGGGGTCAGAACCTTCTCTGAGCACTTACTATGCGTGAGACCCGTTCAAGAGCCTGGCATGAATTCACCCAGCGACTCTCCCCTGAGGCAGGGGCTGCCGCTGTCCTGAGTTACAGATGGGAAACAGGCTCCGGGTGGAAGGGGAGGCCAGGCCTAGGCCTCAGTTGGAGGCCGGGTGGTCAGGGTACAATTTCCATCTCATGACCAAAATGCCCAGCTCCGAGATGGGGGGAACCCGTAACCACAAAGAGCTGGCTCTCCAGCCACGTGGGAGGGGGGCTGTTTGGGAGGCAAAGACTGAAAGATGTGTCATGCTGCAAGAGTTTGGCTAATAGCGGAAAAGCGGCTGGCGGCAGACACCGTGGTGTGTGTGTGTGTGCACGTGCCTCTGCGTGTCCGTGACATAACTCTCGGTGGCCAAGTGCAGGCTGGGAGTGTGTGTGACCGCTAAGCAAGGTGTCTTGAGAGAGAAGAGAAATTTAAAAGCACGTAAAGCAGAAATCACAAGAAAAGCAAGAAAAATTTGATGACAATGCAAACACAGACCCAAACAGACCCAAGGGGCCCAACGAGGACGTGCAGAAGTGCACGCTCCTGATCGGTACGTTGGACACAGCCAGCCCCGAATGTTCCATCCCTCGGCAGACCACAGGTTTCTCTCGCACGCCCACGGACGTTAGAAAATGAACTGTGGGGCGCCTGGGTGGCTCAGTCAGTGAAGTGTCTGCCTTCGGCTCGGGTCATGATCCCAGGGTCCTGGGACCGAGCCCCACGTCCGGCTCCCTGCTCAGCGAGAGTCGGCTTCCCCCTCTGCCCCTCCCCCCAGCTTGTTTTCTCTCTCTCCCAAATAAATAAAATCTTTTAAAAAATGAATTTTGTATTTGACCACGAAGGCTTTCAACTGTTTAAAAAATATACATCAATTTTTTTTAAGGCCATTTTCTTCAACTTACAACTGAATAAAAACAGACATAAGTACTAAACACGTAAACAGGTCTTCAAGTCCTGGAAAGCTGAGAGACACCTGTAAATAAACCTGAGAGCAGGGTCTCTCCCCCTTGGCACCATGGCCGGTGGGGCTAGATATTCTCTGCGGCGGTCCTGGGCGCTGGTGGGGGCCGTGAGCGGCATCCCTGGCCCCCTCGGTGCCAGGAGCCCCCAGTGTGACAAGCACAGGTGTCCAGACACCGCCCCGCGTCCCCTGGGGCAGGGTCACTTCCGGTGGCTGAAGGCACAGCCCTATATCAAAGAGTCGGTGTAAAAGACCTGCCTCACATTGAACCCACGGAACATGGCAGGAACATGGCAGGAGCGGAGCACCCAGGACAGCAGCCAGAAGCACAACCTTATTACAGAAGAAAAGGAGCCCGAATGCTTGACCTCCGCTAGAGAGGAAGGACCGTGCATGGAGCCAAACCAGAAGTTGGAAGGAAGGCATTAAGGAAGAATGGAAGTGAATGACACAGGAACCAGACACGGCCGGGAAAGGGGATTGGGTCCAGAGGTGGCTCCCTGGGGGAACCGAAAAGCCCCCTCCCGCAAGCCCGGGGCTCAGGACCACAGCGGGGGAGAACTCTGGGATTGATGCATCACTTGCAGCTCGCCTGGAGGTCTGAGGCCCCAGATGAGGCAGCTGTCCCATCCCCCCAGGGGCCCCTGAGCAGACTGCCTGGTTCCCACGCCCTGCATCCCCCCATTTCCAGTGGGAGGCCCCATTCCCAGCCTCTCCCACCCCCCCCGCCCCGCCCAGAAAGTGGACTACATTCCCCAGCCTGCCTTGCTGCCAGCTGGCCA
The DNA here is from genome assembly GCF_002007445.2 of Ailuropoda melanoleuca. Lineage (NCBI taxonomy): Eukaryota > Metazoa > Chordata > Mammalia > Carnivora > Ursidae > Ailuropoda > Ailuropoda melanoleuca. The sequence goes on from NC_048221.1 coordinate 2,606,428, forward strand.
CGTGGCCAAGGTCAGCCAATGGGAGCAGAGCAGACACCGAGAGCATGAGTCCGGCAATGGGACACTCACCCCGCATCCTCCTCCTTGGGGACCACGATCTCCACGCTGCACGCAGGCTCCACCTGCACCGTGATCTGCTGCAGGTCCTCCTCTGCGTGTGTCTCCTCCTGAGGCCTGGAGGCAGTGGGAAGCTGCACCTCACTCTCTGTCCTCACCCTAACTTTGCCCCCCAGGGGCGCCAGCCAAGCGCCAGGCCAACGCGGATCTCCAGCCCTGGTGGGGGCCTCCATGGGGTGCTCTCTCTGGGTGCCATCTGACCAGTGCCCTGAGCTGGCCCAGCTCACCCCCCGTCCCTCTGGCTGTCATGCCCACCTGGGGTCTGCAGGGGGCAGGGACTGGTTGTCCACCTGGGGCCATCATGTGACTCAGGTACCAGCAGGGGCATGTGTGAATGGTGGCCTGGATCCTGCCCACCCTCCTGGGGTTAGCTGGGCACTGGCCTAGGGCCTGGACTGGGGGGGGGGGAAGTTCCAGGGGTTTCAAGGTCCAGGCCCCTGCTGGAGATGGGTCAGAACATTCTGGCAGCTCTCTCCGGATGGCAGCACCAGAGAGCAGAAAGGTCGCTGAGGTGCGAGCAGGACAGAGGGAAGTGCATTCTGCCAAACGTGCTTTATGCTGTAACTTTTTCCCCCCTTCAAATGGCAGGAATAATTGCCCCAACGCTAAACGAGGCGTATTCACTGTGGTCTGTTGGCAACAACTGAAGTGCCCCTGAGGACAGGCTACGTTCTGTCAGATGGAAGACAGTCCCAGGAGCTCCATGCTCACAGGTGACCTCTATCTGCCAAGTGTGCAAAGCAAGGGGCACCGAGCTATGCTGGTGGCAAGACAACAGGCAGAAACAGGCCCGCAGGCTTGTTTTCTCATATATTCATAAAATATTTATAAAACGCAACAAAAAGCCCGTCCAGGGGTTGCTCCCAGGGAGGGGGAGGAGCATCGGTCAGGAGGTTTTCACTCTATTCTCTTCTGTACCTCTTAGAATAAAACTATTTAATAGAAAGGAAAACGGATCAACAAGCAGGTTCAGGGAAGGGGTCTTCCGGTCCCCCTCCTCGTGTGTGTGTGTGTGTGTGTGTGTGTGTGTGTGTGTGTGTATGTGCGCGCGCGTGCGCGCAGAGAGGACTCCAGAGTAAGTCAAGATTCTGTGCAGTTCTAGAGCCGAACTTAAATCTGTGCCCAGCAAAGTGGTCAAAGAGGCGGGGCTCTGAGTGGCAAAACGCAGGGGGCATAAGTCCCGAAGACTGCGTGCGCCGCCTGCAGAGACACGCAAGCGTCTGGATCAGGNGCTCACCGGCCATCCTGTCCCGAAGACTGCGTGCGCCGCCTGCAGAGACACGCAAGCGTCTGGATCAGGTGGGGCAGGCGCCCGCCCCGCCCCCGCCCCGCGGACAGACACACCCCGGGCCCCTCACCGGTACCGCGGCTGCTCCGATGTCTCCGAGGGAGATCGCTCCGGGATGGAGAGCGACGTGGAGGACAGGGTTGTGGCGATGGAGGCGGTGGTGGCCTCCTCAAAGGACGGCGGCGTGCAGGGCAGGAGGTCGGGCCGGCCTGCGGGGAGGAGGCTATGGGCGCTGCCGCAGCCCTTCCAGGCCTCGGGCTCCCCCTGCAGCTTGGCTCACCCTCAGCAAGCCGTGCCCCGCCCCACCTGCCACCCAACACTCCACTCTGCTCGGCGGCTTTAAGAAGGTCAATACGCTCGAACTGACCCTTGGCACAAAAGCTCCCAACAGCCCACTACTCTCAACCTGTAACCCAAACCCTCCTCAGGCCCACAGGCCCTGCCCACCCGCCTGCCCGCTCCCCACTTGGCTCCAACCACACAGGCCTCCTGCTGTCCCTCTAGCCTACCAGGCCCTGTGCTACCCCAGGGACTTTGCATGGGCAGTTTCTCCCTTCCTTGATACTATTCCCCCCCAGCCCCTCTCTGCCTGGAATCTTTGACTCTTTAACTCTGGGAACTGGGAGGGACTTTCCAAAGTATCATGCCCAACCCCATCGAGTGCTTCGTCCCTCTAGGTCTCTGGACACCTGGTGATGGGGTGAGTCACCTCTTCAGGTGGCCCCTTCTCCGTTCAGCTCTCCCTCTGGCAGTCCCAGCTGCTCCCCCTCCCCACTTCCCGGAGGGCTGCAGACCTCGGGTTGGGATGAGGGGGTGACTATGACCCAGGCCCCTCCCATCCAGATTGCCAGCTTCAGGAAACCCTTCCTCACACTGGGTTGCTCCCTGTATTCCCTCCCGTCTCAGCCCCCCAGGGACATCGCCTTTCTTTCCCCGGCAGCCCCCTTCTCTCTCCCGTCACCAAAGCAGCCGCTCCCCGGCCTGCCCAGTCACCTTCGTCCTCCAGCGTGGGGTAGCTGCGGGCCCCCCGGAGGTCGTACTGTGTGTCCTCCCGCTCGCTGGGGATCTGGCTGGCCGAGAAGGCAGCTGTGGGCCCCAGCGGCTTGACGGCCAGCAAGGCACCACGGCCCTTCTTGGACGGTGAGGATTTCAGGGCTGTGGAGAGAGGTGGACTGGCACTTGGGGCAGCCTGGGAGCCCGGTGGCAGCACCGAGGCAGGGCCCCACCAGCCCCCATCCCCAGTCTGCACGAAAGCCTGGCTGGCCCCCCTTGAGGCTGGCCACCTGCACACATGGCCCCCGCTGCCCAGCCTCCAGCCCAGCCCTCAAGCCTGGGCAAGAAGCAATATTCTTTGTGGAGAAAACCCTGTACTGCTTTCTACCCAGCTCTGCCTCGGGAGGTCCCAGGAGCCCCCTTTGTTGAAACCCACCCTGGCCAAGGCCTCTACTTTCAGACAACGGAGGCCTTGGGCCGTGCAGGGCTCAGCACCAAGGGCCTGGCTCCAATCCAGGCAATGTGGCTCAGCCCCTCTGAGCCCCAGCACCCTCGTCTGCAGCAACAGGGTCAGACGAGGGGGGTGACCCCGTGATGCCGTCTGCACCTGGCCTAGCCCGTTGGTGACTGTCACCGTGTTCTCCCTCTTCCTGTGAGCTCCGCTCCCAGGATGGCCAGCACAACGCCCAGCACACAGTAGGCACTCATTTCGCCCGGTGTCCCTGGAGGCTGGCATCCCCTCGGGACCACAGTGAGAATGATGCCAAGGGAAGGGCTCTAAGAAGCGGTACGCTGACGAAGACGGACAACCCGCTCTCAGGAGACAAAGGCCAGAATTGTGGCGTTTGCCCATTTCCACGATGTCAATAATCCCACTGTCATCGATTTCAAGCTACTGGCTCGATGTCACGGAATGTGGAGTCGTGTTGGCTCCGTGAGCCGGCTCCAGGTGACCGGGGCTGGGTCACCGGCACAGAGGCCTGGCCCAGGCTGGGAGAGCAGGTCCCACGCCGGGCATCGGGCTGCCCTTGCTGCCCCTGCGGAGCCACTTCCTGCAGTGTAAAGCCCGGAGAAGAAGGTGCACACTGAGGCCGTCCCCACGGATGACACGGACTGAACACCTAGTGCGTGCTGGGCCCCGGGCTGGATGCTGGGGACACAGAGTGACCAAGGCTGACAAGCACGCTGCCTTCTGGGCGCACAGGGAGTAGGGAGCAGATGGCAGACACGTGGACAGAAAGAGCCTTCCAGGCAGCATGTGGGATCCCGGCCCGGGCTGTGCACCAGGATCTGGGACTCGAGGCCCAGCACAGACGGGACCTCCCGAGGCCACCCACGGGGCACAGGGCACCTGCCTCTGTTTGTCCTGTGCCCTCCCTGACAACGCCCGGTCTGGCTGATGAGCGGCTGCCTCCGGGCCCGCCAAGGCTGTGTTTCCTTGGTGAGGACACGAGGCTGCGGGTGGCCCCTAGGACTGGTGCAGGGCCGAACACACCTGTTGTGTGTGGAAACACATCTAGCCCTCACAGCTCTGTACAGACAAGGAAACTCAGGCATGGAGCAGGACGCAGTGGGGCCAGAACTCAAGCTCAGACAGCAGGCCCGAGGCCCCGGGCCGGGCCCCAGGACGGTGGCGTCCTGACTACCCTGTTCTCTGGACCAAGTCCCTGACCGAGCCCCGAAGACGGCCACCCCGCCTCCCCACTCCGCACCCTGGGGCCCTCCTGCCCAAAGGGCCTGGGAAGCTCACAGGAATTCTTCCGGAAGACCGTGTTGCTCATGAACTTGAAGAAGCGCTCCGCATAGAAGCTGGGCCGGTGGACAGAGACGGTGTCCTGGCAAGAGAAGCAGGGCCCGCGGGCAGGACGGGCTGAGTGCCGCCGCGCCGCCAGTGCTCCCCGCGTCCGGAGACACGGAGAGCGGGACACGGAGATGGGTCCACGGCACAGGGCTAGCAGGTAATGGTGGCAGGGAGGGGTCTGGGGGGGACATTTCTTCATTATAAACCCACCTGTGTTTTTAATCTTTTGAGCCATGTGAATAAAACAGCAAGTGAAAGAAGTAAACGAATAAATATCAAAATAAGGAAGCTGGAGTTCTCTAAAGCAGGGCTCGCTGGAGGACGGCCGAACACCTGCATTCTAAGCAACGTCTGGTGGCACCCAGTCACCCCTGCTCTGGGGACAAGTGGCAGCTGGTGTTGCTCAGTGCCAGGCAGACCTGACTGTGGCACCGCTCACCGACGGTGACCCTGGGCAACGCACGGCCTCTCTCAGAGCTGCTTCCTCACCGGCTCGACAGGGAGGCTGGACACGGTGACACCTGCTGTCCGTACGGGAGGGGGCCCAGCACACAGTTTGTGCTCCGGCAATGTTGGGCCCCTAAAGGCGGGGACTCCTTGCTATTGCCCAGGGGCCAGGGACCTTGCCTTCTATGGCACAGCGTCCCCTCGGCACGGTGGACACCATCCCGGGCACTGGGAAGCTGAGCCGCATCCCTGTCCCCAACCCCTCGATGCCAGGAGCTCCCCCAGGGGTGACAAACACAGACGTCCCCAGACATGGCCCAGGTCCTCCACCCGCTATAATGTAATAGAACCCATGGGGACACACAGCTTCCAGAATGCAAACTACATTTCCCGTCCTCACTGCAACAAGGCATGACCGCAGGACCACATTCTGGCCGAGGGTGTGGGTGCCAAGGCGGGGACAGTTTCTGCCCTCTCCTCTGCCTGGAGTGCCGTGGGGGACCAGCCACCAGGGCTGGGGGCTGAGGGCCACACCCAGAAGAACCTGGGCCTCTACTGCACGGGCCAGCCTACCTGCCCCAGACTGCTCACACCGTATGGTTACTTTGATCAACATCTGGGCCCCCAGGAGCTGACCCAAAGCTTACTTTCAGAGATCTCAACTAGCCTCCCCAGGACTTGGCAACTGTCCTGTCTGCCACGGATTCCTAACACCATGGAACAGCTTCCTGCTGACTGGCTGCCCCCTGGACCTTCTCGGTGCACTTTCTGGAAGCTTCCATCTGGACCCTCTAAGCACTCTCTGAGGGGTGTCGGGGGCTTTTACAGACTACGTGAACACAGACAGCCCTTAGCACTTTAGTAAGAATCGGTCTGAAGGGGGGCCATGGGAGGAGAGGCGTGCATCCGAGGCACAGCTGGACCAGGGCTGCCTGGGGCCCCCAGGTGGGCTCTGTTTGCTCCCTAACAGCTGGTCCTCACGGTCTTTTATATTTGGAAATAATCCACCGCCAGTATTCACACAGTGGCAGCGCTGACAGGAAAAAGCACATTCCAAGCTGTCCTCCAGCAACGGAGACATTCTGAAGCAGGCCACCCACCCCGTGGCAACAGGTCAGCGCTGCACAGTCGCGCCCATATGACCCCCTCCATATCGCAGCACATTTCCAGAACGTTCCTTGCCTAGCTGGCCCCTGACGTTCCCGGTCAGGCTGTCTTTGGGAACCCTTCCAACTCAGCTCGGGGGTCCTCTCCTCCAAGAAGCCTTTCTGTACCCCTCACCAGGGGCGATCAGACCCCCTCACTGGAGACCCTACAGCCAGCTGCCTGTGCTTTCCCATCTGGACCCTGAGCCCTTGGCCTGTGACTGCCGGCTCCCAGGGCCGCCCACTCCCAACGGACGGTGGCTCCAGAAAAGAGGAAACACGTCTGCTGTCACGGCCCCAGAGATCGTTACGTTTGTGGACTAACGAACGGATGACGATGCTCGATGCTCACCCCGTCGTGGACGAGAGCCTTCCAGGTATGTTCCAGCTTCTTGATGAACCTACAGGGAGAAGAAACACCTGAACCCCTGCCAAGCTTTCGGGCCCAGGGCTTCTCCGGAGGACACCGGGCCACCACGACTGCAGGTGCTCCTGGCACCGAGGGGGTAGGGGAGCCCCAGTCTAGAGGAACTGAGGCTGCCTGCTGCAGCCAGAGGCCACCTCCCTCTTCCTGTCCCTTTGTCCCCCTCCCGGCCTCCTGGCAGCTCCTACCACTGCTACTCTTGGAGAGGAAGTGAAGAGGCCACAGTGCTTGACCCCGTGGGGGACTGATGGCAAGCGCCTCCCAGAGTTCATCCTTCCCCTGTCCTCATGGCCTAGGCTGAGCCCTGGTCCTCTAAGCTGGAATTACGGCCCAGCACCGTGGCTTTAACTAGGCCCCTGCACACCTGGGCTGGGACAATGGTGCCTCCTCCGGGCAGCCTTCCTGGACACCCCCTAGTCTGCAGCGGGGGAGGGTCCTCTCCTCAGCACACACCCCCTTATGACACCCCCAGCCCCAGATGAGCTTGTGGCTGCCTGATACATGCTGGCCCACCCTCCTTGCCTCCACTCAGAGCCTCTGCAGACACCCAGGTCTGCTACTCCAAAAGCTTCTTCACCCTCTCTAACTCAAGAGGGGACATCCCTGCAGCAGAGATCTGCCCTCAGGGAGGAAAAGAGGCTGCGATCTTGATGGGCAGGAACCACGTTCTGTATTTAGGAAAGGAAGACATGCGACATGGGACAAATCACCCAGTGCTCAGTGGGCTTCCTGAGGGGGTGGACAGGAAGTGGGGACCACCACGCCCACGACACCCCCTGTCATGTCTGGATTGTGCATAGGGAACACCTCCTACTCTCGGGATGAAACACTGATGGTTAAAACACGCTCACTGCCGAAACCTCATCGAGGACGAGCACGGGTAACGGAGTTGCCGACACCCCAGCTCCAAGCAGCAGGTAAGGCTTGTGTGTCTGCTCCTTGGGCTCTGCCACGCTCGAGACCACACAACATGAGGCTCCAGCCACGAGCATCTATTCTTGCCCATCGTAGGAGCGGTCCGGGGATGCCGTGCCTCGTGGCTCCATTCAGCCCAGCACTTGGCATACAGTAGGTGCTTAACAGACAGGGCTGGATGGAAGATGAGCTGGCGACACCCCAGCCATCGCCCAGGCCCCATGCCAGCCTCAACCTCTATCTGAAGGAAGCTCTCACCACATTCCTAGCACAAGTCCTGAAGGTGGCGTCACCTGGTTGGGGACCAAACGCCTCCCTTTAGGGCCAGGCAGCCAGTTGGGAGCCTTCTGTGGGGTGGGGGCACGGGGCAGGGTATGACTAAGGAAGTCTTGAAAGTAGAGGGCACACTGCTTCTGTGAGGAAGCCAGTGCATCTGGGGAAGGGGGAGGCAGGCAGGGGGAGGTAGCAAGAGACGCTCCCCTCGGCCGTTCACGGCGGGAATCCCGCCCATCCTGGGGAGAGAGGGGGAGAGCGCCTTCAGCACCCCACGGTGCTGTGCCATACCGGCCAGGGGGCAGGGGCACCAGGGACTGGCCCTGCCAGGAGCCCTCCGCTGGGGGGCCCCGGAGGAGCCAGGGCCCACATGCTCCCTGCAGGAGGCAGTGCAGCTGGGACTGGGCTGCTCTCCACTCCTCTTGGACACGCCACTCGAAGCTGGAGGCTGGAGGCTGCCAAAGGGCCCGGCACCCACAGGCCTGAGTGCACGCGCACACACGCCCATGCACACCCATGCACACGCTCAGCCTGGGCGGGGCCACCAGGGCTTGTGGGTGCCGCCGGGGGAGTTAGTGGCTTCACTCGGCCCCAGGCCTACATGTGCCCGGTCCAGCATGGTTAGTGAGGTCACACAAGGCAGCGACTGCCCTCAGGTCACCAACGACCCCAGACCCGCCAGGCCCAGGCCCCCCGCAGGCTCTGCTCACGGCACTCCACGCGCTGCTGAGCTCACCTGCGCACCCCGCCAGCCCCTGCCAGGCCCTGCGCAGACCCTACAAACACCAAGATGGTGGGAGGTCGGGCCAGCTGCGCCAGGCCTTCGCAGCTCCCCGCCCGCCCTGTGGGGGCCTGGGGCTCTGCTCCTGCCCTGGCCCCCGCAGCCGCTGGCCTCGTGTGAATGCCAGGCCAGGGACAAGCCTCTCGGCCCCACCGGCTGGCTGCGCACCCAGGACAGCTGCTTCCACCTCCAAACCCCCGTTTCCCCAGATGATGGGGGTCATGCCCCCTCCTCCTCCTGGCCCCCCAGACTGGTCCCCGGTAGGTCAGTGTGTGGTGACAAGAAGTCAATCTCGACAGCCACCCACAGCGGCAGTCCCCCCCCGAGCTACGTCCACGTACACTAGATGATGTCCGGGGACGTCTGTGGTCCTCACAACTGGGGGTGTTCCCAGCATCGAGTAGGTGGGGGCCAGGGATGCTGCTCAGCCCCCCAGGGCCCAGGACACCCCCCACAAAGAATGACCTGGACCAGTGTCTGCAGTGCTGGGAGCGGGGAGGGGGCACCCCATGAGTCTGTCTCCCCACCCAACCTCGAGCCCTCATGGCAGGACCGGTCAGCCCACTGAGTCTCTGAGCCTCGGGCCTCGTCCTCCATCACAGCGGCCTGTTCTCCCGGGGGCTGTGGGCCTGGCACCCTAGTCCCCAGCGCCACCACCTTCAACACTTTTCCGGCTTTGCGGTGGATGGTGGTCCCTGAACCCATTCAGGGCTCCGGGATGTGGGGGGGGCACCTGTGTTCCCCACACGGACGGCAACGGCCTCAACCTGCTGGCAGATTAATCTGGAATGCCCCAGTCATCACACAGCCGGGTGTCTGTGTGTCCACCCGTGTGACCCTCGTGCAGGCGGGCGGGCACCACTGCTCCTTTGCAAACCAGGAACCGGCTGCCGACCTTCTCTTGCCCTCCCGGCCAACCTCCCACCCCCACCCGCCTCACACCTGGCACGGGGTGCGGGCGGACAAGCCGCAAGCCCCGCCAGCCCCACACCACCTACGTGTCGTCCGACTCGATGGCCTCCCCGCGCGCCGCCCCGCCCTGGATGGACTCCATGGCCGTGGAGTAGAGCGCCTTCTGGCCGAGCGGCCGCTTCTCGTCCGCGGTGCTCTGGGCACCCTCGGCCTGCCGCTCGCGCTCCTGCTGGTCGATGTTGTGCACGCCCAGCAGCAGGCTATAGTCCATGATCTTGAAGCTCTCCAGCACCTGCAGAGGTTGGGTCAAGAGGTCACGCTCTCCGCCCCCCTGCCCCACCCCGGCCCTGTGCGGCCCCCCGAGCTGCGTCTGGTCTGTGCACACTCAGTCCCCACAGACACACCACATTTCACAACATGGGGAGGAGACCAAGGGGCCGGGGGCCCAGGCCGGGCACTGGGCAAACAGCACCTGGGGGGCGGCATCTAACCGGAGGCCAGGCCACCTCTAGGAGCCCGGACAGGGCGTTTCCTTCCTCCCAACAGAGCTCCCTCCTGGCTGGCGACAGCGGAGGGGCCCGGGACCCCTCCTGGCCCCGAGGTCTCTTGACTCCTGGGCTCAGGCAAGCAGGTCCTGAGAGGTCCAGGGGCCCGTCTAGGGAGATCAGGCAGTTTTCGAAGAGGCCAAGGAGCCAGGGGTGGTGGGCTGAGCGGCCAGAGCATGGAGCAGAGGGCTCTGGAAGGCCCAGCTCCACACCTGCTAGGCTGGGGGCCTCCAGCAGGGACACCCCTCATCTCTAGAGGGGCAGGCACGACACCCCGGGCCGCACGGGTGGAGGAGACGGCGAGGACACGCCTGCAGGGCGGGCCGTGGATCTGGGGCTCAGCGGCGCTCGGACTCTCCCGCGCACGGGGTGGCGTGGGCACCGCGGCCTCACCAGGCAGTCCCGCTGCAGGGTCTTGACGAGCGCGGAGAAGGTGTCTGCGTCGAGCAGGAGCCCCTCGGGCACGTCCTGGATGAAGTCCAGGTCCTTGTAGGTGGGGATGCTCTTCTCCTTCTCCTTCTTGCTGGCCCGCCGCTTGTACGTGGAGCCCTTGAGGTCGAACTTGAGGTGCATCTTGACGACGCGCGGCAGGACGTTGTTCATGACCACCACACGGATGTTCTTGCCGCCCGACTGCACGCAGTACAGCCCGTAGAACTTGGGCAGCAGCGTCCTCGGGTTCTGGTTGAGGTTCTGGGGGGCGGGGAAAGGGACAGGGTCGGAGGAGCGTGGCCGCCACGGCTGCCTCCTCGCTCTGCCCGGGAGCCGCCCTTGGGAAGCCCTCCCTGACCACCTCCCTCCCGGGCCGGCCCCTCACTCTGCCCTCCCAGCATTCTGACGTGAGCCGGGATCTGTCTCCCCAGCCCCAACACGGGATGCTCCAGGAGGGCCCACGACGGAGGTGTCAGGGCTGGACCCGGTGTCTCACTTGCCCGCCCTGGGGTGACATGGGAGCCCGGCCTCCTGGCACCATCCAGGGCAAGGATTGGTGAACTCTGGCCGGAAGGCCAAGTCCAGCCACCCTCTTGTCCTCATACGGCCAGCCACAAGCTAAGAACAGCTCTAAGTCATGAAAATGTTGGAGGGAAAAAACAGAAAACTAGCATCTTGTGACAGGTGAGGACTCTGTGAGGTTCACGTTTCAGCGTAAGTGAAGGCTCACTGGCGATGGGCCAGGCCTGCCCACTCCCTTGAGGCCCACGGGGGCCTCCCTGCTGCAACAGCGGGGCTGAGCTGGGCAGGGAGAGGCTCTGTGGCTCTTTATAGAAAGCCTGCTGACCCCCGACCTAGGGGAGCCGGGGGCCCCCCCAAGCATCATGTGCTACAGATGAGATGCCCCAAGAGCAGATGGGTCACAGTCCATGCAGAGCTGCCCAGAAAGGCCCAGCCCCTCCTCTGCCAGGTGCCAGGTTGGGCTCCGCAGGGCAGGTGGGCACTCGGGTGGAGCCCACCCCCGTCCATGCCAGCTGCAGGACCCTGGCCACCTGGGGGATGGAAGTCTGAGGCTCCCACGTCCACCTCCGCCCAGAGGTCTGTTGTGCCCTTTCAGGTTGTGAGTCACACGGGGAATGGGAAGCACCCGGCAGTTGGTTCTTTGTGACACACCAGCTGGTGGCCCTCCCCCCTCCCCCATGCCTGAGTCACCAGCCCCACGAGACACGATTTCTGGGATCCGTGACTCAGGGGTGTCGGTGGGGGCAGGGGATGCGGAGTGAGGGTGGAACGGGTGCCCAGCCCCCCACGTCCCACCCGGCCTGGGGAAGGCCACAAGGGCCCGGATGGCCATTCCTGCCTGCCATGTGGTGGGGGGACCTTGTGAAGGGACCTCAAGGGCCATTCCTGCCTGCCATGTGGTGGGGGGACCTTGTGAAGTGACCCAGCAAGGCTGTCCGGGGCCTGCCCAAGAAGCGGGGTGGTGCCCTGGGGACTCCTGGGCCCCGTGTGCCCGAGCCTGGGAAGGGAAAGGAGCTGGGGACGGGGAGGACCGCAGGTGCCGCAGGGAAGGGCCCCTCACCATGTAGTAACCGGGCAGCAACTTCTGCAGGAACTCGGCCTCCTTGTGCATCACCGTCTTGATGATGAACTCATCGTCGCTGGTGACGTAGAACAGGGAGCCGCTGGCGCCGGGGTTGGACAGCTCGATCAGCGGCTCGTTGCACAGCGAGTACTGGGGGGGCAGTGAGTGGGCAGGTGGGTCGCTGACACCCCACGGGCCCAGCGGCGAATGGACAACTCTGAAACAGGTCACTGTCAGCGTCCTTTTACAGATGAAGAAATAGGCTCAGAGAGGGAGACTGACGTGCCCGAGGCCACACAGCACAGATTTGAACCCTGGGCTAGCCGCCAGCCTGGGTGCTCATCTCCTGGGGTCCAGTCCCTCTCCGGTTAGTAACAGACTCCCAGCTGTGTTGGGGTGCTGACACATCCAGCCACCGCTCACTTGCCAACCTCCCCCACAGCTAGGCGAGGCCATGACGGTCAACCTGGCTCACGAGCTGTCTGGAGAAGCTGCTGAGTGGGACTTCAGGGAAGGCTCCCTGAACGGGTGACAAAAGCTGGTGCCCCCTGACTCTGTGCCCTCCCCTCCATCCCATCTATTTCCACCTGGAATGCCGATGGGAGGGTTGGAACCCTAGTCACCACGCTGGACCACAAGGTGACCTCTGGTACAGAGGCCGCGCACCAGAACAGCAGAGAGAGGGGGAGCCCGTGTCTCTGGGGAGCAGCCCCCACCCTGCACCTGGCACCCCCGCCTCTCTTCCCACTGACATCTGCTTCCCCTCCGTGCTTGCTGCCATCAGCCCCACATGTCCTCCCCGGCAATGTGCGGGACATTCTGTGGACGCAGGGATTTATCTGGAGGGTTTTGTTCACGGAGGGTCCCCAGCACCTCGGACAGTGCCCAGCCTACAGTCAGTGCCTAAAGGCCACTCGAAGGCGGGGAGAGCTGGGCCCTGCAGGCTGCTCTCCTGGGCCTTTTCAGCTAGTGAGCCAATGAAGTGCTTTTCAGGATGAAAGCTGTTTGTTTGCGTTGGTTTCTGTCCCTGGTGCCCCCCAGAGTCCTGACTGAGTACCACTGGTATACAGCATGGATGAGGCCACGGCACGTTCGCCACTGGGCCAAGGGCACCAGCCCACCACACGGCAGCTGCCCAGCAAACATCTGCGGAATGACCCTGTGGGTTGTTGAAGTGTAACACGGGGGCCGGAAGATGGTAGGGGGAGGGGAGCGGGCACAGGTGAGAAGCAGGGACGCGCCCTCTCCAGTGGCTGCCACGAGTGCTGCCCACCCACAGCCACGAGGCACCAATACCTACAGAAATACAGAGGCCGACGTCCAGGCTGCTCAGCCCCCACCCGCTCCTCAAAAGAAACAGCGAGGGGCGGGCAGAGACCCTGTGGGGGCTGGTGTCCACGGGCCCCGGAGCCCACGGCTACCCCAAAGGCACTACAGCCGACCCCAGCTGGCAGGAGAGGGGAAAGTGCTGAGAGAAACGAGCGGTGGAAGGGGAGTGTGTGGCTTCGTACAAAAGAAGTCTGTGAGCAGAGAAGGTTCCAGAACCACATGGCTAATAGCAGCTGCCCCCAGGGAGTGACCTAGTCAAGGTATGGGGTCAGGCCTCATGGGGCCCTGGTTGCCGAGGGTGAAGTGGTGACATGCGTGGACCACCCAGCCAGGTGACCAACGGACGGGGTGGAGTCACGGGCAGACGACCACAGATGTGCCCCCTTTCTCCCTCCGAGACCAGGGGGGCACCTGTGGCCCAAGGCCAACTGACTGCAGCCCCCGCCCTGCACGTGCCCCCTCCCCCGCTCCCTCGCTGCTGTGCTGTCCAGCGCAGAAGCCAACACAGGACAGCCCAGCTCTCCCAAACAGTGACAGAGGACGCACCCCCCTGAACCTCAGGACCCGCGGCAGCGGCCAGAGAAGGCTCTGGAGCCAAGGTGGTGCCCATGGCGCCCGGGGACTCCTCGGGAAGACAGAGGCACCCTGAGGCGGCAGAGCTGACAAGTGGGGACAACCCAGCCGTGTCTGAGATCCCCAGCCCTGCCGCAGGAGGGCCTCTCGGTTCCAGGGGACCTTGTCACCCCGTCATGGCAGCAGGGCATGGCTTCAAGAGGCCAGAAGACATCTAATGAGCACCCACTCAAGGCTGAGACAGGACCTCGGCGACCTCTGTGTGTCCACTCTGGGGCCAGCACACGCCAGCTGGTGTCTGCTCCCCGCTAACGGGCACTGAGGCCATATCACCACTGCTACGGCTAATGCCACGGGCCTCCGCTCTACCCACGAGACCTAAAATCTAGGTTGCCCCGGGGTTGTTTCCATTCTAGAACCACCAGGCTGTCCTCACTCTGATAAAGTTGCAGGACCACAGGGAAGGTCAGCAGGGGAAGCCATGGAGCCTGCCATGGTGTGGTCCAAGGACCAGGCCTTGACCTTGGCAAGGGGCACCAGGATAGCTGGCGAACCCCTGGCCGAGCAAGAGCTGTTTCCCTGGGGAAGGACATGGCCGCGGCTCAGGGCACAAGCTTCCGTGGACCAAGAACCCAGCGGGAGCGCGCAGCCGAGGACCGCCCAGCACACGGGGAATCGAGTCACTGTGGCTGAGAATCAGCAGGACCACAGGCCCCAGGGATGGTGGACGGTGGCGGGATCGGGTGGGGCAGACCCGACGGCTGTGGACGTGCTCTCGTGCCTGGCTAAGACTTCCCGTATACAAAGCCGCCAAACAGCGACCAGACCTTCCCAAAGTGCAGACCGATCCCCCGTCTGCACACGTGCTGTAACTTTCAGGAGCCCGCTCACACGTTGTGAGATCAAACGGTAGGGCCTAGGTTTTTGATTTTTCTAACTTGAGAGACTAAAACTACACCAGAACTGGAGGGGATGTGCTGAGCTGGTCCCCACGACCCACCTCCCCTCGAATGGAAGCAGGGCCTGTGAAGCAGCAAAGGTGACAGGACAGTCCTGTTGCTCACGCTCAGAGGAAGAGGCCCGCAGGGCAGGCACGGAGGCCCCGGCCCCCAGGCGGGTCCCTCTGAGGCTCTGGCCCCAGCACCCCCTCCACTGCAACGCTGAGCAAAGAACCCGGCTGAGTTGCACCCGAATTCCTGACCCACAGAAACCACGAGGCAGCAGACACCGTCTCCCCTAACTTGTCACGTGCTGGTAGGTGACTGACTACTGCTCTTACCAAGTAATCGTCTGGTCGGATCCCGAAGAGCTCCCGGAAGTAACGGAAGGCAACGGGGGCATAGGTCTTGAACCTGAAGTCCTGGAAGTGGTGGGCGGGGGTGAGGTTGCTGCCTTCGCTGTGGAGCAAGGAGGGAGAGAGGCCTGTAAGGGGCGGTGACTCTGTGGGCACCTCTGCCACTCCCTGCGACCCCCAGCGGCACAACCTTCCTGGGCCCAGGGCAGTGCCCAGCGGCTGAGCTCCCAGGCCTCCCCTAGGTAGGCAACCCAGAAAACGGTGTGGGGCTTCCCAGGGGCCAAAGGGCATGGCCGGCCTCAGGGGGTGTCCCAATGTCCACTCCCACCCAGAGTAAGTCCACTGCCAGCCTCTCTCAAGGCTAGGTGCGGTCACGTGCTGTGCTCAGCCAGTGTGCTACGGGCAGAGCAGAAATACCACGTGTCCTTTCTAGGTCCTGCCCTCAGAGGTCCTCCCTTCCCTCCTGTGGCTGGAACGCAGATGTAATGGCAGGATCCCAGGCAGCCACCTGACAGCACTGGCTGGAAAAGCTGCACAGAAGGATGGTGGAGCCGCTAGAAAGAACACGGGACCCCAACACGAGGGAGCTGCCTCATAGCCCTGATTGCCTAGCAGTGTTCTTCACGAGAGAGAAAAAGAAACTTCACGTTTTCTTTTCCTGTTTTCTTAAAATCACTGTTATACTGCATCTCTCTAACTCAGCAGAGCACCGACAGTGTGACTGATACAGGGTCAGACCTCCAAGCAAGAAGATGGCAGGAGAGGCCCATGCTATTTCCAGCAGAGAAGGGAGCTCAGAAACAGCAAGGCTGTCGGGCACCCCAACAGCGGCTCCGGGGCACAGGGCCTGGGCCTACCTGGGGAAGAAGATGCTCTCCACGACATAGAAGTCCTGCATGAGCACGTCGCGCTCTGGCTTGGAGCTCAGATTGCCCACAGTGTAGCCGATGCCCAGCTGGATGGCCCCCTTCAGGGTGGAGGAGGTGGTCTGCGGGAAAATCCAGCTGCATCAAGACCCTCGGCCCCCAGGGTGACAGGCAAAGGAGAAGCCCCCCAGGGCAGGAGGTCAGGGCACATGTCCAGCCTGCAGCTTGACCCTGGCACCCGTCGGCGTCACGGGGCCCTGGGGGACCTGCCCAGTACTTGTCACAGATGTGCTGGCCCCTGGGCTGTCACGGAGCTCACACAACCACACAGTAAGGACGTACCTGGCTGAGACTCAGTACCACCTCACGCAGCCCCAAGGCCTGTTTTCCGTCAAGGTTCTAGAACGTTCCAACTTCTCAAAACTGTCCCGACTCAGCAAGGGTGTATCTACTGTGAGGATTTTCTTTTGGGGGGAGCATAAATTTAGAGTGGCACCCAAACTTCGTTTCTGTAATCCCGGGTTCCTTCTACCCACTCCCCTGGTGATTTGCATCGTCACACTGGGAAGCGACACTGCTGCTCTGTGCCTCAGTTTCCCCACCCATAGTTGGGCATGGAGACAGCGGTACCGGCCAACCTGGGGCTGTCAGGCGTCAGATGGCCTAAGCCACGGAGGCTGAAGCCTGCCCCCACTTGAGAAGGAGGGGATGGGAGTGACAGCAAATGGGGACAGGGCGTCATTCTGGGCTCATGGAAATATTCTAAAACTGACCGTGGTGATAGCTGGACATACTGCAAACATGCTTGAAACCCTCTAACTTGGAAAAGGTGAATTACACAGTGCATCCATGACTTCTCAGCCAACTGGTATGTTAGGAAGTGCTCCCCATGCCCCACCTGGCCTGGCCTGCCTTCACCCGGGCTTCCCAACAGCTCAGCCCCACTTTCCAAGGGAAGAAAGGAGAACTGCGTTTCCCTCTTCCTCAGAGAGGTCAGTAGGGCCGGAGGAGCTGGGGGCTCGGCCAGGGTTGCCGGTGACTCCTGCACCTGTGGAGCGCCGCGCACGATGCCCGTGACGTCCGCGACAGGCAGCAAGGACAGGCAGCTGGGACCAGGGGCCTAGCATGGAAGGGCCTGTCCCGAAAGCCTCTGCCTCCAGCCAGACACGGGCCCAGAGCATGCCTGACCCTGTGTGGGGGCCCTGGGATGGCGGGGAGCCCTACCCCCACCAGCTAAGGGCAGAGGAGAACCTTCTTGTAGGTGGTCTCGCCAGAGGCGTCCACGCCCCGATGACCCAACTTCTTCCCGTGGCCAGGACCCGGCTGTCCAGTCATCAACGGGGCCTGGAGAAGAGGAAGCAGGAAGCATTGAAAATCAGCAAGGAGGCGCCGCTGGGCCAGAGTGCCCTGGAAATCCTGACCAGACGGGCTGAGTCAGTGTCCTGACAAGGCACGTGGGGCAGGGGCTGGTGTGGGCGGGCTCCAGGGCAGAGCGGGTAGCCTGTCACCCGCAGGGGCCACACGTCCCAACTCTGCACATCCAGAAAGGCCCATACACAGACCTGGACTTCCGGCTCCGAGAGAAAAGCCGGAAGATCGGCAACCACAGCCCTTCTGCGTGCGTGGGGAGCAGGACCCTAGTTTCAGGGTCTCCCCTGGCACTGCTGACACTGGGCCAGGTCATTCCCTAAGGCCCCTACCCCTCGGTGCGGCCTACCCCGTCACAACAACCACAGATGTCCCCAGACATCACAGTGTCCCCTGGGGCAGACTCACCCAGCTGAGAACCCTGGGCTGGAATGACTGTGAACTGAGGGGAGAGGTCCACTGCCTTGGGCCCTCTCTGGGGACAGCCATGGCAGGCGTTACAAACTTGCGTGGGAGGGACTCCACGGGGGAGCGTGGTGGAGGGGGCCCAGGCTCCAGGCCCAGGCCGGCCAGCAGAGGGAGCTGGTGCCCCTCCCAGGGCTGGACTGTCACTGACATTCAAACATCTCCTGTGCACCAGCCACCGTCCACACAGCCGGTGCAGCCCTTCCGGCCTCCAGCTGAGATGTTCATACTAGCCCGACCCGCACTGCCTCTCAGCCATGTGTTCTGCACAGCGGCCACCAGGGGGCAGGCTCTCCTCAGCAATCGTAAAGCAACGCCCCTGCTCTGCCCCCCTTGCTGACTCCCCACTGCCCTGTGCTGGACACCCCCCAGGAAAGCCCTCCCCACAAGGACCCCATGTGGCAGGTGGCATCCCGGGGACATGGATGCTCGGGGCCGGGAGGCCGGTGCAGACACAGGGACACCACACCTGGGCAGCTCCTGGAACGTGGGGCTCACAGCCACACTCCCACAGGCTCCTTTCAGGACCAGGGACAGTGCTGACCCCACCTGCTACCCCAGCGGGAGGGCAGCCCAGGGCCCATGGGGCGTGGAGGTGCGGCATGGGGGGCCCACCCCCAGGAAAAGCTCTCTGGAACGCGATGGGAAGATGCGGACAGCTGTGTGGGGACCGGAGGGGGGTGCTACACTGAAGGTGCTACTAATTGCGTATCAGGCACCGCCCCGCGGCAGCACCTGACCAGGTCCTCCTCCTGGGAACTCCCCAGTGACCCACGCTCGCCTGGCTTCCTTCCCACCTCTCCAGCCCCTCTGTCTCCTGTCCCTCTGCCCTCACCGTCCAGGCCAGGTCCTCGCTCTTCCCAGCCCACCCGCTCCCCTTCCTGAAACTCAAGACACTGGCAGGACTGAGGGAGGGGCCCAGGGAGACGCAGTGAACCACCAGACCCACAGGACACTCACCTCCGTCGGGACCATCTTCTTCTGGGCCAAGCCTGCGGGAGAGAAGGGAGAGGCTTCAGCCTGGAGACAAGGGTGGCCCGCCCTGCCTTCGCTGCACGCAGGTGCGCGTGACCTCACTCAGCTCCCCAAGCCCCTATGGAGGGACGTGAGGACGTGGGGTGGGAAGTGGGCAAGGATGCCGACCTACCACCGACCCCGAAGACGTCAGGTCCCCAATGGCAAACGACTGGCTGAATTGACCAAGTGCTGTCTACACCCGCAGGCAGGAGCAAGGCTTAGCCAGGAGAGGCTCAGGCCGTGGGGAAATCAGGCAAGCCATGGGGTCCGTGGGAAGGGGCCAGGCACCCAGGGCTGGAGCCACGGCTCCCTGGCTCCTGTCCACAAAGTGCCCTGGGAGAGCTGCTCCCCATGGAAGAGGCTCACAGGGAGGGAGCAGGACGTTTTCGTCTCAGGAGCTTTCCCTCCAATCCCGGCTCCCTGTGAGAAGGCCAACCATTGCCCTCTCTGAGCCTCAGCAGCCTCGCCCGGAAAGCAGGCTTCTGCTGAGGGCTGTCTGTCCAATGAGTCTGGACGGCAGATATACCCGGCCCCCTGCAGATGATGGGCTTTGCAGGTGGGAGCAAGTCAAGGCCCCCAGGTTGGGGTGACCCTGGGCTCCTGGGGGCCCTGGTGTCCTCACGAGGTCCTCACGAGAGGGAGGCAGAGGGAGGGAGCCCCAGAGATGGACAGACCCCGCGCTGCTGGTGGTGAGGATGGAAGGGGGGCTGCGGGTCAGGAAGAGGCAGGAGCCGGGTCTCCCTGGGGGCCCAGGGACACCAGCCCTGCCTGTGCCTGGGTTTAGCCCGTGAGACCCATTCTAGGCTTGCAACTCCCCGAGCGTGCTAAGAAACGTGTGTGGTTTCAGATCCAGCTGTGGCCACGTGCCACAGCTGTAACAGAAGCTCACATACTGGGGCTCTACCATGTGTCAGGCCAGCCAGAAGGCAAGGGGAGACCAGGACAGGCAAGGCCCTCACCCTCAAGGGCTCACAGTTGGGGTGGGGCCCAGAGAAGGGCCTGGACAGTGGAGTGAGTGCCAGGAGGATGGCTTTGGGGGAGGGGTCAGGTCAGCAAGGGAGGACTTGGGCTTTCCCCCCAGGGAGGTGGGACCTCTGGAGGGCTGTGGACAGAGGATGGAAGGACCTGCTGCAACTGCTCACAGGCGCCCTCAGGTGGCCGCTGTGGGGGAAGGGCGGGAGGATGGTGAAAGCAGGAGCCTGGGAGCAGGGTGGATGGGAGGGTTCTGGTCGTTCTGGTCCCGGTGGGAGAGGATGGGCTGGACCAGGTGCAGGCAGAGAAGGGAGAGGGGTGGGCAGATTCCAGACAGGTCTGAAGCTAGGACAGATAGACTCTGCTCACTGGAGACAAAGAGAAGAAAAACAGGGAGTCAAGAATGACTAAAGATTCTGACTGAAGCAGTTAACAGGACAGGGTGGCCTCAGCCAAGATGAGCGACAAGGCAGGAGCAAGTGTGGGGGACAGTTGGGTGCAGCGTGGCCAAGCTGCATGTGAAACGCCTGGGAGCCCCCCCCCCAAAGAGACCTCCAGGATCAGCCGGACCCCCAAGTCTGGAGCTCAGAGGAGGGCGGGCTGGAGACAGGACTGTGGGCATCGTCCCACCATAGACAAGGGAGGAAGTGGATGAGGCTGCCCCAGGAGGGGGGCGGGTGGGGAGAGAAGAGGCCTGAGGACCCAGGCTGGGGACTGGGGGAGGCACCACAGGGCCGGGGGAGCAGGAGTCCCAGGCGAGGGATCCGGGGTCGTCTCAGGCTGCTCCACTTCTAACACCAGGTAGGGCCAGAGGCTGGGGACTGGGGAGTGAATGTTAATGGGAATGGGGTTTCCTTTAGGGGGATGAGAATGTTCTAGAATCAGTGTGGTAAATTGCACCACATTGTGAATACACGAAAAACTAAATTGTAAGCTTAAAAACGTGAATAATGGTGTATGAATTATACTTACGGAAAAAATGAATCTAAGAGGACCCTGAACCTTGGGTAACCCTGGGGCCAGCAGGGTGGGGGACGGGTGTCCTCTTTCAGCCATAACCACCACTGCCCTGTGCCTCAGCCAGATGCCAGCGATGGTCCAGGCAGGGAAACGGGCTGGGTAAGCAACTGGCCGATGCCAGGGTCATGGCTGCAGGGCTCACCAGAGGACACCCCAGTCAGAGGTCAAAGTTGATAGACCAAGGCTGGTGACATAATATTTGTTGGTTTTATGTCTGGTGTGCGGGGGGAAGAAGAGAGAAGGAAAGAGGCCGTGGTAGAGCGGGCAGAACATTCTAGACTTGGCTTGGGGGCCCCTGGCATTCCCCTTCCTGGCCAGCCTGGGGCCTCTGGGCCCAGAGCCCACCCAACTGTGCCCACCTGTGACCTCTGCAGCCCCAGCCTGAGGTCTGGGCCTCCCCCCACACACCGCTCCACCCACTTCCGAGTTATCCCAGCTTGTTGGCGGTGGTACCCTGCGCGCCCAGGCCAAGTCACCACCAGCATCCGATACAAAGTCCTGCCCAATTCTGTCCTGCCTGAGGACCCCTCAAGGTCATCTGCGTCATGCCCGGGGTCCCCACGATGGCCACGCTCCTCCTGCCTGACTCACACGCTGGCTAATAAAAGGGAGAGATGCGCCCTCCCACCCGGAAAATGCTGGACTCTGTGCCAGAAGGGGCCGCAGCAAGGCTACACATGGGCCTCGGGTCAGGGGGTGGGGGTCCATCTGCCCCACCATAGCATGATGCCCGCAAGCGACCCCAAACACCTGGCCCCGGGCCCTCGAGGGCCTGCGCGTGTCTTCACAGGGTGGTGGCTGCTCAGGGCGAGTGGGCTGCTGGACGTCAGGCACGGCAGAGGCCACACCATGCCGTTGAGCTCCTCCCAGTCCAAGAGGTGACCCATTCTCTTCTGAACGAGCCACCCCATTTTTGAGGAAATTAAGTTTTAAAAATAGCCTGGGGAGGGAGAGACTGTGCCAGCCTGGGCCACGACCTGCCCCAGGACACAGCTGTGCCAGCTGCTGGGCAGAAGGCAGAGGGCGGCAGGGCCTAGACTGTTCGGGTGAGGGGGTGACCCCCTGCGGCCCCAGCTGTGTGACCTCAGGCAAGCCCCTCCACCTCTCTGAGCCGCTTTCCTCCGGTCTCTCTGTGCCCCTGCAGTGACCAAAGCTAGGGCTCCAGAGCTGGGACCCCTCTGCCTAGCCCCCCACCCCGCGCCACCACTGGACCCTGCCGCAGGCCGCTCCGATCACTTCTGTGTGGGTGACCTCACAGCCACCACAGAGCTCCTGAGGGACCGCCTCCTCACGCTCGCTCCCTAGGAGCAGGGCCAAAGCCCAGCACCACCACCACCCCCGCCCCCGAGGTACCTGCTCCCTCCTCCTGGCCTGTGGGCCGCTTCCACCGCAGCCCTTCCTGTTCCACATGCTGGCCTCCAGCCTTTACCCCAGCGCCTTCTCACTCAGTGACCGCTACCCCACCCTGCAGACCTGTCCTGTCCCTCCCAGCGACAATGACACCTGAGGGAGGAGGGGCCTCCTCCCTCAGGGCTGGGCCTGCCCTTAGTAGGCACCTAATGTTTGTCGACTGACTGATGGACGGACGGACAGACACCCTTTCCTCTCCCCTCTGCACACATGTGAGCTGCAGCAGGAGAAACTGAGGGAGGACTGGGCTCAGGAAGGACTGTGGGCCCCAGGACCCAGGGAGGAGCCTTACCCTCTGTCCTCCAGCAGAGCCACCCACCTCTCCCTGTACAACCATCCAAACTCTGCCCACCGGCCCTGAACCTCTCGGCCCATCACCTGGACCAGCACAGTGCCCTCCACCCTGTCTCCAGTCCCGCCCTCACCCCCCAGGCCATCCTCCCCTCAGCAGCCACCAGAGGGCGCCCATGTGCACCAACATCAAGGCCCGCCTTCCTCTGCCCACAGCCCTCCAGGGCTCCCATCTCCCTGGGGGGAAAGCCCAAGTCCTCCCTGAGGTCCCCAGGGCCCTGCATGACCTCCCGGTCCCCTCCTCCCTCTCCCCACTCTGCTCCAGCTACACAGGCCTCCTTGCTGTCCCTCCTACATGCCTGTGTCCTCCCCAGGGCCCTTGCACAGGTTGCCCCGCCGAACACACGCCTGAAACGCCACTCCCAAGACACTTGCACAGTTTGCTAACTTGCTTCGTCTGAGACCTGGCTCAAATGTCACCCCTCTGAGGTGTCCCCCAACCACTTCACCCAAAACAGCCCCTCTGAGGTCACTCTCCTCACCTCCTTGGCCTTCTCGGTCTCCCAGGCACTCGGCACTACCTGGTGCCTCCATGTTATGTCTCCCCCGCTACAGGGAGACCAGGTCTGCCAGTCACCCCGACAGGCACCTTCAGAGCTCTCTGCGTGCAGAGTGCCCACCAGACACGGGCAGGAGAGGGGCATGAGGCCTGTCAGCTCTGTGCAGGGGCCGTGCCCCCAGGGTGGAGCCCCTGCCCAGAGCAGGACTGCCCGGTGCCCAGGAAGGGTGCCGGCATCCCGTGACTCAGAGCCAGCGAGAAAGCACAAGGACGAGGCAGACAGGGCCAGCAGCCCCGAGAAGCCAGGAAGTGGTGCTGAGGCCCAGCCGTGCACACTTCCCTGATTAGCGGGAACGATCGGGCTGCCCTGGGCCTCCCGCTGCACAGGCCTCTGGAGCAGAGCCCTGCGGGCAGCCTGCGGAGAGGCTGGGAACCCCTGGGGGGCAGTGCCAACCCTCAGCCCTGGTCAGCCTTGGCCGTTCACAAGACACACTTGCAAATCCTCTCTCCAAACAGGAAGAAAGGCTCCCGTGGCCTAGCGGATGGCTGGTTCTCTGCAGCCACGTGACGCTCTGAGAGCCAAGTACAAGCGAGGAGCCACAGGGCGCGGGGAAGGCTGGCGGCCTCCGGTTCTGTCCTCCGGGAACCCTGAGCCCCGAGGACCCCATGGGGAGAGCGGGCAGCCCCCCGCCGAGGTGGCGGACCGGGGCGCAGAGCCTCTTAAGAGGACTTCGTGCCGCCCGCTGACCACGGCCGTGGGACTGACCCCAGGCGAGGCCGCAGAAGGACGGCGCGGCCGACGCCTGCCTGGGGACGAATTGCAAGCAAACAAGCGGTTGCTTTCTCCAGCACTAAGCTCTGGGGCGGTTTGCTGTGTAGCCACGGCTGACGGAGCAGGTATCACACTGATGTATGCACGGCACTCAAAGGAACATAAGATCGATTACCAGGAACTTCTTCCGGGCGGGAGGAGAGAAATAGAATTTTAACTCCTCTGTCCACCTTAAATTCCTTACATTCAAAAAAGCATTAAATATACTTAAATGCTGGATTATTCAGTCATACAAATAATGAAGTGCCAACGGGTGCTGCCTGGGGATGGACCCCAAGCCCACAACGCTCAGGGAGGGAAGACACAGAAGGCCCCACGGCTGTGAGTCCACATGTGTGACACGTCCAGAACAGGCTCCTCCATGGATGGGAAGGGGGCTCATGGGGACCGGGGCTGGTGGGGGGAGTGACCGCTGATGGGGGCAGGGTTTTCTTTGGGGAGGTGGAATGTTCTAGAACTAGACAGTGGTGATAGCAGCACGACATAGCAAATATAGTAAAACCCATGAAATCACATACTTTAAGAGGGTGAATTTTTTTTTAAATTAATTTATTTTAGACAGAGAAAGAGAGCAAGAGAGCACATGAGCTGGGGGAGGGGCAGAGGGAGAGAGAATCTCAAGCAGACTCCCCGTTGAGCGCACAGCCCCCTTCAGGGCTTGATCCCATGACCTGAGCCAAAACCAAGAGTCGGACCACTCAACCAACGGAGCCAGCCAGGCGCCCCAAGAAGGTAAACTTTATGATATGTGCATGCATCTCAGAAATGAATCCCTTTAGCTGCAACCACTGCCCAACGAAGCGCACCATCCAGAACGTTCTCCGACTCCACTCCTGCTGGACATCAGTGCTGCGAAGTGAGAGAACAAGCGGCCCAGGTCACACCATCCCCTGCATCGAGGCCAGAGGTGCCAGACACCACCTGACCTAACGATCTTACTCTGCAACCACCATTTACAGGCAGGGAAACAGGTTTGAAGAAACTCACCCAGGTCAAAAGTGAAAAACCCTGTGATCACATCTCAGAATCCAGAAAGGCATTCAACAAAATTCAGCACAAATTTCATGTCCGAAAACTACTAGAAACTAGAGAAACAAACAGAAACGGGCTGGTGGGGGAGGAGAACTGCTTTACTTGAAAACATAGTATGGGGGCGCCTGGGTGGCACAGCGTCTGCCTTCGGCTCAGGGCGTGATCCCGGCGTTATGGGATCGAGCCCCACATCAGGCTCTTCTGCTGTGAGCCTGCTTCTTCCTCTCCCACTCCCCCTGCTTGTGTTCCCTGTCTCGCTGGCTGTCTCTATCTCTGTCAAATAAACAAATAAAATCTTTAAAAAAATAAATAAAAAAAAAAAAAAGAAAACATAGTATGAAGTGAAAACCCCTGGCAAACACACGACATTTACCGCAAGAGGAGGAGTGCAGCTGAGAGCTACCGCTGCCATGGGGACGCTGGCCAGTGCAATAAGACAAGAAAAAAGAGAAGGAACAGAGATTGGAAAGAAAGACAACATTTTAGAAAATCCAAGAGAACCAACTGGCCAACCATTAGAACTAACCGGAGCAGAGCAGGTGGCTGACGATTCACCCGAGGTCATGCGGCACGAGCGCTGAGGAGAGGCAGAATTTGGGAGCTTCTGCCCTTTGTACCCACCACCTGCTTTTTCTCCAGCTGCCTTTCCCTGGTTTCATGCTTGGGTTAATTTTTATCTGTCAAATGTCGATGGCCCTTTCCAATGAATAGATGCTGGGATGATGCCCCGTCCTCCAGGGGCACTAAATCCCCAGAGCGGGGGAGGGCATGTAGGGGGATGGGCAGACGGAGGGGTGGAGGAGGGAGGGAAGGGGGGATGCATGAGGTAAGCGTAGCACAATGTCAATGGTAGGATCCAAGTGGTACAGAGTGAGCGTCCACTGTCCCATTCTTTCAACTTCTCTGTACAGTTGAAAATTTTCTTTGTGCAATCTTTCCCCTCCAGGTTAAAGGTGAATTTTGACTTTGGCTGCCAAGAGTTTTCAAGCTCAGGGGAAACACGTTTTTTGAGCGCATTCTGCCCGAGGAATGTGAGTGATCACAAAGGACATAGCAGACATTATGCAGCGCCAGTGTGTGAGGCACTGTGCCACGGGATTCACGCATGTTCACTCAACATACCTTCCAGAAAGCACCTTCCCACCTCAGGGCCTTTGTGTTCACTGTGCCCTCTGCCTGGCATGCACTACCCCTCCATCTCCGCCTGGCTGGCCGCTGTCCTCCATCACTCAGGTCTCAGCCTCCTAGAGGGACTGTCCTTTGCCACCCCTAACCTCCTCCCACCCTCCACCATGCCCATTTTATTTACTCATGACACGTCATTGTCTGAAGATAACTGCTTTATCGCCTTGCTCCTTACCAGTAGAGGAGAGACCAGAACTGTCTTGCTGACGCTGCTTCCCCACGACCTGGCCCAATCCTGGCACGCGGTCTGAGCGCAGCAACCACAGGCCAAATGGAGCTGGGCGGGGGATGCTGGGATGGAGAGGTGGGCATTGGTTGGGGAAAGACCCCGGAGGGATGACAGCCAGGACAAGGAGATCCCCAGCTGCAAGAGGGGAGGACTGGGGAGGACATGAAGCTGGGGGCCCGTTCAGGCGCACAGTGGGCCCATCACTGAGACGGGCCACGGAGGAGGGACACCCGGACGTGTCCGCATGCTCGGGGGGGGGTGCACGGAAGGTGGTGCTCGGAGGTGGCATGTGCAGAACAGAACAGTGCCCCGCACGTAGGAGGGGCTCCATCCATGTCTCTGTCGAGGACTGGAGACACCGTGGGAAACACTGCCCCTGGCCAAAGCAGAGGGCGGGGCTGACCCCCCAGCCTCTTGCCCCCAAGGGATGAGGGAAACCCATCCCGGCTCTGACCCCCGAGGCGGAGGAAAACACTGCCTGTGGCACTGGGCGACCGTGCGGGCCTCGGCAGCGGCAGGACTCAGGCAACAGCCGAGAACTTCAAAATAGAGGGCAAGCCTCAGACACCGTTCTCTTCCTCTTGGATGGTTTTTCCCTCTCACGGGTTTGCATTTTTCACTCTGAGCCCCCTGGAACAGTGAATGGTGTCAGGGAAGGAATTACAAATTTTCCCTAATAACCAACTTCCCAAAGAATATTCTGTTCGTCCCTTCCCTCCCTCCCTCGCTCATTCCAAACTGTGAGGTCTCCTGCTTGCTGGGCCCTGCTGTGGGGATGAGATGCTGTGGAGGGGCTGGCATTGTCTAAACACGAGGCTTAGAAACAAAAGATTTTAAGCACCTAGAAAAGCACAACATAACATAAAAGACACCAGCAGGTCAAACAGATCTTTTCTTGTTTATCCCTTCAGTCAGGGGTCAGCAAATATCTCCCGGGAAGGACCAGAGGAGGCCCGGGGAGGCAGGGAGGGTGACCGGGGCGGAGGGGAGAGACATAAAGGTGGCTCTCACCCAGGGCAGTCCTGCCCCATCTGGGGACATCTGTGGTTGTCACACCTGGGGGGACCCTGGCATGGAATGGGTGGGGGCCAAGATGCTGCTCAGCTCCCCACCACGCCTGGGACGCCCCCACAGAATGACCTGGCCCTGTGTCCACAGTGCTGGGGACAGACTCTGGAGCTGCTGTGGGGTGGGGCGTGGGGGGGGACAGACTCCAGAGCCACCGTGGGAAGGCATGGGGGGGACAGACTCTGGAGCCGCTGTGGGGGGTGTGCGGTGGGGCCGCCGTGGGGGGGCTGGGGGGACAGACTCTGGAGCCGGTGTGGGGGGTGTGCGGTGGGGGGACAGACTCTGGAGCTGCTGTGGGGGAGGATGCAGTGGGGGGAGACTCTGGAGCCGCTGCAGGGGGTGGGAGATGACAGGGGGCGGGTAGGACGCGGCTGTCAGTACTCTCTAGGTATTAAGACATTTCAGGATGGAAACATATCGCACTGTCTACGTGTGCTCTGTCTGCAGTCCGCTGGAGCAAAGAGCCACAGCACGTACATGTCCTCGGGGCTGGGCTGGTGCCTGAAAGCCATATCTCCAAAATCCTAACACTCCCCGGGAGGTAACGGTCCCTGGATCCACTGTACAGCTGGGGAGACTGAGGCTCAGAGGTCTGGGCCAGTTCAAGGCAGCAGTGCTGCGGGGGTCCCAGAGACCTTGCCTGCACCCTGAGTCCCTGCAGACTCACTCCTCCCACAAGGGCTGGCTCCCAGGTTGGCTCAAGGCAGCCCAAGCTGGCCTGTCCTCACGAGCAAGCAGAAGCTTCCTCGCAAAGCCCCTCTGTGGCTTTCCCTCCAGGCCACGTTGCTGCTCCTGTGTTCCCCACCACTGGCCCGGTGTCCTGCAGCCATTGGGTCGCCTGTGTGACCCCCGGCACCACCCTGTCTACTGGGCCCAGCACAAGAGCTCCACGCCACTCCCCCCCGTGTTTGCTGCCTGACTTCTGCTCTGCCCCAGGCACAGATGCTCCTGGTGGCGTGCGCTCCGAGCTGGCACCCCCTTCTGCCAAGCTCGTGGCATGAGGTGGTCCCTCTGCCCAGTGTCACCCACACTATCACAGGGGCAGAGGGTGACGGCTCCTCTTGCATGGATTCAGACACTGGGGTCCCAGGCTCACCCTCCCAGACCTAGCAGGCAGCTGTCAGCAGCCTGTGCCCCCCACCCCCCAGCTGGGAGTCTGCTGTTGCGCCCTCCGCTGCTCAGTCTCCTTCATGCCCTGGGTCCTGGGCCATGCACGCCAGCACATTTCCTCCCCGCCTTCCCTCCGCTTGGTGAATGTCTTCCCCATGTCCATCCCGGGACCTCGGGGTTCCGGGTCTAGCTTCTCCTGGCAGCTCCCTCTGGAACTCACAACGCCACCTTCAGGGCCCTCTCAGCTCAAGAGAGAGCTCCAGAGGACAGGCCACTTCTCCCTGTCACCCTCAGTGACCCCCGTACCAGCTCCCAGGCACAGAGCTGACCTCAGTGTGCATTGCGAAGTGAGAAACCCTGGGGGGCTGTGTGGAGGAGGCTGAGGGCAAGCACTGCCGGGAGCCTCAGGGGAAAAGCAGGGGGAATGGAGCTCTCACATGTTCCCTGCGCTGGACACCTGATGACAGGCTGAATGCCCAGCAAGGCCGTGAGCTCCCCACCAGGCCTGTCCTGGGCAATGCCTCTCATCTCTCTTCTTCAGAGGGGGAAACTGAGGCTCAAAGAAGTGGCATTAGGATGTTCCGTGTGCAGACACAAGCCTACCTCACACAGGTGTGTGTGGAAAGGGGTATTTTTTTAAAAGATTTTATTTTTTCTTTGAGACAAAGAGATACAGAGAGAGCGCGAGGGAGCACATGAGCAGGGAGAGCAGCAGAGGGAGAAGGAGAAGCAGACTCCCCGCTGAGCAGGGAGCCCGATGTGGGGCTCGATCCCAGGACCCCAGCATCATAACCTGAGCCGAAGGCAGACGCTTCACCGACTGAGCCACCCAGGTGCCCCAAGGGGTTGTTTTTTTTTTTTTTAAGATTTTATTTATTTATTGTAGCGAGCAAGAGCGAGCCAAAGGGGTGGGGGAGAGAGCGAGCGAGAGAGAATCTCAAACAGACTCCCCACTGAGTGGGGAGCCTGACACGGGGCTCGATCTCACAATCCTGAGATCACGACCTGAGCAGAAACCATGAGTTGGACACTTAACTGAGCCACCCAGGCGCCCCCCCACCCAACTTTTTAAAAGATTTTATTTATTTGAGAAAGTGGGAGGAATATTTGTTAATATAACTCAGGCCATCAAACTATGCCCTGCAGACCAAACCCACCGTCTGTTTTATAAAGTTTTATTGACACATAGCCACGCCCACTCATTTATGAATCTCTACAGCGGCTTTTGCACTACAATGGCAGAACTGAACACTTACAATGGACACCATCCGGTCCTTCACAGAAAGCTTGCCAAGCCCTGACCTAACGGAAGAGGTGTGATGAGCTTCAAGTCTGGCTGCACCTGGGGTCCCTGAGGACTGTCTCTCCACCTGTCAGTACTGCTGTCCTCCCGGCAGACCCCACCAGGCAGGCGCCTGATTGTCCCCTGTAAAGTCCTAGGGTAGGGCCCTGCAGGTCAGGAGCCTGAGGCCTGGGTCCCCACCCACCCCTGGAGCCAGTAGCACTCTGCCTAGGTGTGGGGGATGGGGGCTCCTCCAGGGGACACCAGGTGGCCGACGCTGGACACGCAACCACAGGCCTCCACTGAGGAAGGGGCCTGTGGATGAGCCAGATCTGAGGACGGGGGGCAGGCGCGCGGCTGGGGCAAGAGCCCCGCCCCCAGCAGGTGCCCGATGGAAGATCATGTGCTGTCTCAGGACCAACGTGTGAGCTTTCTTGGCCCAGTTTTCTTCCCAGATATATTTTTACTCCCCGGAAGCCAGGGATGGGCGGCAACACTGCACTTGAATTCTAAAATGCCAGGAGCCACCGACGCGAGCCAGGGCTGCTCAGCTAGGGCCCCCCTGGCCTGGGTCTCGTCACTCAGGCAGGTGTCTGCCAGTCCGGCTCCAGGCGGACGGTGGGAACCTGGGGCTGGGCATTCTCTCAACATGACAGTCATTTCCCAGGGTGGGCCAGCCTCCCCAGCAGGCCGGGAAGAATCCTAAGGGTCTGTGTTTGTTTTACACGGAGGCTGAGGGGCAGGGCCAGCCAGTCAGCAGCAAGCCAGGCTAGAACCAGGCCCCAACGCCCACCGGGCTCTGGGATTACCATGGGAGCCCCTGCACCTTGAGGGTCCCTCCGCGTCAGACATGTGCTGGCTGCACCCGTTCTGCAGATGAGAGAGGGAGGCTCTGAAGCCAAGCAAGGTGCTCGCTGGGGTGGCCAGCCTCCAGGACGGGCTCTGGTGGGCTCGACCCCTTGGTATCCACACTCTTCCGCAGCAGCCACGGGTGTGACCGACAGGGTACGGCCGAAGTGAGAGCGTGTGGATTCCGGCAGAGGTCAGACACTGCCTTGTTCCCTTGCTCTTGGATTGCTCGCTGGGGGACAAGTGGCCTCCATGCTGTGAGGACATGTAAGTGGCCACCTGCTACCAGCCACACGAGGGGGCAGCTCGGGAGCGGCTCCTCCAGCCCAGGTCCAGCCTTCAGATGAGGCAGGAGGCTTGCCTGCGACCTGATGTGAGACCCTGCGCTGGAACCCCCAGCTTGCCCACCCCCGGTCCCAGACACACAGACACCGTGATCTGAGAATCCATACTAGAGCCCTCCAGCTCGGCCACCACCGGGTCCCGGACACACAGACACCGTGATCTGACACCCCATGCCAGAACCCCCCAGCTTGGCCACCCCCGGGTTCCAGACACACACACACCGTGATCTGAGAATCTGCGCTGGAAGCCCCCAGCTCAGCCACCCCCAGGTTCTGGACACACAGACACGGTGAGATAGTAAATGTGTGCCACTGTCTAAAGCCATTATATTTTGGGGCAATTTGTTTCACAGCAATAGCTATCTGATACACCTGGGGTTTCCACATGGCCCCTGAGGACAGATGAGGAGAGTAGGTTGGCGGATGTCTGCACGGATGGCCTCCCTGCCTTCCCCTCCACTTTTTCTTCCTTACTCATTGCGCTCTTGCCACACAGCTCCCTCGCATGTGCCAGGTACAGTCCTGCCCCAGAGCCTTTGCACACACTTCTCTGGTTGGGATGCTCTTCCCCATCTCACCATTCAGGCCTGGATCAAAAGTCTCCTCCTCAGAGAGACCCTCCCCGCATGCCTGGCTGAAGCCGGCTCCCTAACCCATTCTTGGCCCCTTATCATACCTCCCAGTGCTGGTCAGTTCAAACTTTCCCCTTATTCCTTTGGTCTGCCAGTGGCTGCTCCCCTAGAGGCCAGGAGCCTCCTGAGGGCAGCGATCACACCTTGCTTCACCGTGACCGCTCAGGGAGGCCTGGGCCCGGCACATGGCAGGGCCACCAGCACCTCCTGCCTTCTCCCTGGTAGTGACACCAGGAGTCCCAACAAGCTCTGAGGGCCAGGGCACTAAGGGCTTGGCTCAGGAGGCAAATGGGGGAGCAGGCACCTCCGGGCACAGCCTGCTTTGTGTCTCTAACCCCTGAGCCACCAACTCTGATGCCCCAGTCAGCTCCGGCGACCGGCTAGAAAGTAGTAGGAACGTGGACACAGTAACAAAGAGCTAACGTCTGCTGACCGTGGGGCCGGCACCATCCGGCGCACCTACGTGTGATTCATCAAACCCTCCCAACAGCCCTGTGAGGTTGGTAGTCTGGCTACCTACATTTGACGGAGCTGGAAGCCGAGGCTCGGAGACGCCATCAAGCTCACTGGCCTGAGGTTACCGAGGAGAAAGAGGGATTGGATGAATGTGATTCCGGGCAGTCAGGCTCCAGCCTGAGCCACAAGCACACGGAGGGAAGGAGATGGGGAAGAACCAGCCATGCTAGAGGCAGCAGAGCCTCCCAGGCAGAAGGAAGAACCAGTGCAAAGGCCCTGGGGCAGGACTGTGCCTGCAGAGTTGGGGAATCAGCACAGAGGCCCATGTGGCTGGAACAGAGAAAGAAGAGATGAGGACAGCGATGGGACAGGACTTGCTGCCACTGTCACTGTGAGGACCCACGTGTGGCTGGTTAAGATGAGGCTCTGTCTCCAGCCCTTCCCAGACTGGGGGCTTCCTAGACGCAAGCCCGGGATCCACCTTGGCCCCTGCTACGACTGGAGGCCAGGCCAGGGCTGGAGTCTGATCCAGTGGCTGAATGAATATCCATGCCACCCACACGGCTCAGGAGAGCGGAACAGGGTGGGCATCCTCGCCCACCTGATGCTGGCCTCTTCCTGGGCTCCACCAGCGACGGGCTTCCCTCCAGGCCTGGCATACAGTAAGTGCTCAATAACGAGCTGATGAGCAAGCAGAATGAGTGACTAGCATGTACACAGTGGAACATTATATGGGTTTTAAAAGAACACCATGGCTCTGAGCTACACTGATAGGGACTCAGAGACAAGCCAAATACGTTAAAAGTGAAAAATGCAGAACAGAGTTAGAAAATTCACATTTCCTCATTTCTTTTAACGATTTACTTATTTATTTTAGAGAAAAAAAGAGAATGCAGGGGGAGAGGCAGAGGGGGAGAAAGAATCTCAAGCTGACTCCCTGCTGAGCACAGAGCCCCATGCGGGGCCTGACCTCACGACCCCAAGATCATGACCTGAGCCAAAACCGAGTCAGCGCTGAACCGACTGAACCACTCAGGTCCCCCTCACATTTCCTCATTTCAAAACTGACTACAAAGCCACAGTAACCAAGACAGTGTGGTCCTGGCATAAAGACAGACAAAGACATCACGGAGAGGTCCAGAATGCGTCAGTGAGAACCCAGAAGTAAACGTGCGTGTTCACAGCCCGCGGATTTCGACAAGGGTGCCAAGACCACTTAACGGGGAAAGAACAGTCTCAGCAAACGGCGCTGGGACAACTGGACTCCCCCGCGTGGAGAATGAAGCTAGACCCGGCCTCACACCATATGCAGAAGGCACTCAAAACACAGCAGAACTCTAAACCAACATAACAGATGCAACCATAAATCTCTCAGAAGAAAACAGGTGAGTGTCTGTCACGTTGGGTCAGGCCGTGGCTTCCCACATAGGACAACTGAAGCGGCAGCCACCGAGGGAAAATAAACTGGACTTCCTCAAAATTAAAACACGTTTGTACTTTGGGGCACCTGGACGGCTCAGTGGGTGGAGCATGCGACTCTTGACCTCAGGGTTGTGAATTCAAGCCCCATGTTGGGCATGGAGCCTACTTTAAAAATAAATAAATAAAATATATTTTTTAAATGTTTGCACTTCAAAGGACACCACCAAGAAAGTGAAGAGACAACCTCTAGAACAGAGAGAATATTTGCAAATCGTAGATCTGAGAAGGGAATAGTATCCAGCATACACAAAGAACACCTACAAGTCAATGAAAAGAAAAACAACCCAAATTAAAAATGAGCAAAGGGTCTGAACAGAACACGTCTCCACAGAAGATGTACAAGCAGCCAACAAGCCCATGAAAGACGCTCCACATCACTGATCGTCAAGGAAATGCAGATCAAAACTCCAGTGACAGCACTTCACACCCACCAGGACGTCTAGAGTCAAACAAACACACAGGAGCAAGGAACGTCCAGGATGTCAGGAAATCAGAGCCCTCACACACAGCTGGTGGGAAAGGCAAGTGGGGCGGCCATCGTGGAAAAATCTGGCGGTTCTTCAAAAGGTGAAACTTCGAGTTTCCACACAACCCAGCACTTCCACTCCTGGGCGTCTACCCAAGAGAAATGACAACGTCAGTCCACACAAAAACCTGCCCACGTGTGTTCGCGGCCACACTCTCCGTAATAGGCAAAAAGTGGAAACCACCCAGCGTCCATCAACACACAAACGGATACACAAAACACGCTCCATCCTCATAATGAAATATCCCTCAGCCAGGAAGAGGACTGAGGTGCCTGCACGTCCTACCACATGGATGGACCCTGAGCACACGACGCCTGTTGAGGGAAGTGAAGGGCGAAGGCATTCTAAGGGGAAGAGAGCACATGCAAAGGTCCTGTGGGAACAGGATGGGATGCATCTGAGGAACAGCAAAGAAAGGGTTTGGTGTGGCCGGAGGGGAGGGTGAACCTGGGAGCACCAAGAATGGAGGCAGGGGGTAGTCTCTGGGGACAGAGCCCTGACCAGCAGCCTACCCTTCCTCCCCCACACGGACATCTGTCCTGCTCCCCCCACCTCCATCTCACTGCACAAAGCAAATACATTTCCAGAGTGGTAAACAGGAAACTTGCAAAGGATGGGGGGGAGGGTGGCCATTAATCCACAACTCGGCAGGCCTTAGGCCAGTGGACAGTTTTCTAAAGCCCCAGCATTCAAGAAAAAGAGAAAGAAGATTCTAGAACTTTCACCACGCTCGCCACAAACACGGTTACACACATGTCTGTGCCAGGCGCAGTCTCCCACCCAAGTCCAGGGCCTGAGGCTCGAGAGCATCAGGTGGGCTTCCTGAAGAGGCAGGTGGAGGGCCAGTGCTGAAGGGAGTGGAGCAGGGGCGAGGCCCACTCACAACAGCTCAGGTGGAGGGCCTTAGGTGGTGGGGCTGGGTCCGCAGAGTGCACGTCAGCCTGGGGGGAAGCCTTGTCTAATCGGGGCCCTGGGAGACCCGCGGCCCTGACGTCTGAGTGTGATCCCGGGCTGAATCCCAGCGAGGAACAAAGACTACCGTCCAGGACGACTTTGGATTAACTGGTAAAATGTGTGTCCTGACTGTGGACCAGATCAATGTTAAACTTCTTAAACTTGATCCCCACACTTAGCGAAGGGACTATCCTCGCTTATAGGATACACAGTTGCTCCTTATTTACAGAGCCCGTACCTGCAAATTCACCCACTGGCCACGTGTAGCCCCAAATCAATACTCGTGAACCTTTCACGGTCACCGGTAGACACACGCAGGGGGGTGAAAAATCTGTCACCTCCACCATGTGTCCAGCGGAGGTCACTCCGCCTTGCTGTTTCACCTCCTGTACAACAGACAAGGCCTGATCCACGGCCTACTGAGTGACTACTGCCGCTGTGAATTTTCAGTGTTTACAGTGGCCCCCAAGCGTACAGCTGCAGCGGTCTGGGGCTCCTGAGCCCAGAAGCCTGCATGACGCACCTTAGAAAACACACGCGTTAGACAAGCTTCCGCTGGCCATGAGTTCAGTGTTAGTGAATCAACAACACACAGTTTACGAAGAGTCTTTAAACAGGGGCGCCTGGGTGGCGCAGTCGTTAAGCTTCTGCCTTTGGCTCAGGGCGTGATCCCAGCGTTCTGGGATCGAGCCCCGCATCCGGCTCCTCCACTGGGAGCCTGCTTCTTCCTCTCCCACTCCCCTGCTGTGTTCCCTCTCTCGCTGTCTCTGTCAAATAAACAAAATCTTTAAAAAACAAAAACAAAAAACAAAGAGTCTTTAAACAGAAACACACACACGTGGGACACCTGGGTGGCTCAGTCGGTGAAGCGTCTGTCTTCCGCTCAGGTCATGGTCCCAGGGTCCTGGGATCAAGCCCCGCATTGGGCTCCCTGCTCAACGCGAACCTGCTTCTCCCTCTCCCTCTGCCCCTCCCCCTGCTCGTGCGCTCTCTTGCTCTCTCAAATAAATAAATTCTTTAAAAAAAGAAAAGAAAAGAAACACACACACGTGACACAAGCTCCATGTTGAAAATATCATGACCAGAGGCTCACGGGGACCTAACCCTGTGTTCCCGCAGGAACCGTGCTCCAGGATCCGCGAACTCCGTGTTTGCAGTGACTTCACAGGACAGAACTGCTGTCAGAACTGACAGAAACCGGCCACACTGATGCGTCAGGACGGGGCATCGTGTCTGCAGCGGACTCGCAAGTGACCCGCCTCTCTCTCTTTCACACACATGCACGCACGCACGCACGCACAATGATACACATTCAAACGTAATGTGGTGAAGTGTTAGCAGCTGGTGAATCTCGGCTCAGGGCCTAATGCTGCAGTATGCATGCAACTTTTTCTACAGGCTTGAAAATGTTCAAAATAAGATGTTAAAAAAGAAAAGGTAGGGGCGCCTGGGTGGCACAGCGGTTAGGCGTCTGCCTTCGGCTCAGGGAGTGATCCCGGCGTTATGGGATTGAGCCCCACATCAGGCTCCTCTGCTATGAGCCTGCTTCTTCCTCTCCCACTCCCCCTGCTTGTGTTCCCTCTCTCGCTGGCTGTCTCTATCTCTGTTGAATAAATAAATAAAATCTTTAAAAAAAAAAAAAGGTAGATACGAACCCAGAAAACCACCTGGAATGATGGTTATCTCCTTGAGAAACAGAGGGCGAGACAGAAATCTTCCCTACCTCCTGACCACAGGTCTGATTGTTGCTTTTTTAAAGGAAACATGTTATTACTTGTAGTTACAGACTTGCCTGCTGCAAGAACCAGGCAGATGAGTGGGACAGAATAGAAAGTCCAGAAATAGCCCAGCCACGTGCAGGAATCTGGTATGTGATAAAGGTGGCATCTCAAATCAGGGAGGAAAGCAGATTATCCAGAAGGTGGAGCTGGGACAACCCTGAGCACCTGGAAAAACGTGGAACAGTAAACTCTTGACACCTTGTGCGAGGATAAAGTCCAAATACAGCAAGACTTTAAGTGTTTTTTTTTTTTTAAGTGAAACTATAGAAGTACTAGAAAAATCATAATCTCAGAACAGGGAACGCTTTTCCATCCATGACACCAAAGTGAGAAACCGTAAAAGGAGAGACTGATAAATTTGACCACATAAACACAAAAATACCTGCCTGGCATTAATTATTGTTTTAAGAGAGATGGTAAAAGACTACTTACACTTGTGTCATAAACTAAAAACAAAAACAAAAACCTTTTACGATATATAAAGAGCTTCCACAAATCAATAAGAAAAAGACTGGGCCCAAATGAATATGGGAAAGAAACAACTACCCAGTTCCCAGAAAATATACGGAGCTCTGAGATGTGAATTATTAAATGTGAGAACAGGGATGAGCAATGAAAAGGGGACTGGCCCAAGCACACCTCGGGGTCCTGCATACACAAATCCCCAAACCGCACCCCACTTCCTTCAACCTTCAACGGAAACCCCACGCATCCAGAATAAAGGCCAAGAAATGTGTGCACGGTGCACGCGAGACAGAAAGCAACTGTGACAAAATGTTGGGGGTTCCTTTTTCCAACCAAAGCCAGAGGCTAGGTCCCCAAAATGCCTTCACACTGGCTCAAGCACATGGGGCCCCTCGGGCTGGACGCCAAGCCCCCTGGGGTGGCCTGGTGGAGGAGCGGGTGCAGGGCCCTGTGCTAATCCCCCAAGTCAGTAATCCCCACACGTGGGCAGTCTGCTGCTTCCAGCCCTGCTGTCCAGGTGGCAGCGGCAGGCAATCCCCAGTGGGGTCTCAACCGGCCTTGTCACGAGTGGTGACACGTGGCTTGGTCACAGCAGTAGGCAGTGCGAGCAGGAAGGCCTGGGAGCCCGAGACCCCCCGGAGCTCGGGCCTCCCTGGCTACAAATGACGTAACTGTCATCCAGCGAGCACTACCCCAGGGCCGCGGGCCTTCCGCTGTTCCTATCCCCTGAACCCTTGGGTCCCCGCTGCCCTCGCCTTGAGAGGGGCTGAGATGGAGAGTAGGAAATTCACCGGCTCAGAGGCACAGTGTCGGTGGCCAAGGCAGGGTCAGCCCCGGGTCAAGACCGAGGTCAAGATCCTGCCTGCCCCTCCTGCATCGGCATGAGCCTGCTAGACCTTGCTCCTTCCCGAGCCCTCCCCACCCCCCAGACCAGCTCCAGGGCACAGGCCAATCCCTCCTGGGTTCCTCGGCTCCCTCACCCCCCTCAACCCCCACAGCTTCCATCCAGGCCCCCAGCACGGCTCAGCACAGTTCACCTGGCACCTGCCCCGGGAAGCTCCTTCCCCACCAACCGGCCAGAGTGCTGGGCCAGGGCCCCCCCAGAGCCCTGCATGACTGGCCCTGCCTGTTTCAAGGCCCCCAAAACACGGACTTCGTTTCCATGGATCAAATGAATCAAGCTCATTCCTACTTCAGGGCCTCTGCACAGGCTAATCCCTCTGCCTGCAACACTCGACCCGTGCCTGCTTTTCTCACTTAGGCCACTCCTCCCTGACCACCCCAGCTGCAGCCAGTCCTGCACTGGCATCACCACGACACTCGTTTCTTCTCCTGTCTACGTGCTCACCACTGACCAGCACGCTCTCATCAGGGGACGGCAAACATTTTCCGTGAAGCACAAGACGGTGAGTATTTGTGACTCTGCAGGCCATAAGGTCTACAAGCAAGTCACAGACAACATGTGAGCGGGTGGGTGTGGCTGTGTGCAAATAAAACTTTACTGATGAAAACTGGGGATGGATGGGACTTGGCCCCAGCAGCCAGGTTGCTGACCCCTGACCCTATCTGTTTACTTCTTCGCCATGAGAGCCTCGAGGAAGCCGCCCAGAACCCCCACTGGCCCCCAGCAGGTGCCCGATCAGCGTTTAATGAGCGCCGTCCGAGGACGAAGTACGAAGCACCCGCACGTCCTCGTGCGCCTGGAGTCCGACAGCAGACCCTAGGTTGTGGCAGGTTCTGCACAGAAGCAGAGGACATGAGGCCTCTGGAACTCACCCATCCGTCTGGGGAGGGACACTCCCAGTGCCCACACAGAGCTGGCTACCTGCCAGGAGCACTTCGCAGGGCTTACAAGTCTGTCCACTTGACTCAGCCCGATGAGAAAGGCACGCTTATCACGCCCATCTCACAGATGGAGACACTGAGATGGCTGTCCCCCTGGCTGGCAAGGATGCATCTGGGATGTGGTCTAGCTCCCAAGGCCTCTCCATGGAGGGGACTGAGCTGTCAGAGGTCAAAGCGTCACATCGTCAAGAAGCATCTAGGGCAGAATTCCAACTGGGAGATTTCTGCCTCCAAGGGACACAGCCGACGAGCAACAAAGGGTGAGGGACCATTGGCCCACAGCTACAGAGGAGGCCTCTGCTGACAACGCCCCACCCCAGACCCGTGGGCCCTGATGTTTTCCAAGCGCACCAGGCCTTTGCCTGGGCTGCACCATCTTCCTTTCTCTCCCTCAGGCCTCCCGCCAATGTTGGGGGAGGCCTCACTGGGAACGAGATATTTGAGAAAAACTGGAAATAGCTAAGGAAGCAAACAACACAGATATGAAGGATGAACGTTCTAGACAGAGGGCACATGCGCAAAGGCCCTGGGGCAGGACCAGGCCTAGTGTGTCAGAAGAACAGCGAAGGGGCCTATGTGGCTGGAGCAGAGTAGGCGAGGGGGAGAGAGGGAGCAGGGGAGGGCAGGTCATGCAGAGCCTCATGGGTGGGTGCCCTGGAGGGCTGTGGGCAGAGGAGAATGGGACCTAAGTCAATTTTTAATGGGAGCCTTCTGGAATGAGCTGTAGGGAGCATGGAAGAGACAGGGGACCAGGCCAGCAATAGACGGTGGGGCTAGACCAGGTGGGGCAGAGAAGAGGGAAGAAGTAGGCCGACTCTGGGTCCATCTTGAAGATAAAACCAGCATAATCTACCACCAGATTATATGTGGGAGGGGGCTGGGGGGGCTGGGAGTGAAGCCAACTGTTCTGTGATATCATGCAAGCAGGAAGGACAGGAGGGAAATGGCTCAGAAAACCAGACCACAGCTCAGGCCAAAAGCCCACAGGCAGATCACAGGTTGCAACAGTTGGCCCCGTGAACGTATTCAAGGCCCCAAAAGCCAGAGGAAAACCCCACCCGGCCCTTTCTGGACCAGTCCTCTGGAGCAAGGAGCAGGGCATTTAAAGTAACCAGATTCTAAACTCCCAAGATACCATTTCACCTTCATCAGATTAGCTAAAATCAAAGAGGCTGGTAACATTTGGAGCTGGCAACACTGTGCTGAGGGCCTCTCTCGTTCCCTGTCAGACCTTTCTGGAAAGCCAATGGGCATCAGATAACAACTTTCAATCTGCTCGCCACGGCCCAGCCATTCCAAAGCGGGGACTTCAACTGCTAGAAGTTAAAGCGCCACAGTGAGGGGCCCTGTTCAAGGCTGTCCTCCACAGCATCGCTTGTTAACAGCAAAAGGTGGACTCCGGAAGCAGCCAGAATGGTCCTCAGCAGGACGGCTGAACCAGTAATGGCTGGTGCCTAAAACAGGCTGTCCGGAACGTTCCTCAAGCACTTTCAACATGCTGCCCCAACGCTAACTCAGGTAAGGCTCAGGGAGGCAGGTATATGCATCACCCCATTTTACAGATGGGGCTACTGAGGCTCCGAAAAGTCAAGGCATTTGCCCTTCAAGGTCACACAGCAACTGAGTGGAACCCAGGCAGTATGACTGGGCGTTGCCCCCTCTTAACCATGGCACCATATTCTCTCTCTGAGAAAGTAACTGATACCGACATGGGGAGAAGCAGCAGCAAGCCAAGTTGTGGAATAACAGAGATCAACGGTTCTCACCTAGGGTGACTGTGTCTCCAGGGGACACTGGAGATGTCTGGGGACATTTATGGTCATCACAACTCAGGGGAGGTGCTTCTGGCACTGAATGGGTGGGGCCAGGGAGGCTGCTCAGCCCCCTCCCGTACCCAGGATACCCAGGAGGCTACCTCCAAAACAAAGAATCTTCCAGCCCAACACGTCAACAGTGCCGAGGCAGAGAACCCCTGGTGTGGCAGGGAACCATCTTGGCGAAAAATAAGCAGACGTGTTTATGGATTTCTACATTTCTGAGCAGTAGGAAAAGCCTGGACAGTTATTACCCAAACTTAGGATTGACATCAGAAGAAATGAGTTTGGAAGGGGGGCAGCAGCTCTTAATTTTAGTGACTGAAATAAACGATCTGCTGGGGGAGTCAGATTTCTGCAGATTTTGGTGACAGGCAGTCAGGGCTGGCCCCTTATCTTCCAGGTCCCCGTGCTTAGACCCAGCCACGGCTGGGGCCTGGGACCTTATCTGCCCCCATCTGGCTCACTGAGCCCCTAATAAAATAAATGTCTGCTATGCGGCTGTCTTGCGGTCACTGAGTCTTGGGCTGTTTCGTCTCTGACCAGCCCCAGTCGGAGGGCTGATGGTGGAGGTCAGGGGTCTGATAAAGGAGCGTGGCTGGGTTCCCGAACCATGTCTAGGGTTAGCCGGGCCAGGGCACCAGTCCCCAGCCAAGAAACAAGGGCGAGGCAACCGGATGGTCGAAGGAAGCGGGTCATCTACCAAGCGCTTCCAGATGGCAGTAGGGACAGAAGCAGCAGGAGCCTTCCAGAGCCTGGGGGGAAGCTCTCTGGCCCTGGTGCTCCCTCTCCAGACATTTCGCCCACCCACCCCCCCAGCCATACAGCATATCCTGGCTGCCAAGGAAGCTTCAGGAGGCCTGGGGGAGAAGGAGGACGGATGCCGTGTGGGTGTCTGCAGGGCCTCTGCTAGCGAGGGCTGCCTGAGGAGAGCAGGGGCTCCTGCAGATCCGGAAACTTCTGTTTGGAAGCTTGAGAATGTGACCCAGAAGGAACCTTGGAGGAGAAGGGGCCATTCCTCTGGGCAGCGGGCCAGCTCTGCTGCTGCCCAGGGCACAGCCGGCAGGGAGCCAGTGGGGCTGGGCTGGGCCACCGCGCTCCGCACACCTGATGTTCTAGACGGTTAGTCCTCCTGTGTCCAGGGAGAAGCCTGGGGGGGGGGGGTCGCCTCTCTCCCCACCTGCGAGACGTCATGTCCTCAGCCCCCTCTTGTCATAAGGAGGTAAACTGAGGCCCAGAAAGGCAATGAATGGCCAGTGCCCTAGAAACCGGGTCTGGTGACTCCCACGAAGAGAGATGAGATAGTCAGGACGCTGGCCCAGATGGCCTCAAAGACCCCCGACCCACCCACCCTGGCAGCTCCTGTCCTTCACCACCAGAAGACGTGCCCACAGGAGTGATCCCAGAAGCTGACCCCAGCGAGGCGGGCGGCCCAGAGCAGTATGTCCAGGAAGGGGGGGCCCATCTGGGACAGTGTCACCTCCCTGCCATGCCCACCGCGGAGGCATGGCCCCTCACCAGAAGGTGGGTGCTCCACCGTCCCACACACGGAAAGCAGCCCCCCGCCAACAAGATTGGGTGGGATGTCGTCCCCAGACGCCCTCAGCCGGAGGCAGCGCACCCACCCACCGCGTAGCCTCACCACTCCCCCGCCCCGAGGTGAGAACCCGCGTTCCCCGCACGCCTCCAAAAGGGGGCTCCTCGCCCCACGGCCTCCCAGAACCGGGCCCTGCCCGCTCCCGCAGAAC
>NC_048221.1:2648988-2660130 GCF_002007445.2 Ailuropoda melanoleuca
CCAGCGTGCGCCAGCGCGCCACGCGCGCGCGCCGCCGGCCGGGGCTCGAGGGTGGGCCTGCGTGCGTCCCCGCGTCTCGAGCGCCCCCACGCGCCCAGGGGGTGGGAGGGCGGCGTCCTGCGCGTCGTCTAGTCTTATTGCTAGAATATTGTCTCACGTCATAAACACAAGCGCTGTCTACAATTAATCAACTACTTAACATCAAATTGCTGATGACACTTACTTATGGTATATGCTTTGTCATAAGTAGTAGTTATAATGACGTAATAAGTGATGTAATAAGTCAAAATAAATTTGGTTTGTACTAATAAGCACAGTGTATAAATTATGTGGTATTAAGATACAGGCATACTAATGTCGTTGCTGGACAAAAGTATGATACCATTATAATAGAGATAATGTTGATATATAATGTGCAAGCAATGTGCAAGCGTCATATATAATATATAACACTACGTATAATATAATGATAAGTAAGTTACAAGTAACAATGTAACCAAAATGTCAGGTTAGATGCTAAAGCCTCTGCAAGCAATCTCTCCAAAAGTCAGGGATCTAATTCTTGTTTCCCTTTTTTTTAAAGATTTTATTTATTTATCTGACAGAGATAGAGACAGCCAGCGAGAGAGGGAACACAAGCAGGGGGAGTGGGAGAGGAAGAAGCAGGCTCACAGCAGAGGAGCCTGATGTGGGGCTCGATCCCATCACACCGGGATCACGCCCTGAGCCGAAGGCAGACGCTCAACTGCTGTGCCACCCAGGCACCCCATCCCCCCCTTTTTTTTTTTTACTACAAATACTTTCCCAGTACCTAATACAGAACATAACACCAGAAGAAAATACATATTTGGTAGTATTGATCAACCAGATGGGGACTGTTCTCATTTCCATTTTACACACAAAGAAAACAGGAACTCAGAACGTTGAAGCCACTTGCTGGAAATCACAAAGAATCATGCTGCAAATCAGTGCATTTATGTCCTGTGTTAAGAATAATTGTTTGCAGCGGTGCCTGGGTGGCACAGTCGTTGAGCGTCTGCCTTTGGCTCAGGGCGTGATCCCAGCATTCTGGGATCGAGCCCCACATCAGGCTCCTCTGCTGGGAGCCTGCTTCTTCCTCTCCTACTGCCCCTGCTTGTGTTCCCTCTCTTGCTGGCTGTCTTTCTCTCTGTCAAATAAATAAATAAAATATTTTTTAAAAAAAATAATAATTGTGTTCACGGGGCACCTGGGTGCCTCAGCTGGTTAAGCATCTCCTTCGGCTCAGGTCGTGATCTCAGGGTCCTGGGACCAAGCCCCACATCAGGCTCCTTGCCCAGCAGGGAGCCTGCTTCTCCTTCTCCCTCTGCCCCTGCTGCTCTGCCTGCTTGTGTGCTCTCTCTCTCTCTGTGAAATAAATAAAACCTTTAAAAAATAATTGTGTTCATATTGTCATCAAAGTTTAATGGTGAACTTATTAATGGTATGGATAAGTGATCATTAATTCTGAGGTCATGATTCAGGGGGTAATAAATGTTGGTATTACTAGTTTTGTTCATGACTAACAATTTCTGCTGGGGGGCGAGTGGGGGAGTCTGGGTACCCACGTGGTGAGGGACAGACCTATGGTGTTTTCACCCGCGCCTGACTCTGGAGACATGGCCCCTCATCACTGTCTGGGGTGCTTGCCAATGGGGTGATGGGGAATCAGGAAGATGGAGCAGGTCACAGTCACACCCAGAGGTTAGAAAGATGTTTCTGAAATGTTTTCCATCAAAGCAAGGAGACAAATCAAGAAAGGGAATGGTTGGAGAACAGGACTCAGGATGTGGCAAAAGGAATCCCCAGCTTAGCTGTGCCCTGTCAGAAGAGAGCCAACGCAAGGTGGAGTCCAAAGACTTAAGGGAATCAAAGGATGAAGGATAAGCAAAATGCAGTCCATCCCTATGCTGGAAC
This sequence comes from Ailuropoda melanoleuca, assembly GCF_002007445.2. Taxonomy (NCBI): domain Eukaryota; kingdom Metazoa; phylum Chordata; class Mammalia; order Carnivora; family Ursidae; genus Ailuropoda; species Ailuropoda melanoleuca. The sequence goes on from NC_048221.1 coordinate 2,650,924, forward strand.
ACGACCCAGACTTAGAAAGGAGGGGACCCTGACACCTGCCACGACGTGGAGGGACCCTGACACCTGCCATGACGTGGAGGGACCCTGACACCTGCCATGACGTGGAGGGACCCTGAGGCACCTTGCTCAGTGAGAACAGCCAGACCCAGAAGGACACATCCCCCAGGACCCCACTCCCAGGAGGTCCCCAGAGGAGTCCCATCCACACAGACAGAGAGGAGCTGGTGGGAGCCAGGGCTGGGGCAGGGGGTGGGGAGTCCGTGCCTCCTGGGGACAGAGTCTCCGTGTGGGGCAGTGGAACATTCTGGAGACGGAGCGTGGGGGTGGTTGCAGGACAGTGTGGGTGTGTTTCACGCCACTGAGCTGTGTACTCAGAAACGGTGAGAGTAGTAAATTGTATGTTGTATGCATTTTACCATCATTTAAAACAACAATAACAAAAAGCCTCCAAGAAGAGCCCTTTGGACACATGCCATGGATAGATACCCTGAATCATCTTGAATCAGTTTTGGGTTTTTTTTAAGATTTCATTTTTTTAAGTAATTGCTACACCCAATATGGGGCTCGAACTCAACCCCAAGATCAAGAGTCACACGCTCCACTGACAGCCAGCCATGTGCCCCTCATTTTAAGTCCGTTGTGGAAGATTAGAGGGATGGCTCTCAAAGCGTGGTCCTTGGAGTAACAGCCGCAGCTTCGCCTAGGAGCTTGTTAGAAATGCAGATTCTCGGGCCCCCTCAGCCTTCCTGTCTCGAACACTCCATGGGTGAGACCTATAATCTGGGTTTCAAGGAATACCTCCCCTTCCTGCTCCAGGCAATTCAGATGCCTGAATTTGACAACCACTGACTCCAACAGGAGAAGGACTGGGGGCTGGGCCAATGATAAGGATCATGAAAATGAGCCAAATTTAAAAAAAAAAATCCACTTTCAGGTTGATTCTGAATGTCTCCTGGAGGGAAGTCAATACTAAAACTGAAAAAAAAAAAGTGGCAAAACAGGTCTTACTTAGATATGTGGAAGTGAATGTCAAAATAATCAGTTAGAAGATGCCAAAGAGGGGGTGCCTCTGAGAAGGGAGAAATTGTGGAGTGGCAATGGCATTGCTGGTTTTAGCAAACCTAAACGACAATTTGACCCTTTAGAGTGCGTGCATTATTGGGAAAAACAACCCCAAACTGGTGTTGCGGGAGACAGGAGAGGTTGGGTAGAGAAAGGAGAGGAGGCGCGGGGATCTGGTAGGGGTCGCAGGGTGGTGTCGCAGCTTCTGAACCTCCTACTTCATCCTCTTGTGTTCCCGCTCCTGGGTTCCCATTTTGCAGGCTGGGAAACAGGCTCCCTGGCTTGGAGGGGTTACCTGGTTTCTGGCGCCCCCTGGTGGCTGCTACCATCAGAGCCAGGTGCTGCTGGCAGGGACTCCTGTGTCCCTGCATCCCCCTCCCCATAATTCATTCATTCATTCACTCATCCATCCATTCGTTCATGCCACAAATATTTATTGAGCACCTACTGTGTGCCAGGTACTGTTCCAGGCCACAGGGACACAGGAATGAGCAAGACAAAATCCCTAACCTCAATGAGGCAACATTCTAGAAAAGACAAACAGACACAAGACACGAGGCAGTTTCAGGTGCTGATAAATACTTTGAAAATAACACAGATGTGCTACAACTGTGACAGAACGTGATCGGTAAAGACGGGTTCACAGATAACGCACCAGTATGCGGTCAGCACCTGCCCCCGAGTTGTCCGATAGAATGATCACGCAAGCCAATTTAAATCTAAAACTTTAAATGTCATTTTAAATTTCCTACTGACCACATTTTGAAGAGTGTAAAATCAACAGGTAAGATTAATTTTAACAGTATACGTCACCTAACCCAAAACATTCGAAATACGATCATTTCAATGTGGAATCGATACTAAAAATAGCGAGTTATTTCACATTATTTATTTATTTTTTTTCCACATTATTTATTTATTTTTTTTTGGCATGCCGAGCCTTCCAAATCCAACGTGTGTCTTTCACCTACCCACATCCTGTTCTTTCCGACCTGGGGATGGATAGTGGCTGGAAGGTGTGTACCCAGAATGGTTCTATAAGCACTTTCCAGACATTCATTCATTTATCCAACTTCTGAAACAGTCCCAGGAAGTAAAGGCTGGTGTTTGTTGCCATTTTTCAGCTGAGGAAACTGCGGAGACTCAGTGACATGCCCAAAGCTGCCCGGCAGGAAAATGGTTGAACACCCCTAGCACAGGAAACCAAGCAGGTGAGTTGGTGGCCAAGGCGCAGAATTTTTGCTCAGTTCTGTCCGTGGGAAGGAGCCAGTTCTGCAGTAATCTGTGGGACGGCACGCTTGCTGGAATGGCTTGTCCGTCCCACATTCAAGGAGGGCAGTGAGAAGGGGAGCCACGAGGTGTTTGTTTTCCCCAAGGACCCGCCTGTATGTTCCAGTCCCCGCGCTGATGGCAGGGGTGCAGGGTCCGCGGTGTGAGCAGGGCAGTCACTCGGCATCCCTGGCCTCTGGGAGAGCAGGGGTTAAGGCCAGCTGCTCCCACGTGAGAGCACCTTGCGACAAAGCCACACACCCAACCAGCTGCTGGTCTCTCCCTGGCGTTGTGCACCTCGTCCTGCTGGTTCCACCTGCCACGGACAGAACTGCTGAGGAAAAGTTGGGGAACCAAGTGGGGAGGAGAGCTCGAAACTCAGGGCCCCTCCCCACCCCATGCCAGGCGGGCACCCAAGCCCTGGCTCCTGCCGCCTGCCCAGAGGCCACCCCGCCTCCTAGACAGGTAAGTACCCCCCCCATGCCCTGCTCTGCTCTGCACAGACCGAGCTCCCCACCACAGGGTCCAGGGACCCCATCACCTCCCCTCTACTGCCCGGAAAGCAGGAAACTGACACTCCTGTGTGGACATTTGACATAGTTTCTAAGGGATTATCTGGCTGGCAGTTACTGCCCCTGGCAACCTGCCCAGGACGCCAGAGCCAGAGACTTAAAAGGGTCATTGTTGGCCCAGGTGGTGCCGGGGAGGCAGATGGGGCACAGGCTGCTCCCTGATCCCCCAACACTGAGCAGGGGAGGCCCAGGTAGGGAGGTGGTGGGTGAGACTGCTCCCCCTGGAGCTTCTGAAGACACTCCCAAGTTCCGTGGCAGTGGTAACCCCCCCCCAGCTGCTGGGACCTGCAGAGGGCTGGGGAGGGATCCGGGGGGCCCTGGGCCCTGGGCTTATCTCACTTGTCTTGATTCCTTCTCTGGGCGAAACTTGCCAATGGAGAAAAGCAAGAAGGGGGGAGTGGTGGGCTAAGCCTCCTGTGGGCAAGGTGCCGATGATCCCCAGGGCAAAGGAAGCCCAGAGACTGCAGAGGACACAGTGGGGTGGGAAGAGCTTTTTCTGGGTCGTTTGCTCCCCAAAGTGCAAGACAAAGAGAGCTTCCTGGCCAGCCAAGTGTCCGATTGCACCTCAAGTCTCTTTGTCTGGGACAGAGAGGGGCCCTCTGGGGCCAGGCAGGCACAGCCACATGACTCTCTGGTGTATAGATGGTCTGGAATTGTAGGTCACTCCCAGGGAGTGGAGAGACTTCAAATCTGGAGTCTGTGGGGTTGGAAGGGGATATATCTTGACTGTTGGATCCCCCCTGCCTGGGATTTGGAGAGAAAACCCACGGAGTCAGATAGATCTAGCCACCAGCCACTTTGCCTATCAAAACCTCAATTTTCCACTCCATAAAATGGGTACAATTCGAGTTGGCACGACCCAGGGCTGCTGAGAGCAGCAAAGGAGGGTGTGGGTAATCGATTCTCAGTCATGGGGGGGTGGGGTAAACAGTCCCACCCAAAACCAGAACTCAGAATGCCAAGCTAGTTGCAATGTCCCATCTGCCTTCCTGTTAGACAGAAGTTGAACTCGGGCTCAGAGAGGGGCAGCTACTTGTCCAGGGCTGCACAGTAAAGTAGGAATGTCAGGCATATAGGAGAGCAGGGAGTCTGGGGGCTGCCCCTGCCACCCCCACCAACACTCCAGGCTCAGCATCTTGTAAAAGTCCTGCCTCTGTGGCACAGGGCTTCCGCATGGCCCTGAGTTCTGGCAAAAGTCCGCTGAGGCCCGTTTGGGTTCCCGTTCTTCCTCCTCAGCCTGGCCTTGTGCCAGACGAGCAGTGTTTGCTCAGGGAGGAGCCTAACACCCTTTGGAATGGGCTGAGGTTAGCGGGAGATGCCGCTGGGAGGAGGAGCTGTCCAGGGAGTGAACTTGCATTAGCGAGCACCTACTGTGTGCCAGGTGCCGGTCTGGACCTTGGCGATTCAGCAGGGAACCAGACCAACGGAGATCCCTGCTCTTGTGGGCTTGTGTTTGGTAGAGGAAGACATTCAAGAAGCAGGAGATATAATGAGGAAGGAAACTGTATCCAGGGTTAAAGACTGGCCAGTCTCACTGAGGGGAGAATGTGGAAAAGCAACTGGGACAGGAGTGAAACAGGCAGAGGTATATTACAACCTCCAGTGGAAAGATCAGGGAGCCTTGTTGAGGAGGTGACATTTGAGGAGACATGAAGGAAGTGACTATTTGGGGAACGAGCATTCCAGGCAGAAAGCATAGCTGGTGCAAAGGTCCTGGGGCAGAACCAGGCCTGGCATGTTGGAGGAACAGCCAGGAGGCTTGTGTGGCTGGAGCAGAGTGGGTGACGGGGAGAGAGGGAGGAGGGGAGGGCAGGGAGGGGACAGGGCGGGTTATGCAGGGTCTTGTGGGCCACAGGGGGGACTTGGGCTTCTACCCCAGGCAGTTGGGAGTCCTGGAGGGCTGTGGGCAGAGGAGGGCGGGATCTGACTCAGGGGCTCACGCGCGCCCTCTGGTGGCCTCTGCAGGGAGGATGGCGTGCAGGGGTGAAGTCAGGAGCAGGGGGACCAGGGAGGTCAAACAAGGAAGCCCTGCAAGATGTGGCTTTAGAACAAAGAAACATTTTATTTTGAATCATCTAAAATTGACGGAAAAGTCGCAGATACAATTCAGAGACTCCCCCCATGATCCTCACCTGGTCTCCTGCGACACTCACATTTTACCTGATTGCGGTGGATTGTCAGGACTGACACCAACACCCTCCATCACCTTGCGCTGAGCTGCAGACTGTAATCAGAGCGTGGGAATCGCCTTTTGTGCCCGGGGCCCCATCTAGGACCGCAGATCCCATTCAGTCGTCAGGCCTCCTTGGCTTCCTCGAGGCTGTGACCTTGTTCCTGGACCTTCACCTCTTGGAGGAGATGGCCAGGGATTCTGTGGAAAGCACCTCATTTTGGGTTTGTCCAATGCTTTCCTCATGACTGGATGGGGAGGGGTGAGGGTAGGAGGGGCAGATTCAGGGTGCAGCAGGCACCAGCATGCACAGGAGGGGGGAGGGATGCTCCAGGGCTTGGCAACATGGGGGGTCCCGGGGCATCTTAATGAGAGCACTGTGGTGTAGGGGGTAAGGAAGGTGAGGAGGGACGTGTAGACTCTTCTAGAAGCTTGCAGTGTGGGCTGCAGCTGGAAGGGGACTCACAGAAGGTACCCCCACCCCCAGGTGGGAGGAAGCGGGACCCCTGGGAGGGAGCTCTGCTGCAGGAGAAGAGCAGAGCCCCCCCCCACTTCCTGCCTCAGTTTCCTCATCTGTATAAGATGGCGACCTGGTTCCAACTTCGGAGCAGTATCATGGGGAAGCTTCAAAAGTGGAAACAGCGGGCATGGCGTGGGGCAGGTGCTTAGGAGGGTTGGCCTGGGCGCTCCTTTTGTTTCCTTCTCCATTCAGGCAGGAGGGATTAGAGGTCCCAGTAGGGGAAAATGAGGGTGATTTTATGGTGTTCCCAAGGCTGGAGGGGCTCCCCGGGAAGCTGTTTATATCAAGGTTCTGTCTTTCTGTGCAACAGCTGGGGATAGGACCAAGACCCCTGCCACCTTTGCTTACTGTCCCTGTTAACAGCCTGGCCTCTGCACCTCTCCCCCAGGCCAGCTCCCCTCAACCGTCCCTCATTAATACTCCCCCACGACCCCCACGTTGCCAATCCTTATGTGCTCTGTGGCTGGGCCCGCCGCACGCGGAATGTGTCCTCCCAGGTACACAGCACGGGTCTTTCTCCTCTGTTCAGACTCTTAGGCGGCTTCCGAGGAGCTATTTATTCATTCATTAAGCACTTACTGCATACCAGGCACTGTTCTAGGTGCATGGGAAACTATAGGGGTAGAGCTCGCAGACCCGCAGGAAGAAGGGATCTTCCAAAAATAGTCCCACAAATAAATGTGCAGTTAATAAGCTGCGACCTTAGCTCAAGAACATTCCATAGCTCCTTAGCATTTCTAGAGCGATTCAGCATCCGGTCAACGCCAGGCTTTGGGGTACCCTCTAAAACTACCTGCTCTTCCTTTCGCCTCTGAGCCATTTCACAGCCCTGTAAATTAGAGGAAAGCGGTAGCAGGGCAGGTGATTCCGGTCCATAGAAATGCAAATGAATTTTGTCCAACGGATACTGTTGCTTATTGCCCGGCGGTGATTGTCTAGTTTACTGTCTATCTGCGAATTCATGTCGGCATTCTTGATGTGTGCGCGCGCGCGTGCGTTTGTGTGAGCTTGTGCGCGCGCGTGCGTTTGTGTGAGCTTGTGCGCGCGCGTGCGCTGGTGTGCGCGCTCATGAACAGTCTGCAGTTCGGTTAATGGTGACATAGGATGTTGGTGTCTTAGTTCTGACATCTCGCGGTCGTGGAAAATGTTAGAGTTGGAGGAGACCAAGTGAGGGTCATTTGGGGGCTCTCTGAATTGTATCTACAACTTTTCCATCAATTTTAAATGATTCCGAAATAAAATGCGTGTTTGTTCGTTTGTTTTAAAGCCACACCTTGCAGGGCCTCCAGGTTTGACCTCCCTGGTGCCCCCGCTCCCGCCTCAGGCCCCCACCGTCCGTCCTCCCCTCAGTGACCACCAGGGGGCGCATGCGAGCACCCAAATCACGGTCCCCTCTGCCCACTGCCCTCCAGGGCTCCCACCTCCTTGGGGGTAAAAGCCCAAGCTCTCCCCTGGCCCCCAAACCCCTGCACGACCTTCCTTGTTCCTCTTCCTGCCCTCCCTTCCCTCCTCCCTCTCTTCCCCTCGCCCACTCTGCTCCAGCCACACAGGCCTGTTCCTCCAAAATGCCAGGCCTAGTCCCATCCCAGAGCCTTTGCACAGGCTATGCCCTCTACCTGAAACACCTAGATCTCTCCATGGCTCCTCCCTCATCTCCTTCAGGTCTAATTGTTTCTCGGCTTGGATCCCTCTCACCTAGGTCACTCTTACTAAACTCAGTTCTTATTTTGAGTGCCATTCCTCGGGGAAGCCCTCCCTGAGCCCCCAGCCCCTGACATGTCTCCCTGCCAATGCTCTCAGAAGTCTAGATAGTACTTTTTATTTATGTTATGTGATGATTCGACTATTGTCTGGCTCTCCTGGGTCTGTCTCATCAGTCCTGTGCATACACAGTGGGCACTCAGTACATGCAGATGAACGAACCAGCTGGAGGCATCCAGGCCGTGGAGCTGCTCCAGGGCAGTCTTGGGTTCGAATGATACACGTTAGGCCACAGATTATGGCCTCAGCCTCCTGCAACCCAGCAAAGCAGCCTCTACCAGGGAGGCCCCAAGCCCCCTATCTGAGCCCCCACCCCCAGGCTCTCCCCCCTCCTGTGGTCACCACTCTCAGGGGACTCAGTCCAGCCCCGGCTCTCTCTCTGGACCTCAGTTTCCCCCTAGGCACTTGGAAAGATGGACCAGGATCATCTCAGGGGTACTTCTGGGACCCCACCTTCCATGGCCTCCTCCCTTCCCCCCTCTCCCTCACGCCATGCCCTCACTGCCCCCTCTTGGTTGAATTTGGCACTGACATTTCAGATGGGAAGTCAGTTCCCACGGGTTCCTGCTCACCTGGCGCATAGTGGGGGCTTGAGACATTTTTGTTGCGTTAATGACCAAATAAAAAGTGAATGCATGCATGAGTAGACTGATGAAAAGCAGATTTTTATTTCCTTAAAGTGATCTGGCGGGGGGGGGTGGAATTGCGGGCTTAAGGCGAGCTCCTCTGGCCAGTGGGGCAGCACTGGCCACACCCTTTTTCAAAACCCTGCGTGTGCTGGCTGGGCTGGTGGAGCCTGGGACACTTGATCTCGGGGTCGTGGGTTCAGGCCCCATGTTGGGTGTGGAGCTTACTTTAAAAAAAATACCTGCATTTGAGCTCAGGGTCGTCTGATGGGTACTAGGGAGCCATTGAGAGTTCTTGAGCAGGGCATGAATGGGGGGGCAGAATGTTGGGTGGCTGGAGGAAGACCACGTGTCTTGGGGTGTTGGCCCCCCCTTCTGAGAGTGGTCTAGAGTGGGGTTTCTCTGCCTCAGCGCTATTAACATCTGCAGCAAGGTCATTCTTAGCGGGGAACAGTCCTGGGCCCTGTGGAGTGAGGAGTATTACCCCTGGTTTCCACCTACTTGAAGCCAAGAGCACCAGTCTGTTTTGACAACACAAAACGTCTCCAGGGATCTCCAAGCGTCCCCCCCCCCCGGGCAAATTCCCCTACAGTTAGAAACGCTGGTAGAGAATGAGGGGTGTGGGGTCAAACAGCCAAATCCGGGGCCAAGTCCTGCTCTTGCCAGTCAGGCTTGCCCCTCAGCCTAGCTGCCCAGCAGACACGTGGGTCTCATTCTGTGCAACTGGAGCGAAGCAAACACTCACTGAATGAGCCAGGAGCCTCATTACCACAGACTGAACCCATTTAGTCCAAAGATAACGGTGCTGAGCTCTGGAGGAGAGCAGGGGCTCCCCATATCCGGGCCACTCCCCAGTACTCACAGCCGCGAGCACCCACAGACCCCCAGACGCGTGTCCATGGGCAGCTTGTTTACGTTTTCCGATGACTCATTAAAACAAATACACAGCTATGTATAAAAAAAAAAAAAGTTTGACCTTGTTCTACCTAAAATGGCTTTTCGAACTGCCTGCGGGTGGCCAAAGATCACACTGGGAAAAACTGAGCTCTTCCCTCCAGCCCTGAGGTTTCCAGTAGGTCCTCAGAGGGGTTTCTGCAAAGGCTTACTGTCTTGGGGAGCTTTGGAGATGCTTGAGGGGCCCCTGCTGGCTGACGGGGCTCTGCGGACTTGTGTTTTGGTGAGAACTGCATTGGGGCGGGATAAGATAAGAAGTCTATTTTGAGGGGG
>NC_048221.1:2660205-2742606 GCF_002007445.2 Ailuropoda melanoleuca
ACTCCCCCTGCTTGTGTTCCCTCTCTCGCTGGCTGTCTCTATCTCTGTCAAATAAATAAAATCTTAAAAAAAAAAAAAGCAGCCTATTTTGAGGGCCTCAAAGATTTTTTATTATATTGTCTGCCTTGTTCATTTGGCAAACTCTTACCCAACCTTCGAAACCCCAGCGCAATTCTCCCTCTTCCAGGAAGACTTTCCTGATCTCCTAGTTCCCTTGTTTCCTCTCTACCTTTCGGTGCCACGTCGTGGGCGGGATTCCTCTCCGCCAGAATTGACTGGATGAGGCTGGGAAAGGTGTCTATGCCCAGATTTGCCCTTTCAACCTTGGGATGAGGCGAGGCACAGGAACAGCTGGGCCTCGGGGTGTGTGTATAGAGAGAGACCAGTAAGGAATGTGTGGGTGTAGCCACGGCCAGCCCCGACCATCCTGGCGATTCCTCCCTTACTCACCCCGCAAGGAGAGGTCTTCCTGCCCTGGCCCCCTCATTCCTAGATATCACCTTCTGAGGCTGGGGAGGAAGCCTGACCTTTGCTCCCAGAAGCTCGAAGTATTTCTTGCGGCCAGCCCCGCCCTCCTCAGCTGGTGGCCCAGCCCAGTGCCGGGTGTGAAGACGGAGCTCAAGCTCGGCCCTAGGGCCAGGCCTTAGGGGCGGTAACCGCGCACCTTCGGCATCAGAAGTCCGTGCCTCTGGACCTCACCGGACCTCGGTTTCCCCTGTATGTAATGGGGCTAAACCTCCCGGAGATGCGGTGCCGCGAGAAAGGCTAGCCCTGTGTTCTGGAGGTCTCCGGCACTCCGCCTGCCCCTGTTGCAATAGTTGTCCCGACTCAACCTCGGAAGGTGCCCAGTCCGCCGACGTCGAGTCGCAGGCTCCGTTCGGAAACGCGGCCGGCACTTCTGCCGGGTCTTCACTGCAGCCCTGTCTGGCTGGTCTCCAGCCCCGACAGTCGGCAGGTGCTCAGCTGGGTGGAAAACCCGGCCTGGTATTTCCACGCCGGGGCCTGGATCCTGCGGTTAGGGGCGAAGGCGGCCTTCGCGGCGTCCCGAAGGCGTGTCGGGGCGGGGGCGGGGCCGGTAGGGGACAAGGAGGAGGAAGAGGGACAGGTGCAGCCGGGAGCCGCAGAGCGGGCTGGAGGAGGGCGAGGGCCGGGCGCTCACTCCGCCGCCAGCCTCCTCAGCCTCCTCCTTCACTCCAAGGTGGGGACCGATTGACCGTTTCCAGGCCCCCCGGGGGCGCTGGAGACCCCGAGGGGGTGGACCATGGCGGTGAGATTCCAGGCGAGTAGCCCGCAGAGGGCGGGAGGGGGAGGGGATCTAGCTGGAGTGGGGCCTGCGACCTGGACCCAGGACCCAGGACCCCAGTTCACCCCAGATTACAGATGGGGAAGTTGAGGCCCAGAGGAAAAAGGGTGGCTAGCCGGAGGCTGCGCAGTGAGGGGCGTTCGCGCGCGCTGGTCTCCAAAAGCTGTCTCTGCGGTCCCCAAGGTCTGCCTCTGTTACCTGGTAGACCTGCCTTTTCTGTATAACTTTGGGCCGGCGAATCAAGCCTCCCTGTACCTCGCCTGTAATATTGGTGCTCATTTTAAAGAAGGGTGTAGGGAGGCTTCTAAGAGGAAAATGTGTTTTAAGCGCTTGGCACGTAGAGGTGCCCTATAAAGATGTTGACGCGGGGCTCCCGGCGGTTGTGCCGAGTTAAGCTTGAGCGACAGTGCAACGGCAGCTGTGGCTTCTTTTGTGGGCTGCGGTGGCTTCGGTGAATGCGACGAGGCTGCTGGAGAAGGAACCGCCATGCATTGGGCGCCTACTGTATACAGGGGCGGCAGATAGGGGTGGAGACCCCCTTTTACACAAGAGTAAACCTGCTGGGAAGGAGGGGATCTCCGTGTCTCTATTTGGGGGGTCATCACCCTCCAAGCATGGAGCTGGAACTGACAGTCGCCGCACTGGGTGGGAGATCACGCGGGGGGGGGGCGGGGAGCGCGGTAAACTGAGGCCGTAGGGGGGATGTGGCTCGCCCCAGTCCTGAGGTCGGGTAGTTAAGGTTCCTGCCCGCTTTCTTCCTGACTGCGGGGAAACAGCTTCCAGAATCCCCTCCCCATGTTGCCTATTTGTGGCCCCCTTCCCGCCTCCCCCGCCTTTGTTCCCGGAGGTGGGGGTGGGGAGGAGGAGAGAGGACTACAGTCCCCGAGCTTAGTGCCTGGGGTTGTGTGACTTGGTACCACCTGACCTGCCCCTACTGGGTGACTCCTCCTCTCCTCGTTGTTTGTCACAGGCCTGGAGCTCGGGGTGGGGAAGCAGGTGCAGCCCCGCCCCCTCAGCTCACCCCATGGGTCTCACTGGCTGAGGGGGGTCTAGGAATTCTGGACACACCCCGTTGAGTTCCTGGCTGAATATACCTTTTTTTTTTTTGTCGCCATTCACCCATTCCTCAAACTCTTGTCTCCCCACTGGTCCTGTGGGGACTATGCTGGGATCCCAGAGCCCCCAGCCGTGCCCACCAGCAGGCCACGGACTAGAGGGGTATATGGGAGACGGTGGACAGGAACATCCCAGATTCCAGTAATTAGGGATGTGAGGTGTATGGGGCCATTGAAGACTCATTCCCTGGAGGAAGACACAGTGGTACCGGGGCTGTGATGGATGAATAGGAGTTTGCCGGAAAGAAATACAGCTCGTGCTCCGAGTGGAGGCTGATCGCAGGGCCAGGAGGTGTCAGTGGCCATCGCCAGAATGTGCAAAGAGACAGCCTCACCCGGCCTTCACAGCCCAGGAGGAGAGACCAGAAACCTGCAAACTGATGATTGCACAAGATAGTTTGAGATGGTTTGGAAGCCATGAATAAAACATAATAAAACACGGAAGAGTGAGGGGGAGCCAGGGAAGTCTGGCTGGGCAAGGTGGGCTCCCTGCGGAGGCAGCTTTGAGCTGAGAGAGACCCCGAGTGGCAGGGGCTGGGCCCCCGGGGTTCTAGTCAAGGCCTCTGACCACTGAGGAGGCAAACCTGTGCAAGGCTGGGCAAGCCTGGGCCACCTGCCCCATCCCCCTAGGGGCCCTGGTTCCCTGGGGCTGTTTCTTAAAATAAGGCCAGGAAATCAAAATTCTGGAGGCCATTTCCTGATTCAAAGTGTACAATCAAAGCCAGGTAAAAAGATTCTGTTTTGAAAAATTAATTTGAAAAATTAATTAAGCAGAAGGGTGCTGTGGCCCTGTGGTGAGGAGTGAGGTGTGGGACGGGCTGCCTGTGTCCTCAGTTTGCTGTGTGACCTCAGGCGAGGTATTGGACCTCTCTGGGCTTTCCTGCCCTCTCCTTTACGGTAGGAGTAACAGTGGTGCTACATCCTAGGGCCCGTCAGGGTTTAAACAAGTGATTGTGTGGAAAGCCCTCGCTGGCAGCCAGCACGGCACAGTGTTTTCTTATCAGCGTGCAAAGGAGGAAAGTCCCTTCTCTCTCGGGACCTCTGGCGCGTCTCTGGAAGAGAGGCTCTTTCTGCCTCTGGAGCGTGGCTTCTCCTTGTCCCGCTCCGGTGCCTCAGCTCTGGAAGACGGGCAGCAGGGATGGGGGTCACCCATTTTACAAGAGGGGAAGCTGAGGCTGGGAGCAGCACCGCCCCCGCCAGCCAAGGGGTTGGAGTCCTGGTTGTGAGAGCTGCCCTCTCAGCTCCCGGGTAACTGCAGAGCCCGGAGTGCCCGGGAGGCCCCGCCCTGGGCTTTGTTCCTCTCCCCCCCCCACCAGCCAGCCTCCCCCCTCTCTGGGAGCCAGGAATGCTGCTCTCCCGGGAACCATGAAGAAAACACACCGGAGTGGCCGGTGCAGGGTTTTTCTGCCGAGGGAATCACCTGCCGGTGGTACCAGGCTGGGGAGGGGCGTCCTTTCTAGCAGGCCCCCCAGGGAAATAGGGCCGTGGATTTGGGGGGTGGGCTCCTCCTCTCTGCCTCCCCCCCCCAGGGTGTCCTGGAGTGTGGCCTTGCACTCCCATCTATCGCGGGGGACTGAAAATAATCTGGAATTTCCACATTCCCCAGCCGCCACCTCCATCAGCTCTGTCTGCTTGGCAGGTTACTCTGCCTCTCTGTGCCTCAGTCTCTTCCTCTGTGACTTGGGGATAATAGAATCTCCCTTCGATGAGTGGATTAAATGAGATGGTTCATGGACCGTGCCCAGCACAAGGAAAGCCCGCCTGCCCTTCCTCCCTCCCTCCTTCCCTCCCTCCCTTCCTTCCTTCCTTCCTTCCTTCTGTAAAGAGCTGTTGAACCCCGGCTTCGAATCAGGACTTCACCGCAAACAAGATAAACAAAAATCCCTGCCCTCCACATATGGTTTTCTAGAGAGGGGAGACGGACAGTTCCACAAAATCTAGAGAAGGTCAAGGGGTCACAGGTTGTATGAATTATTGGGGCCAGGTGGGTAAGGGGGTCTGTTGTGGAGTGGGAGGAGCTTACTGTTCTAAATGAGGGGGGCCGGCGGGGGAGGCCATGCCAATAAGGTAATGTGTGAGCAGGCGGCCAGGGGAGGGGTCAGGTGGAGATCGGGGGAAGAGAGTTTCAGGCAGAAGGAACAGTGCGTGCAAAGGCCCCAGGTGTTGGAGGAACAGCATGGAGGCCCGGGTGGCTGGAGCAGAGTGCACTCCGTCTGCCTGGTGGGCCTGGCTTGACCCCCAGACGTGGGTCCCCCAGGCTTGACCCCCTCAGGCATCGATCCGTCCAGCCTGACCCTCAGGCATGGATCCCCCCAGACTTGATTCCCTCAGGCATGGATCCGTTCAGCCACTGATCCCCCATCCCCTGCTTGATTCCCCCCCAGGCACTTGCCTTTTCTCTGCTTTTACCAGTTTGGTTCACTTAAACCAGGGTCTCAGCTTTGGCACATGAACGTTTGGGCCCGGATTGTTCTCTGTGGGGGGCTGCCCTGCTCTGTGCGGGGTCGAGCAGCACCCCTGGCCCTCACTCCCTGACGCCAGGAGCACTTCCAGTTACAATGACCACACATGCCTCCAGATGTTACCAAATGTCCTCTGGGGGCAGAATGGTCCCCAATTGAGAACCCCTGACTTAAATCCACTTTGCAGATACAAAAGCTGAGGCCCCCGGAGAGGTAGCCACTTGTGCACAGGCTTGGACCATGGGAGTGTCAGAGCCGGGCTCCCCACCCAGGGCAGGGGACCCCTGAGTGCTCCAGTGGACCTGCCATGGCCTCACGCCCGCCTTCCGTTCCCTCCTGTCAGGTGTTGGACATGGAAGAGCTGACCATTTGGGAACAGCACACGGCCACGCTCTGCAAGGTGAGGCCTCCCTCTCCCCACACGGGTGCCAACAGGAATGTCCTCTTGACCCTGGGCTGCTCGACAGGAGGGGAGAACCTTGTCCCCACGGAAAGCAAAGCTCATCCTATGTGTTACCCTCTCTTAGGACCCCCGGCGAGGCTTCGGCATTGCAGTCTCTGGTGGCCGAGACCGGCCCCATGGATCCGTGGTTGTGTCTGATGTGGTGCCCGGGGGACCAGCGGAGGGCAGACTGCAGTGCGTACCAAGGCAGCAGGGGTGATGGCCAAGAGGGCCAAGAGGGCCGAAGCTAGGAGTCAGGAAAGTGCCTGGCACCTGACAGCTCTGCCTCCACAAGGCTTAGAGCTGGCAGCAGACAGAGTTGGTGATGTGGCCCTCCCTCTCCCCAAGGCACTTCCTGGTCCTCCAGTGTAGGTCTCAGGGTCACAGTGGCCCCAGGGCATTCCTGGAATGAAAAGACTGGAAAACCTGTTTTGGCCGGAGGGAAGGAGACCCAGTGTTCTGAGCCTTTGGGGACAGGAGGCTCCTGGGAGTTAAGTTGGGGAAAATGGTTCTGGGACCTGAGTGGCTGACAGGTGATCTGGCTTAGCTGGGAATCAAGGAACAGCTTCAGAGAGAGAGAGAGAGAGAGATGTTGAAATACAGACGGGAAAGAGGGGGAGAATAGCGGAAAGAGGAGACTGACAGTTGAAATGAGGGGTACGGAGACACCCGTTATAGCCATGGCTTCTGTTCTGTGGTTGTGTTTTATCATTATAAAGCATCTATAATTGGCCGCATTTTACAGATGAGGAACCTGAGGCCCAGAAGGATAAATGTCTTTGTGAGACTTGGGACACCAGTGAATTAGAACCAGGCCTTGTAGAACTGGGGATGCCCGCCCCAGAGTGGGGCACTGGGGGAGGTGCCAGGGGCCCCCAGGGGGAGGCCTAGGGAGAGGGCTCCCAAGTGAGGCCTGCTCCCTGAGACCCAGCCTCCTCCCTCAGGACAGGGGACCACATCGTCATGGTGAACGGGGTCTCCATGGAGAGTGTCACCTCCACCTTTGCCATTCAGATACTCAAGACCTGCACCAAGTTGGCCAACATTGTGAGTGGAGGTCAGGTGGGAGGGGCAGCCCCTGGCATAGGTGCCCCCCCCAGTCCTGCAGCCCACGGGCAGTCTGAGTGTAAGCGTCTACAAGCAAGTGGAATCTTGTCCCCATTTCACAGCTTGGACGTGGAGGCCCAGAGAGGGGCCAGGGTCTCCCAGGACCACCAGTGGTTGGGGCAGAGCCTTGAGCTGGCCCTCCCCTTACTCCCCTAACAGACGGTGAAGCGTCCCCGGAAAATCCAGCTGCCTACCACCAAGGCCAGCACGTCTGGCCGGGGACATCAGGACTCTGACGAGGCTGACCACGGCCAGGGCTATGAAGGCGACACATCCAGCGGCTCCGGCCGCTCCTGGGGCGAGCGCTCGCGCCGGCCGAAGGCAGGCCGCCGGAGCCGGGCCGGCAGCCACGGGCGCAGGAGCCCTGCTGGGAACTCCGAGGCCAACGGGCTGGCCCTGGTGTCTGGCTTTAAGCGGCTGCCGCGGCAGGACGTGAACATGAGGCCCGTGAAATCCGTGCTGGTGCGGAGGCGAGAGAGCGATGGTGAGCCCGCGGCCGGGGCATGCTGGTGGCCGTGCAATCAGAGCTTCCTCAGAGGGGCGCCGGCCCGGCCCCGACCCCGTCCCGTGTGCTGTGTGGTTCAGTAGAATAAAGGCCCCCACGCATGTCCCCATCCTGGCCCCCCCCGGGACGTGGGACGTGTCGCCTCACGTGGCGAGGGAAACCTGTCAAGGCCCCGAGGTGGGGGTGGGGGTGACCCTGGGCTCCCGGCGTCCTCACAAGGTCCTCACGAGAGGGAAGCGGAGGGCGGGAGGCCCAGAGACGGGCAGACCCCGCGCTGCTGGCGGTGAGGGGGGAGGGGAGGCTGGCGGGCCAGGAAGAGGCAGGAGCCGGGTCTCCCTGGGGCCCTGGAGACACCAGCCCTGCCCACGCCTGGGTTTTAGGACTTCCGAGCCCAAAACTATGAGATCACAAGCTGGTATTGTTTTAAAGGCACTAAGTCTGTGGCAATTCCGAGTAGCCCCAGGAAACACACTGTGACCTGGGTAGAGTGTCATGATAATGGAATTCCCTTTGTGACACCAACGCAGGGGCGTGACCTCTGACGCCATCTGGACTCAATGGCAGCACTGTGACCTTAGAATTCTAAACATGATGTGACAAATGGCACCAGGACATCTGTCCCCATCTTGGAATTTTATTTATTATTATTATTTTTTTAAGATTTTCTTTATTTATTTGAGAGGGAGAGAGAGAGAGCGCATAAGAGCAGGGAGAGGGAGAAGCAGGCTCCCCGCTGAGCAGGGAGCCGGATGTGGGGCTTGATCCCATGATGCCAGGCTTATGACCTGAGCCAAAGGCAGACACTTCACCGACTGAGCCCCCCAGGCACCCCCCACCTTGGGATTTTCATAGCAAGAGTCACATCCTGAACACTGATGGCGATGTCACGAAGAGCTTCTGTGTGGGACGGGAGCCGGTTGCTGGGGAGTGGGGGCCAGGGCTCTGTTGCTTCCCAGGCCCCTGCCCGTGACCTTCTGTGTCTGGGGTCCTGGCGGGCAGGTTGTCAGAACAGCCCCAGGGTGGCGTGGAGGGAGCCGAGCCTGAGCTCTCCCTGCCGGCTGGTGGCCCGGCAGGCAGGCGGGAGGGTCAAGGGCAGGTGAGAAGTCTGACCTTGAGAGGAGCCCGCCGTCCAGACCCCAGGCCCTGCCTCAGTTTCCCTCCTCCCCCACAGAGTTCGGGGTCACCCTGGGCAGTCAGATCTTCATCAAGCACATCACCGATTCGGGCCTGGCCGCCAGGAACCGTGGGCTGCAGGAAGGAGACCTCATCCTACAGGTGAGCCCAGGCTTCCCGTAGGGGGCGGGACAGGGAGACCCATCCACGGGCAAGGTCGGCAGAGGGGGCCGGAGCCCTCTGCCTGCTGGGTGTTGCCTGTTTCCCAAAGGTTAGCGGGGACAACACAGGAGCCCCCACCCCCATCCTCTGCTCTAACACTGCCCAATGGCGGCTTCTAGTATCCCCGGAACCACACGGGGATGCTGGCCACGACGCTCATTCCAGGACACGTCCTAGGAGGTCGGTGCTGTGGGTCCAGAGGCCAGGCTTACAGGCACGACTCTGCCTCGGAGCTGGTTTCTTTCTAGACCCCTCTCCTGAAAATTGGTCTCTAGTGATTCCTAGTATATGATTTCCAAACCATTTCCAGCTGATTGCTTCAAGAGCCCCTTCAGAGTTATCTGTTTCTAGTGACCCTGAGGAATTGTCTGTTTCTAGTGGTTTGGGGCAGACACTAGAAACAGGTGGCTCGGGGATGACAAACTCACAATCCCCAGGGTGAATGAAAACAGACACCCCCGCCCGGAAATGTTAGAAAGGGATTCTGGAGGGCCCGGAGAGGACAGTCCTTCCCCAAATTATGTTTCTAACGCACCTTTAAATGTCTGTTTCTGGTCCCTCCTACAGATTGCTTCTGGTATCTTCGGCTATCTACTCTCTGTCCCCTACTGAGACTTATTTCTAATGTTTGTTTCTAGTGTCTCCCAAGAAATTCCCCTTCTAGGGAGATGGGGAGTCAACCTGCTTCTAATTTTCCCCTAGTGCCACCCCACCTCTCAATAAATTGGCCGATTCTGGAATTCTTGTGGGAGTCATTTCTGGGCATGGTCTCCTCAGAGCAGGAGGAATCCAATTCTATTCTTTCCTCTTGAGAATGGCTGTTTTTATGACTTCCTGGGGATTGTGTGTTTCTAGTCCCCCCCCCACCCAAGCTACCTGTTTCTAGTATCCCCGATCTTGCATTAACTCACTTCTGTCTTCCTTTCTGGCCCCTTTTAGATCAATGGTGTGTCCAGCGAGAATCTGTCTCTGAGCGACACACGGCGACTGATCGAGAAGTCAGAAGGGAAGCTGACACTGCTGGTGCTCAGGGACCGAGGGCAGTTCCTGGTGAACATCCCCCCGGCCGTCAGTGACAGTGACAGCTCTCTCCTGGACGGTGGGGGCCCAGAAGGCAGGCCCTGGGGCTTGAATGGAGGGCAGGGGAGGCAGAGAGTGGTGGGCAGAGCCTGGTGGGGTTGGAGAGCCTGGCCCTGAGTGGCTCAGAGAGGGACAGAAACTTGCTCGAGGCCACACAGTAAGTCAGGGCTGGAGGCCCCGGCTGAGCCCAACTTGGTCTAGGCCCCTTTGCTGTGAGGGGCCTTGATGTTCCCCTCTGTGAAATGGGTCCAGTCTGGAAGGTGTGGGCCGGGGGCCTGAGGGGACGTGCTCTCCCCTGCAGACATCTCGGACCTCGGCTCAGAGCTGTCTCAGGCGCCGCCCTCCCACGTCCCACCGCCACCCCAGCACATGCAACGGAATTTGGATGCCAGCCGAACCGACTCCCCCGGGTATGTGCCCCCATCGGCCAGAATGGTCGAGCAGGAGGAGCATAACTTTTCCACCTGGTGGCCTGCCTGGAAGAGGCTTCCCCCATCCACCTGTAGTTCTCCCTGGCCCCAGGACTGTCTCTGGGTTCTTGGTCCCAGGAAAATCTGACATGGATCGACTTTAAAGCAGAAGGCACTGAATTGTACAACACATCCCAGAAGACTCCAAGACGCATAAGGCGCCGTTTAGGGATTTTCTCGGGGGCACAGCAGCCACAGATGTCCGCAGGGATCGGGGGGTGCTTGTTGCTTATGACGATGATCACAGATGGGGACAGGGGGCGACGACCTTGCATCAGTGTCCTGTGGCGGCTGTAACAACAGGCACAGACGTGGGGGCTTAGGACGGCAGATGAGGGTGTGGGGCGGGCTGCGCTCCCCCTGAGGCTCACGGGTGGGGATGGGGCTCTCTCCTAGCTTCCGGAAGCTTCTGGTAGCCCCCAGCAGTCCTGGGCTGGGAGGTGTCCATCTCCTCTCTGTCTTTGCATCATCTCCCCTCTGTGCGCGTCTGTCTGTGTCCAAATGTCCCCATTTTAGAGGGAGAGCAGTGCCAAGGGACCAGGGCCCACCCTGCTCCTACTGGTAGGACCTCCTCTCCGCTCATGACACCCACAACGACCCTATTTCCAAGGACCGTCACATTTTGAGATGCGCGGGGTTACGACTCGAGCAGATGAATTTTGAGGGGACACAACTCAATGACTAAAAACCTAAGTGCCCAACACGTGGGAATTAGATAACGGGTGTCCTGCTTAGGCCTCCCGCACCTGCGAGGCAGGGGTCTATCTGTCATCTGTGGCTGTGTGGCAGATCACCCCAGGGCCTGGCAGCTCCAAACGCCAGTAAAAACATCCTCACACCGGGTCTGAGGGTCGGGAGCCGGGGCGGCTTGGCAGGGCGCTTCTGATGTGCGATCTTGGCGGGTCACCCCTGAGGAGCCATCTGGGAGTGTAGGACTTGGGGGTGTATGACCGACGCCCAGCCCACTCACGCGGCGGATGGAGCCATCCCTGGGGCCCGGAGAGAGCAGTGGCCCCGCGGTCTCACAGCGAGGAAGGAGCAGAACCAGGAGTTGACCCCGGGCACAGAGAAGTTAGAATTCCAACAGTCGCGTCTCAGCATCCACCCCCACTTCACCCCAAGTCTGTTCCCCTCCAGGAAGAGCCCCCCACTTCGGCGGGAAGATTCGGTGGATTCCAGAACCATCTCGGAACCAGGTGAGCAGACGGCGGAAGGGTGGTGACTCTGAGCATCCCTCTGGTTTTTCTGATCCCAGCCAGTGAGGCTGTGCCAGGCAGGGCGGGAGAGGCTGGCGTGGGCCTAAGAGGTCAGGGACAGCTCCCTGGGGAGGAGGGAGGGCTGGGTGACCCCACCGCGGGGCAGGGAGGCCGTTGGGCAGCGTGTGGCGGCTGGACTAGTCCGTGTGCTTGGGAAAGACACTGCTGTTCCCTTTCAGACTCCCCGAGGCAAAGCAGCTACGACATCTACAGGGTGTCCAGCAGCCAGAGTGTGGAGGACCGCGGGTATGTCCCCCAGAAAGAAAGCCCGCTGCCCGAGACCCACACACCCAGGGCCACCTCCCTAGCACACGGTCCTGCCTTCTGTCACCAGAGGGTCGATGCAGCCACCGTGCAGGGCTGTTTGGGAAACTGAGGCCCGGAGGGGTTGGGGGCTCTCCCAAGGACGTCCTGCATGTCCCCTCTCGCCCCCCTCGGGCCTGACCCCGCCTCTGCCTCCCCTGCCAGGTACAGCCCCGACTCCAGGGTGGTCCGCTTCTCCAAGGGCACAACTATTGGGCTGCGGCTGGCCGGCGGCAACGACGTGGGCATCTTCGTGTCGGGGGTGCAGGAGGGCAGCCCGGCCGACGGACAGGGCATCCAGGAGGGAGACCAGATTCTGCAGGTGACCGGGGCAGCTGGCGGTGGGTGTGGCACCCGAGTCTGTCCCAGCCGGCCTGTCCTCCCCGGTGCCCACCCCTCGGACTGGCCACACCCCTGAGGGCATCTGAACCTTTTCACGCCTCCCTGCCTGGGTCGTGACGTTGTTGGCTAGATCACGACCTTGCTGACTGGGGCACAGCTTGTCTGGGTCACAGCCTTGTCCGTGTCACGTCCTGGTTATTGGTGTCACGACCTTATTGTCCAAGTGATGACCGCGTCCGGGATGCGTGCTTGTTATCAGTGTCACGGCCTCCTTATTGACATTGTAATCTTGTTGTTCGTGCCCCAGCTGCACTCACCGTGTCCCAACCGGGTTGTCTGGGCCACGGGCCTTGGCCGGGTTGTGTCTTCATGGCGTGTCTTGCCTCCTCCACACCTGTCACCCGCTTACACTCTTTTTTTTTTTTTTTAAGATTTTATTTATTTATTCGACAGAGATAGAGACAGCCAGCGAGAGAGGGAACAGAAGCAGGGGTAGAGGGAGAGGAAGAAGCAGGCTCATAGCAGAAGAGCCTGATGTGGGGCTCGATCCCATAACGCCGGGATCACGCCCTGAGCCGAAGGCAGACGCTTAACCGCTGTGCCACCCAGGCGCCCCTACACTCGTTTTATAATCTTGCCCACGTTCAGTCTCCTCCCTGTCCTGAACCCCTCGCCCCTGCAAGCGCGGCACCACGTCCGCTCCCCGCTGTCCTCCGCCCGGGAGTGGGCTCTGTCCAGGGGCGGAGCTGGGATGCCCAGCCGAGGGGGTCCCCGGGGCTACGTCCCATCTCGCGCCCCCTTCCCGCCAGGTGAATGACGTGCCGTTCCGGAACCTGACCCGGGAGGAGGCCGTGCAGTTCCTGCTGGGGCTGCCGCCGGGCGAGGCCGTGGAGCTGGTGACGCAGAGGAAACAGGACAGTGAGTGCGCGTGGCCAGGAGGGCCGGGGCCGGGCGGCGGCCTGGGCGCTCACGGAGCCTCCCCTGTCCGCAGTCTTCCGGAGGATGGTGCGGTCCCGCGTGGGCGACTCCTTCTACATCCGCACGCACTTCGAGCTGGAGGCCAGCCCGCCCTCGGGCCTGGGCTTCACCCGTGGGGACGTCTTCCATGTGCTGGACACGCTGTGCCCCGGCCCCGGGCAGAGCCGCGCCCGCGGGGGCCACTGGCTGGCGGTGCGCATGGGCCGCGACCTCCGGGAGCAGGAGCGGGGCATCATCCCCAACCAGAGCAGGTGTGTCGCCCCTCCCCCCCGCCTCGGCCTCCCCGCCAGCGCTGGGCACGGCTCCCTGCCCACCGTCTCCGGGCCGCGTTTCTGCCGCCCTCGGTGACCAGTCCCCTGCTTCTCCCCAGGGCGGAGCAGCTGGCCAGCCTGGAGGAGGCCCAGCGCGCCGTGGGGGCCGGGTCGGGCGCCTCAGTGGGCTCCAGCACGCGGGCTGAGTTCTGGCGGCTGCGGGGCCTTCGGCGCGGAGCCAAGAAGACCACGCATCGGAGCCGCGAGGACCTGTCCGCTCTGACCAGGCAGGGTCACTACCCGCCGTACGAACGCGTGGTGCTGCGAGAAGGTGGGTCCCTGGGGCAGGGCAGGGGCGGGGTGGGAGCTCGTGATACTGTCGGAAGTTCTGGACCAAGTGTTCACCCACGTCCAGCCTTTGGAAGCCCCCGTTCTTACCTCTCTTCTCCCACCAAAAATACCTCTTTTGAGTCACTGTAGGGCACCCAAGGAAACAGGAAAGGGCTTCTTTCCTTAATAATTAATATTTATTTCTAATTGAAATATGCAAACGACATATATGATCTCAAAAAAGAAATGGTTAAAGAGAATTTAAATAATTTATCTTGTTAACGTATCCAAAGTATTATTTTTTTTAAGATTTTATTTATTTATTTAAGAGAGAGAGCGTGCGCGAGCGAGAGCGGGGGTGGGGGGCAGAGGGAGAAGCAGGCTCCCCGCCAAGCAGGGAGCCCGACATGGGGCTCGATCCCAGGACCCTGAGATCATGACCTGAGCCGAAGGCAGACGCTTCACCGACTGAGCCCCCCAGGCGCCCCCAAAGTATTTTAATAGATAATCCAATTATAAGTTATGAGTGAGATATTTCACATCCCGTTTTGTGTGTCACCGTCTTCGGAATCCGGGGTGTATTTTGCACTCACAGCACGTCGTGGTTCCAACGAGCCCCATGTGAAGTGACCCACAGCCACACGTGGCTCCAGGCAGCACAGCCGGCAGGGGCTGTACATTCAGTGGCTGCTGCTGGCGCTAAACAGACACCATTTAAAACACACGCACGCTGCGAACAGGTGTCAGACCCAGACCTGCACACACGTGTGCACCGCAGCCCAAATGTGGAAACAGGCAAGCGCTCATCAGCAGATGAAGGGACGCACACAGTGTGTCCCCCACGTGCGGGTGCGTCCCTCCGCCACAAGCAGGAGCGAGGCGCCCCCCCTGCGCTGCCCGGGGACGGACCCCGAGCCCAGGACGCTCAGGGAGGGAACCAGACACAGAAGGCCCCCCGGCGTGTGAGTCCACGTGTGTGACACGTCCAGAACAGGTCCTCCACGGACGGGCAGGGGGCTCGCGGGGGGCTGGGGGCTGGGCAGGGGGTGACGGCTGACGGGGAGACATTTCTTTTTGGGGCGATGAGCATGTCCTAAACCAGCGCTGGCAGCTGCACAGCGGTGTGAACGCACTAAATGCCCCCAAACTGGACACCTTAAGATGTAGAGTAAAATAGTAAATTTTATGTTTATGTATATTTTTAAAAATGAATTTAAAAAAAGCTAAAAATCCCAAGAAATTAGTCAAATATTTAGAAATACACACAGAAGCAACACATAGATCATGGATCCTTCGTCTGAGCACTGGGCTGGTGGGGAGATGGCTCCGTCCAGGCTGCAGGAAGGGAGCGAGCGCTTGCCCACGGCCTCGGGGGACAGGGAATTATAGCAGGTGCAGAGGCCTTAAAAAAACACACAGCCTGCCGCAGGGATGGGAATGGGCTGAGCGGCTCCTTAGTTGCTGCTCAACGTCCAGGACAGGAGAAAGACTTGTTTTTTATTTTTAGAGAAAGACTTAAAAATAAAAGGCCACCAACTTAATTTTGACCAAAGAATATTTAGACATCTGAATGTATCGAACTTTTGAGAGAGAGAGAGAGAGAGTGAGCCCTGGAGTCCAGGAGAGAAGAACAAGAGCAGAGTCAGGGTACAAAGAGGGGGCTGGTTACCCCCTTTCCTCCTGCCAGGATGCCCTCTGCGTCCGTTTCCTCGTGGCTAAAATGGTGTATCCATCAATCCAGGGGTTGGCAAACTCTTCCTGTACAAGGTCAGAGACTAAGTTTTAGCCCTTGTAGGCCAGGTAATTTCTTGCAGAACAACGCAGCTCTGCAGGAAGGCAGCCCGAGATAGGAGGAAACAAGTGGACGTGACTGTGTTCTAATAAAACTTTATTTATAAAACAGGCAATGGGCCGAATGTGGCCCCCTGGCTGTAGTTTGCTGACCACTGAGTTAGGGAGGTTCAGCTGCTCTAACAGACCCCACGTGACAGCTGCAGACAGACAAGACGCCTCTTTTTAAAGTAAGAGCCAACGGTGGTCTCCTCGCGTCTTGTTTTTCTGCCTTACTGTGGTCCAACATGGCGCGCCCACACCCACATTCCAGCCAGGAGCAAGGGTCAAGAAGCTGACGAGGTCTCCTACCTTTCCCGGAAGGACACAACCCGGAACTGCACACATCCATTCTGCTTGCACCCCATTGGCCAGAATGTGGTCACATGGCTGTCCTTGCCTACAGGGGACGCTGGGAGATGTAGTCTTTAGCTGGGCGGCCATGGGGCTGGCTTGATCCAGCAAACTTCACTGCAAATGGGACCTTGATTGTTGCCATTTCTCTGCCCCTCAGCCAGCTTCAAGCGCCCAGTGGTGATCCTGGGGCCCGTGGCGGACATTGCAATGCAGAAGTTGACTGCTGAGATGCCTGACCAGTTCGAAATCGCAGGTGAGGACACAGGTCCTACGGCAGCCTTGTTGCGGGGGTCATTAGACAACCCTGTCCCGCCGCTGGGGCCGAAGCAGCTAGATGAGTGGGGGGGCTGCTGCTGCTGTTTGGGGAAGGACGTAGAATAGCCCGTGGCAACATGAGGCACGTGAGTCACCAGCACCCCTCCAATGCCGGGGGCCAGACGTCCTGAGTCAGTCTTGGCATCTTAGTCTGGATAGAGCCTAAGAATCCTCCTTTTTTTTTTTTTTAAAGATTTTATTTATTTATTCGACAGAGGTAGAGAGAGCCAGCGAGAGAGGGAACACAAGCAGGGGGAGTGGGAGAGGAAGAAGCAGGCTCACAGCAGAGGAGCCTGATGTGGGGCTCGATCCCATAACGCCGGGATCACGCCCTGAGCCGAAGGCAGACGCTTAACCGCTGTGCCACCCAGGCGCCCCAGAGCCTAAGAATCCTTCTTAACACAGCTCACCAGGCAGCCCACCTGCCACCCATTCCTTCGTATGTTGAAGAGATATTTACTGAGCTACCGACCCAGCATCGAACTGGAGAAACTCCCCTGAGGAGACCCAAAATTAGCCTCTACAGAAACAAGTTAGAGTAGGGGGTCAGCAAATTAAAGCTCCCTGGCCAAATCTGGCCCATCAGCTAAGTTTCTATACAGCCTGCTAACTAAGAATGGTATTTACACATTTTTACAGAGAGAGAGAGAAAGGGCGTGCGTACCCACGAGAGGGGGAGGGGCAGAGGGAGAGAGAATCTCAAGCAGACTCCCCGCTGAGCGCACAGCCCGATGCAGGGCCCGATCTCACGACCCCCCCAGATCATGACCTGAGCCAAAATCACAAGTCGGACACTTAACCCACTGAGCCACCCACATGCCCCATATTTACACATTTTAAATGGTTGAAGAGAAAAATTCTGTGACACGTGAAAATGATGATGAACTTCAAATCTCAGCATCTACAAATAAAGTTTTATTGGGATGCAGCCACACCCACTGATTGACACAGTGCCTGCCGCTGCTTTCCGGCAGAGAGAAGTATTTGCAGAGCGGATGCACTTAATAAATAAAGCATCGGCTCATAGCCCTGTGCGGCAAGAATCTCGGGGAGGAGCCCCCAGAGGACGGTGGAGGGGCTTTTGCAGACAGTTGCTGGCGGGTCCTCTGGCCGGGCTTTCGAGTGAGGCCGTTAGGTGGGCGCCCATCAGCTCGAGGCAATGCCAGGGAGTCCAGTGGATCAGTGTCCCTAAGTCCCTTCCTGCTCTTTGTGGCTGGGTGACCCTGAACTGGTGGCTTGCCCTCTCTGAGACCTCACTTCCTCGTCTCTCGAATGGGGTGTGTTGTGCTCGACGGGAGGACTGAGGGAGTGGGGCGGGTGTGTCTGGCACGGGCTCGGGCTGAGGCTCCCCGGCTCGGTGTTCGTGCCCGCGTGAGGTGCGAGCCATTCAGGAGCGGGGCCCTTTGTCGGTTCGGCCTCCTCACTGCCCCGGGGGCTCAGCAGCCTTCAGGAGGCTGTTCCAAGAGCAACCGGGAGGCAGGGCCTGCGGGACAGGAACGTGGTGGGAGCTGGTGGCTCCTGGGTGTGGTTCAGAGGACCGGGGCGTGCTGACATCACTAGTCATCAGGGAAGTGCGAGGCCCAGTCACACCCGAGAGGGGCCATAGCGTCAAACGGAGCAAGTGTCCGTGAGCCTGTGGGAAGTCGGAGCCCTCGGGCGAGGCTGGGGGAAGGCAGGGGGGCGGCCGCTGGGGACGACAGTTGGCAGCTCCTTGGAAAGTTAAACACCGAGTCACCATCGGACCCAGCCAGCGAGTGCACGTGTGGCTCTGCACCCAAGAGAAGTAAAGGCCAGGCTCACGCTGGTACCTGCCCCCCAAGTTCCCAGCAGCATTGTCCACAGCGGCTGAACTGTGGACAGACCTCGAGGCCAATGAATAAACACGGTGCGGTCCGTCCACACGCTGAACACGGTCCAGTGTTAGAGAGGAGGGGACCCTGACACCTGCCACGACGTGGAGGGACCCCCGAGAACACCGTGCTCAGCGAGAGCAGCCAGACCCAGAAGGACACATCCCACAAGACCCCACTCCCAGGAGGTCCCCAGAGGAGTCCCGTCCACACAGACAGAGAGGAGCTGGTGGGAGCCAGCCTGGGACGGGGGTGGGGAGTCCATGCTTCCTGGGGACAGAGTCTCCGTGTGGGGAGATGGAACGTTCTGGAGACGGAGGGTGGGGGTGTTTGCAGGTCGGCGTGAGTGTGCTTCACGCCGCTGAGCTGTGCGCTTAGAGACGGTTGAGGTGATACATTTTATGGTACGCACACTTTATAACAATAAAAACAAAAACAGGTAAAGTTGTGTACCCCCCCTTCCTTTTAGGTCCCCCCAGGGCAGGGCGTGTCTCCTCCTTCAGCTGCCTGGCTATACTAGAGGGCTTCCTGGAGGAAGCAGTGCTCCATCCCAAGTCCTAGAGGACAGATGGGGGATGGGAGAGCAGCTTCCTTCGACACAGTTTGAGCAAAGGCCTAGAGTTGGCGTCAAGTCTGGGAGAGCCAGTGTCTGGAACCGACTCTAAATCAGGCTCCTCGCCCTGCCCCTTTCTGGCTCCTTGACCGTGAGCCAGTGACCTTGTGTCCCTGAGGCTTTTTCCCGTCTGCCTGACAGGCCAGTAGCAGTGTCGGCCACGATCAGCAAGGGTGACCGAGTGCCGTGAGCGCCAGGCACATGGCTAGGGGAGCTGCTGCTGTTAGGATTGCTCTCAGGGCGATGGGGAGCCATGGTGGGTTCTCGAGCAGAGGAGGGGCAGGCAGGCTTGAATTTGAGCAGCTAGGGGAACACCCTTCTGAAGCTGCCGGGTTCTCTCTCCCTTCCACAGACAGTGTGTTGAGGACGGACAGCCCCTCCAAGGTCATCAAGCTGGACACCGTGCGTGTGATTGCCGAGAAAGTAAGCAGGGTCCTGCTGTGGGTCCCATTTCAAGGGGGAGGAACCAAGGCGCAGGCCTCCTGTTCTCGCCCCACGCTGCACAGCAGGGACTCCCACAGCACCCCTCGGGAGGAGTTGTGATGTGGGGGCTTGGGAGGGACACGGGGGCCACCCCTGGGCTATCACAGCCCCCGCCTGACGTGCCGGCCTGTGGTGCAAGGCTGGGGTCCACCTTGACCTCAGCCTTCACCTCCATCTCTGATCAGCTGATCTTTCACCTGCCTCTTGACCCCCCCCCACCCGCTCTGTCTCTGGGTGTTTCTCTCTCCGTGGTCTGTCCGCCCCCCCCCCCCCCCCCCCCCNCCGCCCCCTCTGCGGGCTGGGCCCAGAACAAGCACGCGCTCTTGGACGTGACGCCGTCGGCGGTCGAACGCCTCAACTACGTGCAGTACTACCCCATCGTGGTCTTCTGCGCCCCCGAGAGCCGCCCAGCCCTCAAGGCCCTACGCCAGTGGCTGGCGCCCGCCTCCCGCCGCAGCAGCCGCCGCCTCTATGCCCAAGCCCAGAAACTACGCAAGCACAGCGAGCACCTCTTCACGGGTGGGCTGGGAGCTGGGGGTCCCGGGCAGACGATGGGGCCTGGGCCGGGTCTCCGCTGCGCTGATGCCCCCTCCCCACAGCCACCATCCCGCTGCATGGCACGAGTGACAGCTGGTACCAGGAGCTCAAGGCCATCATCCGCGAGCAGCAGACCCGGCCCATCTGGACGGCCGAGGACCAGGTACCGGGTCAGGGCTGGGGGCAGGTCCGTGGTCAAGATTTGACCTGAGGTCAGGGTCTTGCCTTGGTTTGGGACTGAGGTTGAAGGCTGGTGTCCTGGGTCGGGGATCTGGTCTGAGACCAGGGAGGGCCTGGTTCGGGGGTCCTGGCTCAGCCTGGCCACGCCGCCCTGCAGCTGGACAACTCCTCGGAGGACAACCTGGAGCTCCCTCACCGCGGCCTGACTGACAGCTCCGCGGATCTGAGCTGTGACAGCCGGGTCAACAGTGACTACGAGACAGACGGCGAGGGCTACACAGACGGCGAGGGCGGGCCCCACACGGATGTGGACGAGGGTCCCCCCGCGCCAGCTCTGGCCCGGTCCTCCGAGCCCGTGCTGGCAGATGAGCCCCAGAGCCCGCGGGATCATGGGAGAGCCTCCGGTCCCCGAGGGGCCCAGGTGAGCAGGGCCCGGGGGTGGCCCTGGCAGGGGTCTTGGGAGGGGCCTGAGACACACGGGGGAGCCTGTTTCCCCGCAGGATGTCGACAAACAGAAGCTTCTCTGCTGAGATCAGTATCTCAGCCCGAGACCCAGGCTATTAGAACTCGTGAGTCACTGAACAACTTAAAACAAATGTTTTAACTGCTGTGTTTCCTTATCTGGGATACAATGAGATAGATTAATCTTGACGTCACAAGGTGGTTCTTTAAACTCAGTGTGCTTACCCAAGTCCCAGCCCATAGGACTTGGGTGTTTACCAGTAACAAACATTTACATGGTATTTATTCTTTGTAAGGCTGCCTCACCCCCACAGTGCCTTTCTGTAAATTTGACAAAGGTACCCCTTCCTCCAGGCCCTCTTTACTTAAATGTGAAAATGCACAAATCTATGATGTGCTCCCTGGAGTTGTGCAGTACCCAACCTGCACAGCTGTCCACAGCAGCTTGCTTATGGGGCAGACACTATCCTAAGCACTTTCCATACACGAACTTATTCTGCAGATGGGAAACCCAATTCCTCCTCTGCTGACAGGCTAGGGGATCTCAGCTAAGGCCTTCCCCCACCCCCACCCTGTCCCCAGCATATCTTCTCACTAAAAATTACAGAGGAGTTGCAGACCTGTGTGGGCTGAGGAGAGAATCTGTGGCAGCACTGCCTGGGCCAAGGTGGGGAGTTGGGAGGGGGTGCTCTTCATCCCAGTTTCTCCCACTTTGGGGGAAGTACTGACCTCCTTTCTCCCCCTCCGAGGTGGACGACCACCCCCGCCACGGTCAGAGGCGACAGGACAGTGTGCGGTAAGCCCCCGTACTCCAGACTGGAGCCCCTCAGTCCTTTTCCTGGGACTCAGGCTCAGGGGATGAAGGGACCTAGAACCAAGCTATGTCTTCATGTGCTCCCAGCCTAGTGGGCAAGATGAAAGCAGAAGGGCCAACCCCACTCCACGGAGTCAGGGCCCGCTTCCTGAGAGGACTGGGGAAGCTTCCGGAAGGACAGGACAGGAGATGGGGCTTTGAAGGGTGTGTAGGAGTTTGTTAATGAGGCTTGACTCCTAAACGCGCAGGCCCGCTCGTCTCTGTCCACACCCACTGTGCGCGGCAGAGTCAGCCTCGGGTAAGGGTAGTTTGGGCCTCCCCACTGCCCACAGCCTCTCCTCTGTTTCCTGATCCCCAGGACCTACGGGCGGGAGGCCCTGAAGAAAAAGTTTACACGAGCTCGAGATATGGAGTCCTCTGATGAGGACGGCTATGACTGGGGCCCGGCCACTGACCTGTGACCCCTCCCAGGTGGCCGTGCTGACCCATATTCCTTTCTCCGGCCCCCCCCCCGGCCCCTCACCCAGAGCTGGGACTCGATTTCCCATTCAGAACCTAGAACCCTGCCTCCTTCTGCCAGTCTTTAATAAATAGAGTATTTTCACAACGCTGGGGTCTGGAGATTTCTGGGGAGGACACGGAGTGAGAGTCGGTCCTATCTTTCCTCTCAATACCACAGACCTCAATCTGAGATTTTGCCCATTTTTTACGCATTTAATGTTTTGCATCAGAAAACAGCACGGCACCAAGAAGCCCTGGAGGCCCCGCAAACGGGCTCCCAGGGCTGCTGGGGCTAAGGCACAGTGGGCTGGCGGAGGGGGGGGGGCGCTGGTGGCCGGTCACAGGTACACGGGCTGCTCCTGGCCTGTGAGCAGGCGGTAGGTGGCGGCCGGCATCGTTTTGATGTGGACCTGGGGGGCCGGAGAGGAGGCCGGCGGCTCAGGGAGGGCCTGCACCGGCAGGAGGCCCCCCCGGACCCGCCCGCTGCCCGCACACCTCCGTGTGGGCCTCGGTGAGCAGCTCGATGATGCGGGCGTGCGGCGTGGCCACCACGCTGTGCCCGTTGATCTCGATGATGCGGTGCCCCACACGCACGCCCCCGCGCTCCGCGATGCCGCCCCGGAGGAGGCTGCAGACCTGGAGGGACCGGCAGGGGCCACGGCTGCTCAGGCCGCCCGCGCTCGGGGCCCCCCCCACACCCCCCCCGGCCCAGGCTGGGGTCTCACGATGCCATCCTCCACGCAGAAGCCCAGCTGCTGGCGGGCGTGGGGCCGGCGGATGATGGCCGTGGTGACCGGTGGACAGTGGACGATGCTGAGGGTCACCACGGTCTGTGACTTCAGCTCCTGTGCAGGACAGGTGCTGTGGGCCTTGTGGGGCCTTCAGGGCCCTGCCAGGCCTCCCAGCTACACCGCAGCCCCCTGGGGCCTCAGTTTACCCACTTGTGAAATGGGGCTTTAAAGTCAAGGCTCTAGATCCTAGAAGACCCCTGGGCAGCAGTTAACACAGACTCAAGCCAGGCAGCCTCGGCTCGGAGCGGTGACCTCTCCCCTCCCTATCCGTGGCCTCAATTTCCCCGTCAAGAGCAAGTTTCTAGCAGCATCCGCCACGCTCAAACACTCAGTAACGTGCTGCGGGGACCGTCTCGGGCCTGCCCTTCTGACCTGGCCAGGTCCCTCCCCAGCTCCGGGCTTCGGTTTCCCCAACCAGCCACAAGGGTCAAGACTCAAGAACACACTGGCTGCCTCGTGCAGAGAGGAAGGCTCCCGGGGCTGCAGCTAGACCATGTGTGTTCAAATCCTGCCCTCACGCCATCAAGGTCACCCCCGACAGCAGCGCCCCCTCTCCAAGCCTCCGTCCCCGAGCACACCCTTGAGCAGGCAGGCTCTACCTTCCCCTTCCAGACCGCGCCGGGGAAGGGCACCCAGCCACCCTGGGAGGACTCACGCGGACGGCGGCCTGGCAGGCGGCCAGGGGCAGCCCTACCAGGCTGGTCCCGTTGATGGCAGTGAGGCGGTCCCCGATGCTGAGGGCCCCCGAGCGCTCAGCGGGACTCCCGTGCAGCAGGTTGGCGATGACGGCCGTGGGCAGCAGGGAGCCCCAGCCCGACTCCACCAGGGCCACACCCAGGCCCTCGCCCCGGCGCTTCTCGATGCACACCTGGGAGGGGGACACGGGGCGGGGGCCGTGAGGGCCGCTGTGGGCGGGGGGGCTGGCGGGGGCCACCGGCCTGCTTGCTCACCTCCCTGCAGTTCTCGCTGTTGGAGAAGTGGTCGAGGTCCCCATTGTGGAGGTGGCCAGGGCCCGTGGCGCCCTGGCTCTGCTGGGCGCCCACCTGGTTGGGGTCGATACCGCTTTCCCGAAGGAACTGGCTGTAGGCCACGGTGAAGGCCTGGCCGATGGCCTGAGCGATGAGCTGGGCCTGCGTGCCGATGGGCAGCATCTCTCGGGGGGGTGTCCCACACACCTCCTCAGGGCCCCCAAACCCTTAGGGCCGAGCCCTCCCACCCCCACGGGGGGGCAGGATTCCCAGGAGACCACGTGATGCCCCGTGGCTTCTGGGACTGTGGAAACCAGCCACTGTCTTGAGGAATCTATGGGGGGAGGGGAGGGGAGGGGAGGGCGGCAGGCCTGGAGGGGGAAGGTTCGGGGGTTGGCCGCCAGTCTCCAAGGCTTATGGGAAGGGCCAGGGGCTTTGGGGTCAGGGAGGGAGACAGCCGACAGCGCCAAGGACCGAAGGAAGGACACTGCGGTGACAGTGTGGCCAGGTGGGCGCTGGAAGGGGGGGGCTGGCCCGAGTCCCCCTCCC
Source organism: Ailuropoda melanoleuca (assembly GCF_002007445.2). Taxonomy (NCBI): domain Eukaryota; kingdom Metazoa; phylum Chordata; class Mammalia; order Carnivora; family Ursidae; genus Ailuropoda; species Ailuropoda melanoleuca. The sequence goes on from NC_048221.1 coordinate 2,683,735, forward strand.
CCCAGGACGCCCAGAGCGGGGCTGCTCACGTCCTCTGAGTGGAAGACATGGCAAAGCATCTTGTAGCGCCTGTGGCCGCGGGCCTGGGGTGCCGGCCGCTGGGCCAGCCGCCGCCGGGCCATGAGCACCAGCACGCTGCCGATGTCCGCAATGTACGAGATGGTCTGCAGGGCGTGGTCCATCAAGGCCTCCTGCGGCAGGGGGAGACCAGGCCTGGGCGGGCTGTGCGGGCCCTCCCGGGGCCCCCACACCCCAGGGGCCGGGCCTGGCCCCGTACCTGGGAGTCGGCCGTCAGCACCTTGACCCTCTTGGTGGACACGAAGAGGTCCACTTCCGTCATGGGCTGAGTCTCCCCGTCGGGGGCCTGTGGGGGTCGGTGGGAGGTGGAGGCCCGCGAAGACCCAGCCTCTGCCGCGCTGGGCTCCAGGGGCCTTGGGGGACCCGGCCGACAGCCCGCCCGCCCGCCCGCCAGCCCTGGGGAGCCCCACCTGCCCAGCCCTGGCTTCACCTTGACACGGTCCATCGCCTCCCGGGCCTGGGCCATGCGTGTGCTGGGGGGCGGGTTCCGCTCAGACACCAGCTGGGTGGAGCCCAAGTATTTGGCCCCAAATATGACGCCGTCTAGGAGGTCTTCATGGTCACAGGGACCAGGTACTGAGGGCAACAGGGGGGGAGGGTCAGCCCCTGAGAGCCCCCAGCCATGCGTGTCCAACCCTCAGGCTCTGCCCTGGGTCGTGGCTCCCTCAGTGGTCTGGAAGCACAGAGTTCCACCCCTTGCTTAGCACTCTTGAGCGACACACATCCGCCCACCGTTCCCGAACCAGCCCATCAGCAGGAGCCACAGACATCTAGAGCCCTGTTATCAGTCTAGAGCCAGCTCGGACTCTGTCCACGGTTCAAGGACTCCAGGGCACAGGGACCAGTTTCAAGAGCCCTCGGAGTCTAGAACCACAACCAGATCCAAAAAGCACTCTAGCACTCAGGCACCACCACCCTGTGTTTCTAGAATTCTATCATCATGCTAAAACCAAGCAGTCCCATTTCTAAAACCAGCAATGCTATAAAACCATAGTCAACTGCACCCAATGGTTCTGGAATGCCCTAAATCAATCTGGAGCCAGTTCGCTTTGCCTGCTGTTCTAGATTTCTCCCTTGTCAGCCCACGACTGGAGACAACTGTATTCCACAGTTGTAGAACTGCCCAATCAGAGAAGAGACAACTCACCACATGTCCAAAACTTTCACACCATCCAGAACCCCAAATAGCTCCCATCTGTGGTTCCAGAGCTCCCTGACAGGCCTCAAGCCATAGAATTCTGCAGGGGTCCTAGAAATCAGCACGCCTCCAGAACCACATTTTCCCACTCAGTGATTCTGTAACTTCTTAATCGTGGCGGCACTGGGTAGCCTTTCCTATGGTTCTAGAACATCTTCAAATAGTCGGGACACCTCAGCTGTACCCAGTGAGTCTAAGAATGATGTGCAGTCCAGAAGCAAACAACTGCGCGTCGTTCTAGAACTCGACCAACCTAGCCCAGAACCACACAGAACTCTGCCATCAGGGCTCCGTAATTCCCTGAACAATCCAGACCCAGCCAGCCCTGCCAGTTCTAGAATGTTCTAACCAGGAGCAGTTGCTTTTCTGGTTTAGAACTGCAGGTGCAGGCCCCGGCTCTGGAGGACTCGAAGCGAATTTAAACTACAGCCCGTTCTGCCCATTATCTTTCGTGATCTAAGCATTCTGGAACAACAGAACTCCACTCCGGGGTTCTAGAACCGCACCATCCAATACGCTAGCAGCCAGGCTCGTGCGGGGATTGCGCACCTGAAATGTGGCACCTGAAAATGCACACTGGATTTTGAAAATTTAGTATGAAAAAAAGGTAAAGTAAGTGTAAGATATGGATTATACGTGGAAACAACACCTGAAATAGGTTGAGTTAATCAAAACGTTATTACTTTTTCCTTTTTTTTTTTTTTTAAGTTTTTGTTTTTTTAAGTAATCTCTGCACCCAACGTGGGGCTCGAAATCACGACCCCAAGATCAAGAGTCGCACATCCTCTGACCGAGCCAGTCAGGTGCCCCTATGTTTATTTTTTTAAAGCAGATAACTAGGAAATTAAAAGTCACACATGGGGGGGCGGTGCTGGATCAGCCGGCTGAACATCTGAGTCTTGATTTTGGCTCAGGTCATGATCTCAGGGCTGTGGGATTGAGCCCTGTGTCGGGCTCCACACTCAGCAGGAAGTCGGCTTGGGATTTTCTTTTTTTCTTTAAGATTTTATTTGCTTGTTTGAGAGAGAGAGTGAGCACAAGCAGGGGGAGCAGCAGAGGGGGAGGGAGAAACAGGCTCCCCGGTCTGGGCGGAGCCCAATGTGGGGCTCGATCCCAAGACCCTGAGATCATGACCTGAGCGAAAGGCAGATGCTTAACCAACTGAGCCACCCAGGCGCCCTGCTTGGGATTTTCTCTCTCCCTCTGCCTCCGCCCCTCCCCTGCAAGCATGGGCACACTCTCTCTCAAGATAAATAAAACCTTATTTAAAAAAAAGTCACACATCGCTCACATTATGATTCTATTGTATAGCACGACTCTAGAACTTTCTGATTACTCTGGAATCAGACAGCCCTGTCCACAGTGCTAGAACAACCCCTGGTCTAGAACTGTTGATAAGCTCTAGTCACTCCGTGATTATGAAAACCTCCAGTCTAGACAGCTCTGTTCACCATTCTAGAACACCATCAGCCCAGGTTCTTTTAATCTAGAACCACAGGCAAAATGCCAAATTCTAGAACTCCCAAGGTGAGTCATAGCTCCACCCGATTCCAGCACCTTCTTGGAACTCTAAGTCCGAACCAGCTTCACCTTCCCACAACCATAAAACTTCTCTTTGACTTACAGCCTCAGGTAATTAGGGGGGAAATCCTAGAACATTCTAGGTCCCCAGAACTGGTTCTTTCCATGCTTTCAGGGCAGAAATTGAGAAACTTTTTTTTTTTTTTTTGTAAAGCAGGCTCCACACCCAGCCTGGAGCCCAGTGTGGTACTTGAACTCACAGCCCTGAGATCAAGACCTGAGCTGAGCTCAAGAGCTGGACACAAGCGCCAGAGGCATGCAGGCGCCGAAGACTGACAAACTTTTTATGCACGAGGCCAAACGGTAAATATGTTTGTCTTTGTGGGCCAGATGGTCCGTGCTGCAACGACCCAGCCTGGCGACCGTAATGTGAAAACCACTGCAAACACTACGTTAATGAATGGTCATGACGGTGTCTCAATAAAACTTTATTTGTGGACACTGAAATTTGAGTTGCACATTGTTTTCACACATTAAGAAATACTATTCTGTTTTTTCCCCAACCACTTAAAAACATAAAAGCCACTGTTAGCTTGCAAGACATGCCAGAACAGGCAGGTTGGATTTGATCGCAGATGGCAATGTGCCAACCCCTGCTCTGGAACCCAGTGCTACAAATGCCACGCCTGCTCTTCCATCCCCTATTCATTCTAGAACATTCGCACCACTCTCTCCCCCCTCCCAGACCATCTGGAATCTACTCAACCCACCTCGGAGCCTCTCTAGAAGCAACTCCTTGCTGGCAAACTTTGTGCCATTTTGGGAGGAGCCTGATTGGGGCTATTCTGAAAATGCTAAGTCCCTGGGGCCAGGGTGGGCAGGACACTCACCCTCCTGGAGGGCAGGGTATGGCACCAGGGTCTTGGGGCTCTGGAAGAAGATAGAAGAGGTGCAGGCCTGAGTCCCTCGGCTTGGTTCCTGGCAGCAGAGGCGGCCTGGGGGGCGGGAAAGGCCCTACCTGGGTACTGGCAGGCCGTTCCTCAGGAGTAACCAGAGGCACCGTCTCCAGCCAGGGTTCCGGGGAGCTGCTTGAGCTCCTGCTGCCACCCTGCTCGGCAGAAGCTCCCTCCGCCCATTCTGGGGCACTGGTATCTCCGTCTGGGTCCTCGGGGGGCTGCAGTGGGCGAGGGGCAGGGTCCGGAGGCTCCTTGGGACAAGACTGGGAAGGAGGGCATTCCTGGCAGTGCAAAAGGCTCAGCAGGTCGTCCCGGCCGGCCTCGGCAGACAAGAGCCCGTGGGCATCAGCAACGTCCTGGGAGGCCAGGCCGTGGCCCGTGGCCACGTGCAAGGGGCAGGGAGGTCCATCCGGGGACAAGCCCACCAGATCACCAGGCAGAGCCTCAAACTGCTGCACCAGGTCCTCAATGCCGGGCCCATCGAGTTCCATCTGACTCAGGCTGCCAGAGCGCCCCGGCACTGGGTCCCACTGGCAGTTGGGGGTGAGGTCCTGAGAGGGTGAAAGTGTGTCCCTCGGCTCCTCCAAGTCCATAGCTGGAGGGCCTGAGGGAGCCTGGGAAGTTGTCAGGAGTTCCATGCCTGCTTCCCAGGCTCAGGCCAGCATCTGAAAGAGAGATTCGAAGATAAGATTTCCTGAGTGCCAACGTGGTGCCAAGCTCTAGGAGGGTGTGGAACACAGAATTTAATCCCCACCATACTCTGCAACGAAGGGTCCGCTATGACCTCCAATTTATAGACGAGGCAATCGAGATGCAGAACAGGCAGAACAGGCCGTCGTAAGACAGCAGCTTCATAGGCTCCGAACCCAAACCCCGGAGCGCTCCCCTATACCTGTCAGCCCAGACCGCTCCCCACCCGTGGATCCTGTTCCCCCAGACTTAGTTCTTACAAGTCTCCCTCCACCGAGACGTGTAACCCAGGATGGAGACACAGCCTGACTATGCAGACCCGGGAAGTGCAGGTTCCCGAGACCTCGGACTCAGGGCCCCAGCCTAAGACTAGATCCAGGACCCCAGACTTAATATTAGAGATCCAAGACGCCAGAATGCAGAGCCTAGTCTCAAAACCTCCAATGCCACGCTCAAGATCAACTCCGGACTCTGACCCGGACCTCAGAACCCAGCCTGAAGACGTAACTCCACCTAGAGCTACGAGCTAAGACCCCGGTCCTCTCGCAGACCCCAGCCTCAAGACTTCAGACCCCCTTCTTCAGCCGCCGGCTCCAGACCCCGCTCTGCCCCGCCGAGACACTCACTTCCCAAACCAAGGTGGCCTCAGACCGCGAGGTCCCCCAGAACCCCACGCCCCCGGCCGGACAGTCCTCCAGGGGCCGCGGCTCGCCGATTCCTGGCCGCGGCGCCGGCAGGTCTGTCCGCACAGCGCTCGGACCCACTGGGCTTGCGCGCGTTTGCGGGGCCTGCTGGGAAATGTAGTTCTCCCAACCAGCCTTGCTGCGCCGGAGCGCTAGGTGTAGGAACCAGGGGTTCGAATCCTGGGCTTCTGTATACACAGAGTGGGAGTCCGAGCTGGCCTCTGGACCTGTTTCCTCAATTACAAATTGGGGTTAGTGATCACTGCCTGCCATATATATACGGCTGTGGGCATTACTCCAATGGATGGCAGATGGGAAGAAATGGGACTGGGAAATATTAAAGTGACAGGGGGTCTCTTTCTACTCCGGGGACACCGGAAGCAGCGCAGGGACCCTATTGTGGACGGACTTCCGGTTTCGCTCACAGTCGGGAGGCGGAATGGCACGTCCTGGCGTTAACTTTCCATGCCTGAGCTTCGCTTCCGCAATTATAAACTGGGGATAATAATAGTACCTACCTCCTACTTGTGAGGACTAAACGAGATCGAGCTGGTTACGGATTTAGCAAAAGGGCTGGAAAATGAGTCTTTTAAGTATTACCAAATTACTTTTAGGCTTTCAGTAATTGCTCATTGAATAGAATTAGGAATGCATAAAGCGTGATCTTAAAATAAGTTATAACTGAAGAAGGGCACTAAGTAAATGAAATATCTTTTTAAAGTCCCCTTTTAACAGTAACAGGATATCTATAAAAGTTTCAAAGAACGCGCAAATAACTCCTAAGACTGGAATACTACATTTCCCAGAAATCTCTAGGAGCCTACAACTCCCAAGCACCCTTTGGCCGCCGTCGTCTCCCGGAAAAGTGCACGAGCCGGCAGTCCGCGTACGTCATGGCGGCAAGACTCCTCTTTGGGGCTACGTGGACCTGGACCGGCTGGCGGGCCCGGGAGCTCCCGGTCCCTGCCGAGCTTGGAAGACTCCTCGTACGGGGATATGCCAAGAGACCGGGTGAGCTGGATTAAGAGGGACCCAGATGGGAAAGGTTTGGGACACTGAGGAGTTAGTAGTGCGCAGACGCTGCTTTGGGAGGTGGTTCCTAGAATCAGTGCGCAAGCGTAAAGAGGCAGGCGCTGAGCTTTTTGCGCAGGCGCAGTTTGAAAATACCCGGGATTTGATTGGACTCACTGCGCAGGTGCGGTGTGTTTTTCCGGGGCGGAGGGGGGCGGTTGTTATGAACTTGGGTCCCAGTTCTGTTTGTGCCTTTAAAGGTACTGTGTTTTCTTGAGCAAGTCGCCACCGGCAGTTTGAGGATGCAGTGGTGTCCATCTGACTATTAGCTACTGAAGCAAAGGCAAAATCACCCGGATATAGCCTGGTTTGATCTCCTTTGTTGGAAGGAGAGAATTGACAGAATAATGGGCTTTCAAGACGCATACCAGCCCTTTCTCCGTGACATAAACAGAATTGGAAAGCAATGATCTGGTCCTTCTAAGCGTCAGTGTTTAATGCAGTATCCATGTCCCACTTAAAATCATCTTGGGTGCAGCAGTCTAGTCAGGGGCTAGGGGGCCCCCTGGAGAAAGAGGGGGCAGAAGGGAAGGCCGGCCTCCTGAGAGTGCAGCTGGCAGAAATGACTCTCTCCCACCCTCCAGCCATGAAGGGGGGCAAAGGCGCCAAAGGCGGTGTGGCCAGTGAGGCCCTGAAGGACCCAGAGGTGTGCACAGACCCCGTCCGACTCACCACACATGCCATGGGTGTCAACATCTACAAGGAGGGCCAGGACGTGGTCCTGAAGCCAGACGTGGAGTACCCCGAGTGGTGAGTGAGCCAGGCTGGAGAGCCCGGAGAGCACGTGCCAGGGTGAGGACGGCCTGGCTGATCAAATCTGAGGTTTCCATAGGGCTTTCCTGGGGAGGTGAGATGTGACTCAAGACCTGAGTGGGTGGAAGTAGCTTTAAAGGTAGAGGGAATAGTCATTGCAAAGGCCCTGGGGCAGGACTGCACCTGGTTTGTTAGCAGAACAGCAGGAAGTGAAGGTGGAGAATAGACGGAGATGGGGCAGGGAGGTGATCGATTAGCTCTCACAGGGCCAGGGGGGATACAGGGAAGATTTTGCTCTTGGCCCCAGGACCAGTAGCAGGACATTGAAGCCATTGACCTGTGCTGATCCTTAAAGCTGGGGAAGCTTCAGAAAGGTTGAGTGAGTGGGTGGGGAGGTGTTCCCAGCAGACAGCACAGACAATGGCCAGGAGGCAGCGGAAGACTTGGTGTGTGCCCACCTCCCATACCAGCACCACTGGGATGGGGCAGCTTTCCCACAGCCAGGAACCCAGCTCGGGGTGGGGAGGGCTCACCCCAGGATCATGCCCCCACCATGTGGCTGTGGGGCCCAGTCTGCTGCCACTTCTGCCCACGGTGCCCAGGGAGGGGGACCTTCTGGGGGTCTGCCCTGCCTCCCTGATTCCTGCCCATGCCACGGCAGGCTGTTTCAGATGAATGTCGGCCCCCCCAAGAAGCTAGAGGAACTGGACCCTGAGACCCGCGAGTATTGGCGACTGCTGCGGAAACACAACATCTGGCGTCACAACCGCCTGAGCAAGAACCAGAAGTTCTAGTGGGGGAAGGGGCTGGGCCGCCCGGAGCCACCGGGGACCTCACCAGGCCCTAAAGGAGGACCCCCGAGGCACACCACATCTCCTCCCCGCCCCCATGGAAGACTCGATTTTCCTGGAGAAAACAGGGTTTTGAGAACAGAGGAGCCCCCTGACCTGGTGCCTGTTTGGTCCCCACGGCAAGGCTGAATCAGGGCCCTGGGGGCCGTCCCTGGCAAGCCCTGGGTGCTGTCTGGGGTCAGTGGGCAGGGGTGTGCCTCAGGCCTGTGGCTGCAGGGGGAGGTTTTTCTAGACACGCCTCTCGGTTGCAGGGGACTCAAACGAGCTCCAAACTACCCAAACATGAGAGGGAGACTGAAGCGTCCAGGGCGGGCTCTGCCTTCAGGAGTGCTGACTCGGGGGCTTCGCTATCCAGACAGACAGCTTTCTCTGGCTCTGGGTCCTTGTAGCCCCCGTGGGTAGTTCTCCTGGGCAGGGGTGGCTCCAGGACTCCTGGCTGACACCCCTTACCCGGTTTAGCAAGCCCAGCCAGAGGGAGGGGACTTCCTTTTCCTTCCCACTAAGGTCCCGTGTTCTCTGCATTGGCCAGTTAGTTGAGCCCCGGGACCTAGGCCTACCCACCATCCTCCTCCCCACCCCATTAGTGCCCTGGGCTCAACCTCCCCCACACCCCCCCCCAGGAAATGCGTCTGGGAGTCTTGAACTTGGCACTGTGAACCTGACCCACAGCCTGCGCGAGAACCAGCTCCCCACAGTCCTGGCCCCTGCCCTACCTGGCTAGGGGCAGGGTCACCAGGGTGAAGCCTGAGAGGGTGTGCGGCTGCAGGGGTGGGGTGGCTGCATGAGGGCACAACCTGGGGGGCTGGACCAGGGGCCGGGGGTCCTCTGCGCTGTCTTGGCTAGCAGGGCTGGGCAGGGCGGGGGACTAACTCCGCCTCTTCCCAGGAGCCGAGGGCCCTCATCCTCTAAGAGGACTGCCAAGCGGATTACCTGCTCTCTCGGGTGGCCTGCCCAGAGCAGGTCCCAGCCCTCCCGTGGATGTCCGTGGTTCTCAGGGTAGACACAAAGTTGTAGCGGCCACGAGGCACCTTGCTCGCTGTGCTTCAGCCCCAGGGCCTCCTGGGTTCTCCCGCACACCTGGCCGGTCCTGCCCCAGGGCTTTGGACGTGCCATTGCCTCTGCCTGGCGGCTCTTCCCCGAGGTGTTCCCGTGGCTCACTCCTTTACCTCCTCCGGTTTTCCAGTATCCCCTCCAAGAGGCCCCCCATCCGCCTCGTTCAACTACAGTCCTGTCACGCACTCCAGACTGCCTCTTGTCTTATTTTCTCTCAGCACTTACAGCCAGCTGGTGTTTTACGTACGTATTTATTTATTTGGGCTGCTTGTCTTCCTCCCACTGGAGTGGCGGCTCCGTGAGGGCAGGGCTTGTTGTCCATTTGTTCACCGTCACATCCCCATTGCATAGCGGGTAGATGGAGGGGTGGGTGGGCGACTCATGTATGAGATGCCAAGTGAGCGGAGATGAGCAGGCCAGTTCAGCCCGGGGGCGCGCACTGGTGTGAGGACCCAGAAGTGAGCCTATGGCTACTTCAGGGCCAGAGCCCAAAGACAGGGTGCTGGTCACTTGCAACTTCTGCCCTTGAGCCCCTCGCCTCCTGTCCTGACCCAGGCTGCCCTGTCCCGTGGGGAGGTCCCCTGTCATGCTGACACTAGGCCAGCTCCCAGCCTGGTCACACCCTGTTCCTTGCCCTCTGTGGCCTCCTTGTCCTGGAGTCCAGCAGAGTTCTGGGAAGGGTGGTCATCAACCCGGGCCTCCCTGGGCCTCGGTTTCCTCCCCCACAAAGCAGCTGGAGGAGGGGCAAAGTGATGGGCCCAGGACGGGCACTCGGGAGCACGCAGTGAAAGCAGAGGCTTTCTTGGAAAGCGGGAGGTCCGAGAGCTGGGGTTCAGCTGTGAAGGACGAGGCACGGGCAGGGGGACCTGGGCGCAGTGAGTCAGAGTGGCTCGTGATGGCAGCCTTACTGTCCCAGAGCCTCACAGTCCCCACGCCCGTCTGGCAGACGGGAGGCCCAGGCCCCAGGCCAGGCCACCTCCTTCCTGACACGGTGCCAGTCTCCCTGCAAGGCAGGCTGAGGAGGTGCTGGGAGGGGACCAGCATGGGTGGCCACAGACACGCTGAGATGAGAGGGCTAGGCGGGCCCCAGACTCAGGCCGGCGGCCAGGCCCTGTCCAGAGCCTGTGCATGCTCCTTGGCCAGCAGCCGCAGGGACGCCTCCTCCAGGCAGAAGCCCTCTGTGAAGGCCGGACCAAGGGCATGGGGCCCGAAGGGTGCCTGCAGCGCGGGGCCTGGGCCCAGGAGGCGTGGGAGGCCCGGCACGGCCGGCGGCCCGGGGCCCAGCCAGGGCTCCAGGGGCAGCGGCATGGCCGGGGGGCGGGCAAACGGCAGTGCCGGGGCCTCGGGGAGCCTCGGGGCTGCCACAGCCCTGGAGCCTGATTCCAGACGCTCCTGGCGGCGCCACTTGGCCCGGCGGTTCTGGAACCACACCTGGAGGTAGTGAGAGGGGTGCTCCCAGTTCAGGGCCCATGGGGAGGAGCCAGCCCACTGTGTCCTTTGGGGCTCCCAGCTTCGCAGGGTTCTGCCTGCTGTCTGGCCTACCACCCGCTGCAGTGTCAACATACTGTTATCTGCCTCGGGAGACGGGTCCCCCTATGGCCCCCATCAAATCAGCCCAAAGTCTTCTGAAGCTAAGCCCTCCTCGCCCGCCACTCTCTGCGCAGCCCCTCAGGCTCCGCGGTCTCTTTTGGCCCTGGGCATGGGGTCCGAGCTGCTCAGCTCAGCAGTGGATGCCCTTCACGAGCACTTCCTCAGCCGCGCTCTGCCTCCCCGTCCCTCGGCTTCCCGCGGCTGGAAACACCTCCAGTGTGACCGGCCACAGCCACTCCTGGATGCTCAGAGATCGCCCGTTCTCCTTTCCTTTCTTTCCTTTTTTTTTTTTTTAATATTTTATTTTTCAGTAATCTCAGCAGCCAACGTGGGGCTCGAACACACAACCTTGAGATCAAGAGTCGCGTGCTCTACCAGCCGAGCCGGCCAGACACCCCAACCTTCTCTGCTTTCTAACTGGAAAACTTTTACTCAAGCGCCAAGGTCCCAGTCCCACATCCCCTCCTCCAGGAAGCCTTCTGAGCTTGGAGATCTGCCTACACTGGGAGGGTCCCGATCTGGCTCTGGCTCCCTCCCTGGGCTGTGGGGTGCCCTCACCTGCACGCGCACCTCGGGCAGGTGCACCTTGGCTGCCAGCTCCTCGCGGCTGTAAACGTCTGGGTAATGGGAGGCCTCGAACGCCCTCTCCAGCTGGTGCAGCTGGTACGTGGTGAAGGTCGTGCGGTTTCTCCGGTGCTGCTTCTTGGGGGCCTCCTCGCCCGGGCGCGGCCCCCCACCCTCTGCCGCCGGCCCCTCACCGGGGCTCAGAAACATGGCTTCTCCTCACCCCCACCTGGCCGGGCGGCAGCAGGACACAAGGCAGTGAGACAGCAGCAGGGACTGCCGGCTGGGGAGGGCAGGGGAGCCCCCAGCGTCTGCTGGGCCTGGGGTGAGATGTGCCGGGGAGGCACGCACAGGGGCCTGCCTTCATTCCTCCTCCCAGCCTCCCTCTCCATCCGGGGTGCTCTCACTCTCCGTCCGTCTCTTTTCTCTGTGTGTCTGTCCCTTTACCTCTGTTCCCACTTTCCCGCTCGAGCTCTCCCTGACGGGCTCTTCGACTTATAGCTCAGCTTTGGTCTGTCTGTCCCTCCGTCCGTGCTCCTGGGGCCCCCAGGAAGGCAGGAGGCTGGGATGCTGACCCCATAGTCCCTCCTGGGAGGCTCTCTGCACCCCCAGCTCCCACTGGTGCCTGCCTGTGCCCACCTGCCCAGTACTCACCACCCCTGGCAGCCCCTCGACAGCCCCAGTATCCACGCAGCTCTGGCCCCCGCGGGCCCAGCACCCCGTCCGCTGCTGGCCTGGCTCTGCCAGACCTGAGCGGGGAGCGGCTTGGGGTCCGGGGAGGGGAAGATTAGCCTGAGGTGATTAATTGAGGCGGCCCCTCCCGCCCGGGCACTGGCTGCTCTGAACCACAGAGGGAGGGCACGGGGGAGGAAGGCTGGGGCTCCAGAGGGTGTGTGTGGGGTGACCATTGGCCTGGCTCCACCTCCCCTCACAGTAGGACACCAACAAGGGCCTCCTCTCTCCGGGCCTCAGTTTCCCTAGCTGTAGAAGGGTGACGCCAGGACTTACCTGATGGGGCTCTCATGGGGCAAGGAGGGGATGAAAGAGAGCATTGCTCAGTGGTTGGCATACAGTATGTGCTCCATGAATGTCCACTGCTACTGTTTTTATCAGCTGGGGCCAGAAAAAGGTCCTCTTAGACGCACAGGTGGTGACGGGTGGGGGAAGCCAAGGTCCTGACAGGTGAAGGCAGTTCCAGTCAGCTCCCCCAGAACGCTGAGCTGCCCAGGGAGTTGGGGGCATTTTTGCTGGCTTTTGAGGAATGAATAGAAGTTCGCTTTTCATTCAATGAACATTATTGAGCACTTACTGTGTACCAGATACTGTTCACAGCAGTGAACAAAACAGACACAAATCTCGGAGCCGACATCTTAGTAGGGGAGACAGACAGCAAATAAGATACGGAGTGTGTCAGGTGGTCATAAGGCTAGTGAGAAAACTCAAGCAGGGGAGGGAAGGGGAACAGAGGGTTGCAACAGAATTGCATGCCGAATGGGGCATGACTAAAGCTAAGATTCTGGACACAACTGTGTGTGAGGGGGAGGGTACTGGGGAGCCATGGGAGGCTGTGGAGCATGGCAGGGATGCAGTCAGATGGCATTTTCGATGAATATCTATTGTGGACAAGATGGGAGGCCAGGAGGAGGCTAGAGGCCTGATCAGGGGAAGGGCTGTGGGGATGGAAGTTGGGGGAGAGGGGCACAGAGGAATGATCCTCGGGGAGAAAGTCTGGGGAAGAGGGAGGAACCAGTGATACCCAGGCCCCCATTTTGGGGATAGGTGGATGACAAGACGGTGCCAGAGGCAGTGGCCCAAGAGCCGGAGCAGGTTCCAGGGGAAGCCCCTGAGGCTGCTTTGTCCACCCCACCCCCACCCAAAGAGCCTGGGGCCCAAGAGGAGGGGAGTCCGGGGGTGGGGGGAGGTCAAGACGAGGCCAAAAAAATGTCTGATGGATTTAGTGACACAGAGGACGGGAGGGAGGCCCAGGCCCATGTATGGACCGGGGAGCAAGTGGGAGGAAAAGAGCACAACTGCCAGAATGCTGGCTTTGTAGGGAGAGGCATGCTCCTGCACAACCCCCACCCCCAGGTGAGGGGTGCCAGGCCCTGGAGGAGTGGGTCCGACTGGGTGCACTATTGGCCTTGGATGAGGAACCAGCGGTGGCTCCTGCTGAGGGCCGGGCGGGGGGCGGTCAGGGGCTTAGTGTCCGGGGGGGCGGGAGCCCGGCAAGGAGGCCCCAGACACCTGAGCCTGGGCGGGAGGGGTGGCTGGTGCTTCCCGAGGCTCCCTGGGACCCTCCGAGCCCAGCTGCCCTGTCTGTGAGGTGGGCTCGGGGCTCTGGAGCCGGGGGCATGAGGCCTGCAGTATGGAGGGGTCCCTAATTCCCTAATTACTAACAAGCTGCTCTGTTGTCAGGCCCCAATTAGCTAATTGGCCCTGGGTGGGTAAGAGGCTGCAGGAAGGCTTTGGTGGCTTAGCGGATGCAGCTGAGGGTGCAGACGCTGTGTCAGCTTAGAGGTCCGGATTAGGGGCGGGGCAGGGCCTCGGGGCCACGCGTCCCCCCAGCTGCATTAGTGGGGGTCAGGCCACTCTCAGCCCCACTGGCCTCCCATCCTTCATTGCTCCCCCAGGAAGAATCCTGAAGCCCCTTCAGGTGCTGGTGGGGAAACTGAGGCCAGAGGGTGGGCAGGGCTTCAGGGGGGCAACGCAGGAGGTCAGTGTGACCTTGGGAAAGTCCCCGGGAGGAGGTGGGTCAAAGTGGGAGGGAGTGCTGCGGTCTGGTGTCCCCTCCCCAGCCCCAGCTTGGGGGTTCCTGGGGTGACAGCCACCCCAGCCTGGCCAGAGACCCCTCCAGGCATCCTAGAAGCTGCTGGCTGGAAACATCAGCTGAGAGGGGGTGACCAACGGTCAGAGCAGTAACTGAGCGCCAGCTGTGTGCGCTGAGCCCTTCGCTGGTGTGAACCTTCAGACCCCCACCCCCCCACCCCAGAAGATCATAGAGGCGGCAACTGGAGCCCAGGCGGGGGGACCAACTCCCCCGTTCACCAGATGCACTAATGTTTAGCACTAATGTTCCCCCATCCCGGAAATGTTCCCCGTTGGGGATGGTTGGCCACCACAGGCCAGGGCCACAAAGCTCAAACTTGGGGCTGCGAGCCTGGGCCCAGCCCCTGTGCAGTTCGGACAAGAGGGGCGGGGCCTGCGCTTTTCAGCCAGTCTCCCCGGGAGTCACTGGGTCAGTCTGGCTCCCCGGCTTCCGTGCCGACCCTGAAGGGCAAAGGCTGGGGCAGAGGGGGTGGAGGCGTGGACCTCAGGCCTCCGCGTTGCTAGCACCATCCCGCGGTCCTCTGAGCGCAGGACCCCAAGGGCTGACAGGAACGATGGATGATAGGAAGTAGGTCCGTGGGGGTGGCTGTGATCCTGGGGGTTCTCCTGGCTCCATCCCTGGGGACCTGTGTCCCTGCGGCAGCTGCAAGATCCCAGCTGGGTAGGCCCCTCGTTGGGCAGACAGCGGGCAGGTGGATCTCCTGGAGCTGAGCCGTGGGGGGGGGTGCCCTTGTGTTAACTCCCTGGGGTGAAGGACGCTAAGGGTTGCAGAGAGACTCAGACACCCACAGTCCTTGGAACCAGTCTTTATGGAGGCGCTGATGCTCGCCTCCCTGGTCTGTGGTGTCCACCGGCTGCCTGGAGCCCCCGAGAGGGCCTGCCCCTGCTGTGAGCCAGGTGGGCAGCCCACCGGCCCTGACCCTCCTCAGGCCTGGCCTGTGCCCCCACCCTGCGCCCTCCACTCTCTCCTCTGGGGCCCGAGGCCCCCCTGAGCAGGGTCAGGGCTCCTGGCCTCGGGGCAAAGGAGAGCTGTCCATGTCCTGGCCCCCCACCGGGGCCGAGGCGTCCGTGCTGCGCAGCTCCCGGGCCAGCTTCTCTGCCAGTTTTCGGAAGGGCGGCCGGCGGGCAGGCTCAGCCTCCCAGCAGCTCCCCATGAGGGCATGGACGGGGCCCGGGCAGCCCTCAGGGGGCTCCATGCGGTACCCTTTCTCCACGGCCTCGGACACCTCCTTCAGCGACTGTGGGCAGAGGGCACACCGGCATGACTGGGGTCAGGGCCACGGTCACCAGACCTGTGGGGGGCCCGGTGCCTCCCCCAGACCCCACTCACCATTTTGGGGTATGGAGCCCGGCCATATGAGAACACCTCCCACAGAAGCACCCCGAAGCTCCAGACATCTGACTTGCTGGAGAACTTCTGTGGGGCCCAGGATCAGGGTGAGGAGGGGCCCCGAAGGGCTTCTGCGCCAGCCCCTGTTCCTCCAGGAAGTCCCCCTGGGATGATCTTCCCTCTCTGGCCTCCTCCCAACAGCCCACTCCCTCTGAGCCTCCCCTCAGCCGAATGGGACTCAGACTCGGTGCAGGGAGGGGTCCTTGTTATTCTTGGCCCTGGCACGGAGCCTGTCTGTTTCAGAAATGGGGAACCCGAGGCCCAGAGAGGGTCACACAAGGGAGAGGCCAGATGCAAGCTAAAAGGAATGACCGTGAGCCAAGCACTCACTGGGGTGGCAGAGCCATTCCCTTGAAAGAGGTCCAGAGAGAATAAGAGATGTGCCCAGGGTCACACAGCAGGAGGAACTGGGGCTTCGAGGGTCCCATGGGCGGAGGAGGGCTCACCCCATGTTTGAGAGCCTCGGGTGCCGTCCACTTGACGGGCAGCCGGCTTGAGTCCAGCCCCTTCCGCTCGGCTTTGGCCAGGCCGAAGTCACTGACCTTGGCCACTAGGTCCTCGGAAATGAGGATGTTGCGGGCGGCAAGGTCCCGGTGTACCAGCTTCTTGTTCTCCAGGTACTCCATGCCCTCGGCGACATGCCTGCGGAGGGCACAAACTCCCAAGGCCGGGCTCACCCTGCTCCGTGCCTCAGTGTCCCCTTGACCTTGGAAGGCCCCCCCCACCCCCCACCCCAGGGGCCACACTCACAAGGAAAACTGCAGGAGCTGGGGGGTACTCACGAGGGCCCGGCCTCGTGTGCGCAGAAAGTTCACCAGGTTGCCCTGTGGGGGAGGGAGATGGGCCTGGGGGGCTTGAGGCTGTTCAGCCACCCGCCCCCAGGCCCCGATGGCACCTCGGGCCCCACCCCCACCTTGCTCACGTGCTCCATGACGATGTACAGCCCCTGGTGCAGGATGACGCCCAGCAGACGCACCAGGTTCTTATGCTGCATCTTCCTGGGGGGCCGGCAGGCGGGCCGTGAGGGTGCGGCTGGGACCCCGACCCCGGGATGACCTCCCCGCCCCCCGGACTCACGTCATCACCGCTGTCTCGTCCAGGAAGGCCTGGGCTGTCACATCACACTTGATGTTCTTCACGGCCACCTTCTGGCCCAGGTACTCGCCCTGCAGGACCGCTGGGGGGAGAGCGGCGTGGGGCCGGGCAGACGGGAGTACCCAGCTACCCCGACCCCCACGTACCCCAACACCGCTGTCGGGCCCCAGGCCCGGAACACCCTTCACCCCCACAGGCTGGATCCAAGAGAAAAGCCAGGTCTGCAAACTTCAGCTCGGGGGCCAAATCCAATCCTGCCAGAGGGCACCCTGCTTCTGCAAGGCCCCTAAGTTCAGGGACACTTGGGTGGCTCAGTGGGTTAAGGCCCCTAAGTTCAGGGACACCTGGGTGGCTCAGTGGGTTAAGGCCCCTATGTTCTGAGCGGTTTTTACAGTTCTAAATGTTTGAAAAAAATCAAAAGAAGAAGACTACTTTGCAACAAATGAAAATCACATGGAGCTCACATTTCAGCGTCCACAAATAAAGTTTACTGGCGTCACGGCCGCCCCCATTCCTTTACCTGCATCTGTGGCCACTTCCCTGCTACAAAGGCGGAGCTGAACCATGTGACTCAGACTGTCTGGCCAGAAAAGCCTAGAACAGGTGCACTCAGGCCCTTTACAGAGCAGGCAGGTTGACCCCTGACCTAAGGAAGCCCTAGAGCCTTCCAGAACAACAATTTCCAGGAGTGGCATTCCAAGCGCAGGGCCTGGAGGTGCGAAGGCATCACGCATGATCACCGAGCACCGAGCGCCTGCCTGAGCTGACGTCAGGGCGCCTCCCAGAGCGGCGCTAACATGGGTGTGAATTAACCCACCCCTCGTGACTCCTAAGCCTGAACGCACCCCCTTCCTTCAGCCTCTGACCCAGGCCTCCACTCACCTCCAAATTCACCCTCTCCAATCTGCGCGCCCAGCGTCAAATGTTGCAGGTTCAGTAACCAGCCAGCTGTGGGGTGGGGGCGGGGTCAGAGGGGAACGAGCTCCACCTGGCAAGAGGCCGGGTGGTGTCCCCCACAACGCCCTGGCCAGGGGCACACACTCACTGCTCCCAGCAATGGCCGGAGGGTCTGTCCGAGACACCCCACTCCTAGGCCTGCTTATCAAGTGCTGGAAAGCAACAGAGCCTGTCTACCCCAGGATGACCTGAGGAAACAGGTTACAGGGTGGGGGGTGGACCCCAGCCTTGCTCCCCAGGAATGCCCCATTGGACCCAGGGGGAGGTGCTGGCAAACCCTTTAGGGCGGCCCTTCTCTCTTCTACCTGGAGACTGTGTCCCTCCAAATACTCCAGGGGCTCTTCCCTTTATAGTCCTGTATCTCTGGCCACCCAGGACACACAGCAAAAAATACAACAGACATGGAGACTGGTAAAGCTTCCGGAATCTTCTGGCAAAGGTTCCAGAATCTGCCAGAATCTTCCAGCGCTCTAAGTAGTCATCTGGGGTCCAGCCTCCCTGACTCCTTGTCTCAGACATGCCCGTGTTCTCCCATCGTCTGTCCTCTGGTAGGTTCAGTTGGCCCCTTCCCCTTCCTCCCCAAAGCCCCCCTCCAAATCACGAGCCCTTAGTTACGATCAAGCACAGGGACACCAGCCTCCCCTTGGGGGTATCCCCAAGACGTCCAGATTTCCCTGGGAGAGACAGACAGGATCATCAGGTTCAGGACGAGTGGACGCGGGAGGGGGCATCTGCTTGGGGCCTTACACATCGAGGATTTCATTACTTGGGCTGGAGGGGCACTTCGTGTGGAGGGAACAGAATGCACAACAGCATAGAGGCGACAGAGGAAAACGAGGAGGCAAGCAAAGAGGAAGGGCCTTGTAGATGAACCAAGAAAGATGGCTCAGCCACAAGGGAAGGTTCTAGAAGGCCGGGGAGTGGTGTGGGTGGTTTTCATGCTGGAAAGTCACCTATGGAGGTGCAGAGGCAGGGGTCCTGTGGAAGGGGAAAGTCCCCCAGAGAGAGGCGGTCTGGTGGGAGGGTCTGAGGCGGGGCTGGGGCTCAGGCCTCTGGCCCAGGTGACAGGGCAGATGATGCGGACTTGGAAGCAGCAGCAGGTGTGGGAATTTGCTCCTTGTGGGCTGAGGGCTGCCCCAGGTCTTCCGCTCACAGTGCCAGGCACAGAAACATGCTCGTGCGACGTGGCCTTGGCCGCGGGCCCCTACCTTTGGCCAGTTCCTCCTCTGCCGACTTGGTGCCCTGCTTCCTCTTGGGTTTCACTAGCTTCGTGCAGATGGCCCCCTTGTCCTTGCTGTAGTGCTGCAGGGTGGGGGCGGGGCAGGGGCGGCCCTGAGCCTGGCCCCCACGGGCAGGGAACCCCTGCCTTCCGGACCCTCCCCAGGAGGCTCTTGAATGGGGTGGGCAGGAGCTGGGGAGAAGAGGGCTTTGCTTCCCACCCGAGGACTTGGGCTGGTTTCCATGGGAACAGAAAGGATGCAAGCTAGGAAACAGGAAGCTCCTGGGGAAGGTGGGGCGGTGGTCTCTGGATTTGTGTCAACGTGGAGGTGCCTAGGGGTCTCCAGAGGAGCCACCCCAGTCCCTCCCTAGAGGTGGACCCGGAGGACTCCGACCAGCTGTGGGGCTGGTGGTCCACGGAGACCAGCCCCTCCTTCCCACACTGGGGCTGCGCACGCAGCTTTGGGTGTCCCGGGCCCACCTGGTTGCCAGAATGGGGCGGGGGTGGGGCGGGGCTGGGGGACTTGCACCTCCACAGTGTGTGCAGGCCATGCGGCTCTGGGGGGCCCGGGCCTGGCGGCGGCCGTACCTCCACCATGTCCATGAGATTGCAGAAGCACACGGCCTCGTCGATGGTCAGGTGGCCGTCGCGGTGCAGCACGCGGTAGTGGATGACGTCACGGCCGAAGCTGACGCACAGCACGTAGTCGCCGGGGTGCCGCGCCGACTCGCGCACCAGGAACAGCCCGTCCTCGGGCGGCTGCAGCTGCTGCACAGCCTCCTGGCCGGAGATCTTCCCGTGGAACCACCTGCGGCCGGCGGAGGGGCACGCTGGGCCAGGCTGGCCCCGCCCTCCTGCCGCCCACCCCGGGGCCGTCCCCAGACTCACGGCATGAGGCTGAGCTTGGGGTCCGCCGACAGCGCCTCTCGCTCCCGCAGCGCCCCCGCTGCCAGCAGACCCTCCTGCCCGCTGGCATGGTGCTTGGCACGGTACCAGCTCTTGCTCTGCCAGGGAGGGAGTCGGGAGTTCGATTGGGGTGCGGGGGCGCGAGGCCTGGCAGAGACACACCTTCCCCAGCGCGCCCAGGCCCTGCGGCCACCACTCACCTCACAGGCCTCCAGGATGGTGACCACGTCGCCCTTGTGGAAGGCCAGCTCTCCCGGCTTGGGGCGCGTGTGTTCGCACTTGGTGATGCATTGGGTGCCTGGGGCCCAGCGCCTCTGAGGGGGGGTGGGGGGGCAAAGGAGCATGAGGGAGAGGCCCAGGGAGAGAAAGAAATGGAAACTGGGCAAAAGACAGAAAGGCAGAGACCGAAGGAACAGGAATCAAGAGGGAGCAGCCAGGGCAGAAATATCGCTCACAAACCCAGGTGCCCAAAGCAGAAGGTCAGGAAGAAAGGGTGAGAGTAGTGCAGCATCAAGTGACAGTGAAAGCACGCGGCACTGGCTGGAGAGGCACCTGAGCCACAGGTACAGCCCCCGACATGGGGCTGAGGTCCCGCGGGTGCAGACGGGGTCGAGGACAGGCCGGGACACAGGCACCCGGGTTGGGGGCACTCACCGTTGGCATCCTGGCTGAGATGAACGTGGGGTGCCAGGCACAGAGGAAGTGAGGCCTCACCTGGGGACGGGCGGAGACCTGCTGGAGAGCCCAGACTGGAGGCAGGCGGGGGCCCGGGGCCATTACTAACTAACCACTTCGCGCCCAGGCAAGGTGGAAGCAAGAGCCCAAGAGCCGGAGGGCATCTCCACAGGGGGTTCCAGGGGGTGACTCCCCAAGCCCCTTTTGGGAGCTGGTCTTTACCAAGGAGTTCCTTATCAGAGACACAGCCGTGGAGCATCAGCGAGGAAACCACAGTCTTGCCCCGCCACTGTCCCGAAAGGGCAACGAAGGCACAAGGTGGGCACAGAGCGAGTGGCCATAGGGTGGGGAAGGGTGAAGCGCCTGGCTCAGGCCCCAGCAGCCACACAGTGGGTGGGGAACATGGTGCCACCTAATTGAGCTTGGTCCTTCCTCTTTTCTGGTAAGTGGACAGGGGCAGGGCAAGGAAACAGAGGATGATTCAAGGTCATTCCCAAGTATCTCTGAACCTAGGGTGGGGCCGGGAGGGGGTGGGGGGAAGGGGCATGCAGCCCTGCTGGGCTCCTCTGGCCATCAGGTGAGCCTCTCTGATGCCCCCCAGTCCCAACGCCAACCTAGGACAGACATGCGGTCTCTTACTGCTGCTGGGGAAGGGGCTTTTCCACCCCTTTTCTCCTCCTTAGACCCCACAGCAGGTGGCTGGGCAGTGGGGACAGTTGGGGGGATGAGCCTCAGCCCCTCCAGTATTGCCCCCCATAAATCCCCAGCCCCACGTGTACTCACACGCATACTGATCCACGTACACACAAGCACACACAGAAACACATGGGGCTTGGACACAGGTGGACACAGGTACCCACAGGCACGCGGATATGCAAGCAAAAGCACGTTCACCTGGAGACAGGTGTGTTCACTTCTACACGCGTACACACAGATAGACTATCAGACGTCCAGAAATGTGTGTACCTGCCCCCCCCAACACACACACAGACCCACACTTGAACACCTGGGCGCCAGACGCTGGGCGCCAGACACTGGGCCACCAGGGCACACAGAGCTACACGCAGGGCCGCGCACACGCATCTCGGCCACACGCGAACATCTCTCCACGTGGACGCGCGGATACACACACCCGGGAGCTTGCAGACGCGCACACTCGCACCCAGAAAAATACCCCCACCCTGCGCCCGATCGCCTCTAACCACCCGCTACCCCAGCCGCGTACCCGCCGCGCACGCCGGACGCGCACACTCGCGCTCACACCGGCCCCTCCACCGCACGCCCTGGACGCCCCGGAGCCCTCGGGGTTCCCCCCACACCCCGCCACTGCCCCGCGGTCTCTCCCCTCACCCGCCCCCCGCGCCACCGCGCTCACCTGCTCAGGGGGCGCCCCCGGGCCGCGCCCCGCGCCCANGCGCCTCCCGCACCGTCCGCGCGGGGGCCGGGGCGCTCGCCTGCTCCACGCCACTCCCTGGCACCGTGCCGTGGGGCGCCCACCCCGCCCACCCTGGGAAACGGAGGCCTTGGAGAGCGGAGCGGGTGCCGCACACGGGGCGGGGGAGTTGGGGGGGGGGAATGGGGAGAGTGAGCTGCCCGTTTGGGGAGATAAGCAAGTTGCAGAGCCCAGACTGCATCGGACCCTTCGGACTGTGATTCCAACGCTCTCCTCGCTCACCTCTTCTGCCGAGAGCGTTGTTGGCGTCTGGCGCAAAGCAAGCGCTCAAAAATGTCATCGGTCCTCGGTATTGTTGGGGTCAGCAGCGACATGAAGGGGATATTGGGGTTACAGAAAAACGTCTCGAGGAACCGGAGGCCTCCTGGTGGAGCCTGCCTGGGGTCAACCCAGCTGTGCCAGGAGTTCCTCCCCCGTGGCTGGCAGCGTGGGCTTTGACCTCGGGCACCGGTTAGGTGAGCATTTGCTGAGCGTGGCTCCGGGCCTGGGCCAGGGGCCCAGCAATCCCTCTGCTTCTACTGAATGAGTCTGTTGGACAAAGGCGGTGCTCGTCGGAGGGTAATGAGCCAGGATGCCCAGAGAGCCTGAGTCCCGTTTAATCTGTCAGCCCAAAAGGCTGTGTCTACGCTCAAAGGCATCATGTGATTTCTCAGAATAGAGGCCCAGTTACAGAATTGCAAAACATCTCTATTATGGAATATTCTAGAACAAAAACTAGGAAATTGTATGTATCAAGGTTCTAGAATCAACAGTTGTCGAAAACCACCACCACCACCATGTGACTCAATACAAACAGCCCCATCCTTTCGTGTTATTCAGGAGAGAATAAGCCCATGGGGGAAAGTTCCAGGAGGGGACCCTCCAAACAGCACCAGGGTTATCCCCACTGAGGGCAGTGGGCGGGAGGATAGGGAGGGAGAAGTCCACTTTCCCTCGAGGTGATGGAATTCACTGTAAGTGGTCATGTTGGCAGGGAGGATGCCCCAGCATATTCCTACTAAGCAGGGCTCCGCAGCTTGGCTGTGGGTGAGTCCCGGCTATAGCCACACTGCCCAGCCATGGGCACTGCTGTGGACCCAGGGCTGGGGACCCTACAGCCAGTATTCAGTTGGGTCACAGGGCCACCATATATGGCAAATCATCACTTGCCTGAAATAGAAACATCAAAATAACCACAGGAAACCCCGTAACACCAGTAGATTCAGACCAGAGACTGCAGCCAGAGAGCCCACAATGGAAGCTGGCCTGCTCTCTGCTCAGCAAGGACAGGAGCCTGTGTGTATAAGACCCTAAGACACCCTAGCACCTCAGGGAGACTTTCTCCTTGAGGCAGTCAGGGAGATGGGGAGAGGGTTGAAAGGGGCTGGCTTGCTCCCCCAGTGAAGTAATACCAGGTATCTGAGTAACACCTACGTGTTGCCCAGGACCCCAGAGATCCTTGTCCCACATCTGGAAGGCCCTACCCCCAGAAGGACGGATCAGAGGAACCACAGGTGTGGAGACTGGAGAGGGACAGACTTCAGTGGACAGCGCCAGGTTCCCAAATCTCCAAGGGCTACCCTGGGGTCCAGGCCCCCGCCCCCCGCCTGTGGGCACGGGGCACTGAGCTGTACCTGACTCCAGAGAGATAGGTTTGAGTCCATGGTTTATTTGGGTCAGAGTTATGGAAGGGGTGAAGTCCCCACTCCTGAAGGCATTCAAGAATTGGCCACTTTGAATCTCAAAGACTAGATGGGTATTGCAGTCCCCAGAGGTGGGAACCCCAGTTTCTCCTCCTCCTGCCAGGAGCAGGGGGGACTAGCCCCTTCCTTCCACCAGCCTGAAGCCAGTTGGTAGCCACACCATCAGACCGGACTCCAGAATGACCCAGTCCCTCACCCTCCAGACTTCTGTCGACTTGATTCCAGAAACTCTCTGACACCCCAGGCCACCTGCCTGGTGTATGCAGGTAACACAGAAGCCCCCCCTGGCTCCCCAGCTGCCTCCAGTTTTTCTCCTTGCTACCACTCACCTTCCATGGCTAAGGATGAAAATGTGACTGTGGCGCTCCCCGGCACTAAATCCTTCCATAGCTCCCCTCTGTCTGAAACGCTCAGTCCACCATTGTGAGCTCTTCCTGTTCGGCTAACTGGCTTCCCTGGCCCCATCTCCCTCTGCTCCCACAAAGCACCCAGCGGTCTGGCAACTCTGAACGGCAGGAGTTTGCATCCTTTGGGCTGGCTGTCCCTTCAGCTTGGAATGCCTTTCTACCTTGTCCCCAGGCATCTCCAGCCCACACCCAGCTCAACTGGCACCATTTTTGTGAAGCCTTCTCGGATGCACCCGCCCTTCTCGGAGGCAGACCGTGCTTCTATGCCCTGAAAAGACCCCTTGTCGGAGGCACCCGCTCTCTGTCTCACCGCGTGATGGCTGTGGACCTGGCCTTGGTGACTGAGCCTGTCAGCCTGCCTGGGAAGGAGGGCAGTCCCGATGATGTGGGAAACAAAGGCAGAAGAAAAATTATTAAATTTCCTTATACCTACAGCCCCTTGACAAGCCCTTGAAACAGGTAGGGTGACATTCCTCCAGGGACTCAGCGGCCTCAATGATGATACTTTACTAAGGACAAGAGACAATCTTAGCCCGACCCCCAGGACCCTGTACGCCTACTCTGACATATAAAAATTCCTTTGGAAACTTCCTTTATCCCTACCCCCCAAGATATGTTGGCAATCACCCCCCAATCATATGACCCACCGATACACATCTGAAGGGTCTCATGACTGAGGATTTATTAGATGGTAATAAATGACCTTTTCCCAATAATAGTCACCCCCTCAAGGTCCTGGAAACCTTGCTTCCAAAATTCCTTAGAGACTTATGCTGTCCTTAACCCCTCCCAGCTTGCAAGTATATGATGGGCCACTCCTCATGACCCCAGTGCAGCTCTTCCTGCCCCCAGGGCCTGTCCCTGTGCTTTAATAAACCACCTTTTTGCACCAAAGATGTCTCAAGAATTCCTCCCCTAACATCCTTCCTACCTCAACAAGAAAGCAGGGACTGGGTCCTGCAGGAAGAAGTCAAATCCTTGGATGCAGCCATGTCTCGAGCTCACGCTATGACTAGTGTGGGAAGGCACGCGTTGCCTTTTGGTTGCTTCTGGACGGAGCTTCTGCCACTCGCAAGCAAAAAGATTCCTAATACTGAAAATGGGGCCAGAAGTGGGGGGTTGAAATGAACAGACTCTAGGATGAGGAATTGGTGAGTCGGATTAGAGGACCCTAAACCCAGCTAGGAAGCGGGATCTGCTGGGCGTCCCCTTCCAAGATCCTATAAACCTGCCTTCCAGCCACTGGGTCAGGTGGTCCCGTCTTCCGTCACTTGCAACAGAAGAACCCTGAGGGACCCTCTCCTTTGTCTCCGGAACGCCTTTCCTTGTTTATTCAAATCTCACTGTTCTTCACGTCATAACTTTCTCCTACTTTGTCTGTTGCAATTTGTATCAACCCTCCCCCCCCCGCCCGTTCTACCAACTCCTAGCGATGTACGGGCAGCCAGTCCTCTCATTTTAGAATCAGACCAGCTGAGTTCCAGAGAGGCAAAGCGACTAGTCTGTGGTCACACAGCTGGCTGGGGCTATAAATCAGGCACGTGGACTCACTCAATGGCGTTGTAAACTTCTCAAAGGCAGGGCATATTTCCTATTCTGCTTTACTGATATGGATGAAAATCAATGTAGGCAATGAACAGAGGGAGTCGTGTAACAATGCACTTTACATAACGTATCAGTTAGTAGGACTGGCTACACAGGGAGGGAAGACCCCAAGTGCTAGAGGCGTGAATTAGATAGAGATTAATCTCTGAGGGATGTACTCCTGGGCAGTGTCGGGAACCCAGGCTCCTGCCGTCTTGCTGCTCTGCCCTTCTCAGCATAGGAACTTTCATCTCTTGAGCTAGGATGGCTGCTTAAGCTCCAGCCCTCCCATGTGCATTCCAGCCAACGGGAAGTAGGAAGTTGGGAGGAAAAGGTACACCTCTCCCCTTTAAGGACTCTTCCTGGAAGATGTACGTGACACCTTTTCTTCATGCCATTGGATGGAACGTAGCCACATGCCCAAATTTAGTAGCAGGGGAAGCTGGGAAATGTAGTCTTTACAGCAGGGGGCCAAGGAAGCTTCCTTGAAGCTCCCAGGCCTGTTCCACCTCAGGGCCTTTGCATCAGTTGTGCCTTCTGCCTCGGACACTTCCCCAGACCTACCCAACATCCCGGCACCCCACAGAATATTTCAACCTGCTGACACTTCATGTCCCCTCCCCTTATAGCTCTGGAGAGCTACCATGGTCTGACTGACCGTATATTTTACTTCCTTTTCTTGTTTACTGGCTGCATCCTCTCTAGAACATCAGCTCCCCAAGGGCAGGGGTTTTGGACAGTGTCATTCATTGCCGTGGCCTCCATACCTGGCACACAGGAGATGCTGGGACTGTATTTTTTAAGCCAATGAATATTGGGGAAGGGAGAGGTAATGAGCAGTGACTGTCATGTGTGAATGGAGCCCTTTCGCTGCACCCATTCCACAGATGTGAAAACTGAGGCTCAGAGGGTTCTGTGGCTCACCCCAGGACACAGAAGTGGCAGGCTTCACTTTGAACCGAGGTCTGTCAGGCTCCAGGGCCCACACGCCAGCCACACAACAAGATGTTGGGTGTATGACAGACGCCCAGAGAGTTCTACAGAGGGCGGGTGAGGCAGGCCAGTGGCAGCCAGATGTGGGAACCGCTGAGCT
Organism: Ailuropoda melanoleuca; assembly: GCF_002007445.2. NCBI lineage: Eukaryota > Metazoa > Chordata > Mammalia > Carnivora > Ursidae > Ailuropoda > Ailuropoda melanoleuca. The sequence goes on from NC_048221.1 coordinate 2,710,030, forward strand.
GCCAGGGCCCCCGTGGATTCTCTGCTAGAGCAGGCAGCCTGATCGGACTGCCCCAATTAGTACACCTTTAAATTTAGCTTTCTTCTCCCTGCCAGGGGACTTGGGGATGCGATGGAGGAACACGCCACTCTTTCGAGGAAAACTGCTGCATCGCTCACTTTCCAACCAGAGACATGGTTTGACAGGCCATTCTCCACTCACTGAATGAGGGGCTTCTCAAGGCAACTGCTTTGGGGTGCCAGGAGTGGTCTGCCTTTGACGGGAGAGCCTGTCTGCTCTCCCTCAACATCCCTCACCTTGTCTTCCTTGTTCTATAGGTGAAGCTGGGTCTGTCATTTCCCAGCCATGCTTGCAGGTTGTGTCTGGGTCCGTGTCACTTCTTGGCTTAAAATCTTTCCACGGCTTCACCCTGCTTAGGATGCACCCAAGCTCCTCACCGTGGCCCATCACCAGCTGGGTCTGGCTGCCGTCACTTCTTGCCTCCACCTCCCTTGGCTGGCTCTCTACCACCTCCCCTGCTGCTTCCTGCTGTTCCTCCAACGCTCCAGCCATTGCCCAGCCTTGGAGCCTTTGCACAGGCTGTTTTCTCCTCCTAGTATGTGCTTTTCCCGGCTCCTCTCAAGATTGGCTCCTTCTCGGCATTTCTGGCTCCTCCAAGAGACCCTTACAGATGACACATAATGGCCACCCACCATCTGAGCCCACGTCACTGCCTGTGACCCTGTCTTACTCATTCTTGTTGATTGCCCTCCTGACTTACCTTGGTCCCCTTGACGAAACATATATTCCATGAGCAAGGGCAGGGACTATCTCTGGCTTGGTCAATCATTTATCTCTGGAGCCTGGCACGCAGTAGACTCTTACATTACTATGTAAATTGTTCACAGCCGAGCAATGTACACTATGGAACACTTTTATTTTTCTAGTACTTGTTTTGTTATTTTCCTGAAGTTAGTAATTGCCTTTGTGTATCTATGACACTCTCTTTTCTCCAGCCTTTCCAATGGAACAAACTTCTCCACTCAGGGCCAGCTACAGCCCAGCTGTACTCCTGGCCCTTCACCTTTTCAGCACCTGGGGATTCCTGGGCTGTAGCTCTTGTTACTGGGGTCCAGGTCTCCCTGTTTCTTGGTCTGTGCCCTCGTTTTGGGAATGTGCACCGTCTAGGCATTTTCAGAGAAGGTATTTTCCTTCCACTCTCCTGTGTGATTGGTGGTCTGGCTGAGGACACTGGTGGGTGGTGGCCAATTGCCCTTGCCTTGTGTCTCCCGGCTTCCGGTCTGGGGCAGTTGAAGAACCCGAAGCTATCCTGTTTCTTCATTAAGTGCTTGTCACGTTGTTTTCTCTCTCTCTGGACACTTGTAGAAACTTCTCACTGACCACATCCTGCACTTTCGAAGCGTGGGTTTGATGTGGTTTTTTTTTTTTTTAACCTGTTGTGCTGGACAGTTACTGGGCTGTGTCATGTTTTCCATTCCTGGCAAACTTTCTCAAATGACATCTCTGGTGATTTCTTCCACTTTGGTGTCTCTCCTCTGTCACATATTGGGCTTCCAGGGTTGATCTTCTCGTTTTCTTGCCTACCTTTTTTCTTTTTGTCTTCTCATTCTACTTCTTTTCTTCCAAGCCTGTCAACATTTCCATTTTGACTCTCAGGTTTTTAATTTCCAAGGGTTCTTTCTAGTTCTTTAAATGTTCTTTTTATTTCTTTCGTTTTTTTAGAGATTTTTAGTTTTAAGTCATCTCTACACCCAATGTGGGGCTTGAACTCACTTTCCTGAGATCAAGAGTCGCTCGCTCCACCGACTGAGCCAGCCAGACACCCCTGAATATTCTTTTTTCAAAAGGCAAATGTAGAGCTGATTCCTGACCACTGTGTCTGCTATAAGCTCTCCAAGGATAATCTGCAAAAGGGTTTCTCTCCAACTGCTTTCTTCTGTTCTCCTTGTCTCTTTTCTCCAACAAGTTACTTTTTTTCCCCCCGAGATTTTATTTATTTGACAGAGAGGCACAGAGAGATGTAACAGAAGCAGGGGGAGTGGGAGACGGAGAAGCAGGCTTCCCGCTGAGCAGGGAGCCCGATGCGGGGCTCGGTCCCAGGACCCTGGGATCATGACCCGAGCTGAAGCTTAACGACTGAGCCACCCAGGCGCCCCCCCCCAACAAGTTACTTTTTTCTTCTCTTTTTGGGTTTCAGTCTGCCACTAGCTAGAATTTATGAGGCATGTGCTGCAGAGCTGGCAGGAGGCCCCCTGCCCTTGGCTTCACTCAGGGTTGAGTATGAGGCACTGGCCATTGTACAGGAGTCCCAAACACCAGCAACAGCTGCTCTGGAAGCTAAAGGGGCCACTGTTCCACGTCTGCCTTTCATCTGGATTGCCGGTTTCCACCTTCACACCTGCCCTTCGCCACACCTGTGTCCCGGAGGCGGAAACTTTCTGTGTAGCAAATGTGAAAAGATCAATTTTATTACTGAGTCTCCCCCCCAGCTCCGCAAGGTTGGTGCTACTAGTTTCGATTCAGCTTTATAGAGGCTCAGGGAGGTGAAGTGAGGGGTCCTGACACCCCCACAGCTAATATGTGCAAGGGCCATGCTGAGACTAGAGCCTGGAGTCACCCTCATGCATGAAATGACAGCTTCTGGTTCGTCTTTGGGCCCCCCCAAGGAAGACGCTGAGTGCTTGCTCATTGAATACCGAATACATTTCCACACTCTCGGTGGTAGACGCGTGGAAGCCACGTGGGTGACGGCCGATGGTGCATGACAGGTGTCCCATAAACACATCGTGAGTGATTGAGAAAATGAAAGGACGGTAGTGTGATCTAAGGCATCATGGAAGGAAACCGAACTGCTACACTTCTGTCCCTGTGAAGAAAACTATTTTGGAAATGAGAAGACACAGACCTGACTTGGGGGCGGAGAATGGGGCTCCTTTGTTTACAACAAGAGGGAGACTGACAGCTCTGATGGAATGTAATCTTGCACACGGAAGTGTCAGATGCCCTTTGATCGAGAAGTTCCATTTTTGGACATCTGTGGGAGAGACAGAACCCCAGCTGCACAAGTGCTGTCATCTAGAAGGCGAAAACAGTCTAAGTGTCCACAGTAGGGGACGACTAAGCACATGAGGCTACGTTCGTTTTAAGGACTATTACGCATCTGTTAAAAATTACCTCTCTTCATAGTAGCCAAAAAGCGGGAACAACCCAAATGTCCATCAGTGGATAACAAGATGTGGTCCACCCACACACGGTAATATCAGCCTCGAGCAGGAGCGAGGCGCCCACACGCTCTGCCCCGGGGAAGGACCTGAGCCCACGACGCTCAGGGAGGGAACGAGACACAGAAGGTCGTGCAGGGTGTGAGTCCATGTGTGTGACACGTCCAGACAGGGCTCATCTACAGATAGGAAGGGGGCTCGTGGGGGCTGGGGGCTGGCGAGGCTTCTTTTTGGGGTGACGGAATGTTCCGGAATGAGATAGTGGTGATGGTTCCGCAGCTCTGCAAAAATACCGAAACCACTGAGTTGTACGCTTTGAAATGAAGGGACAAGTTTTATGTTATGCGCACGTTACCACATTTTAAAAAGTACGTAGTAAGGTCTACAGAAGTATTACATTAGACAAAGTATCTAAGCACACTGAAAACACCTGAGAAATCCAAGTTGTGACAGCGTCAAGTGAAGAAAAGCAGGAATCGCAATGGTATAAAGAGCCTCTCCGCAACCGAGAGCGCGTGAGAGACAGGAAAGGAAGGAGACACGGGGGTGCGCAGGGGTCCGCATCATCCATGCTTCCTTTGTTCTGAAACTTCCAAATTCTTTGTCAGGGGAAAACCCAATGTGTTCAAGTTCTTTAGCGTAAAGCAGACATAAAACTCACCAGCTTCACCATCATAACCGTCTCTAAGCGCACAGCTCCGCAGCATGAAGCACACTCACACCGTCCTGCAGCCACCCCACCCTCCGTCTCCAGAACGTTCCATCTCCCCACATGGAGACTCTGTCCCCAGGAAGCACGGACTCCCCAGCCCTGGCTCCCACCAGCTCCTCTCTGTCTGTGTGGATGGGACTCCTCTGGGGACCTCCAGGGAGTGGGATCCTGCAGGATGTGTCCTTTTGGGTCTGGCTCCTCTCGCTGAGCACAGTGTCCTCCCGGTCCCTTTACATCATGGCAGGTGTCAGGGTCCCTTCCTTTCTAGGGCCGGAACGTGTTCCATGTGTGGATGGACTGCACTGTGTTTGCCCTTCATCCATCGATGGACATGTGGGTCGTGTCCACCCTTTGGCTGCTGTGGCTGACACTGCTGGTATCATGGGGCTGCAAATACCCCTATGTCTCCCAATAGTTTTGTTTTTTTTTTTTTTTTTGCAGAACTTGAGCAGACATAAACGGGCACTACCCCCCAACCCAGGCTGACTTCTCCAGTGTAGGAGAAACACGGGTCCTCTGGCTTGTCCGCTAGGCAGAGTCTTTCTTGGCTTACCTGAAATACCTTCTCGTCCCAGCAGCCAAGCTAAGGGGCGGCCAGGGAGAGCGTGGAGCCAGCGTTTCCCCACCCAGGCCATCCAGAGCTGCCAAGCCTTTGGAGATGTTCCCTCTGCCACTGGGTGGGACTTATTTTGGACCAGGGACACGGTGGGTTTTCCTCGCTGTCAGTGTTACCAGTGACTCTTGGAGGGAGTTGGCAGGTCTGCCCTTCCATTTTTGTCTTTCGTGGACTGCCTGCCAGGTTCAGCTCCAGCCTTGCCCACACTGCCCGCGTCATCCCTCCCACACTCACCGCCGTCTCCTAGCAACGGGGCTCGCCTGCCAGCATCCTGCAGCCTGAGGTCTAAGGATGCTTCTCCGGCGCCTGGTCTCACTTGGTCTTGTGTCTGCCTGCCCACCACCGGCTTGCTCTGGGGTCCTCTGCTGGTGGGAAGACGGCTGGAGGGGGAAGATCAGAAGCAACTGCTCTTCGGGCTTGCAGGGAGCTCAGTTGCCCAGACGTTTCATCCATCTGGACCCAGGGCTTCGCAAACCAACTGCTTGATTTTTTTGGAGTTGCTAGGGGGGAAGATTTAGCTCCCTGTCAACAGGGTTGGTTCTAGACCACCTGGTGGTGAGGATACCCTCCATCTTCCCCAGGAGCCAGGGGTAGGCCTGGTGAACAGTGGGATATGGAGTTTCCCAGAGCTGTCCCTGCCAGAAACTGCATGCGGGTCATCAGCAGGGACACGGGGCTTTCCACGAAGGTGTGGCTGTGATGGTCACAGCTGCCAAGTCCTCACCCTGGAGGCCAAGCCATCCTCTATGCCCTTCGTCCTGTTGCTCCTGCCTTAGCTGAAGCCTCTTGCCCAAACCATTACAACAGTTTCCTGGGATAAGATGGCAACAAACAGCGTCCTCCCAGCCAGGAGGCACGGTTCTCTGACAGTGAGACTCATCTCTGGGTGTCAGGGCATGGGTTCAAGCATTTAACACATTTATTGGGCGACTACTATGTACTTGGTCTGCTCTAGACTTGGGGATACCATGGTGAGTAAAGCGGGTACACTCCCTGCCCACAGAGAATTCACATCCCTGGGGGAGGGCAGGGAACATGTGATTTTATTAATCAGTGGTACGTGGTGTCTAGAAAATGAATGTGGTTATGTGACAGGGGGAGGTGGTCAAGGAGTATTTGAGGAGGTGACATCTGGGCCGAGACCCGAGGGAAGGGAGGCGTCGCTGGCCATATAGGTCAGGGAAGAGCTTACGAGGTAGTGGGAACAGCATGTGTAAAGGCCCTGGGGTAAGAACAGGTTTGGCTGGTGTGAGAACAGCAGAGGCTGGTGGGTCTGAAGTGGAGTTATGGAGAGGTTGGCAGATGGACTTTTGTGGGGCTTTGTTGGGATTTGGGGTTTCATCCCGAGCTCCTACGGCGGCAGGAGTGAAGCAGCACATGGACCACTGTGATGACGGGCAGAAGTGGGGCCGACGGCACTTCCTGGTGGCTCGAACTGGAGCACAAAGGAACCCAGGAGGACTCCCCAGTGGTGGTGGTGAGCCTGGGGAGCTGGTTGAACGGCAGAGCCAGCGACAGATGCAGAGGGAGGGGGCGGGGTGAAGCTCCGCTGTAGGAGGAGAATGTCAGGACCGCCCCGTGACCCATCTGTGGCTGCAGCCAGGACCAGCCGAGGGGCTGGCTCTGACTCCTAGGTGTTGGCAGGGTGCCCGCAGGAGGCAAGGGGCCACTCCCCCCAGAGGCAGAGGACAGCGGCCTGCCCTCCCGGGGAGGCGGTAGTGGTTAGGCAGGGCCCAGCTGCTTCCAGTTTCCAGTAGATAATGTGCCTGCTAGGAGGAGGCCTGGCTTCGTCGGCCCGAGGGGCGGATGGTCCCCTGGCCCAGCTCTGACAAGGGGGTCCTGGCATCTCCCTGCCCTGCTCTGCGTGTGTCCCAACCATGCTCTGACACATGCCACTCCCACTGAACACCCATGCCTCCTGCCCTCTGCTCCCCTCCCTGCCGCCTGCACCATTGCCTGGGGACGCCCTGGGGGCTTGAAGCTACGTGACCAAGTCTCCCCATGTGACCCCCTCTCCCCTCTGAGGTTTGCAATGAGCACTTGGGAAAACTCCAGGGAACTCTTGTTAGGGGACCTGCAGGTGGAGAGCCCCCCCAACTCAGCTAAGCCACCTCTTCCCCCAGGAAGCCCTCTGGGCCCCCCACCTTCCTGCTGATGGCCCCACTGTTCATTCCTGGGACCAGGCCAAGGTGGGTTCCTTGAGCAGCCGTGGGGCACGTGCAAGATGAATGCTTCTCAAGTAGGGTCCCCGGGGCACACTGGTGTGGGGATGGCCTGAGGGACCCACACGTCAGGGTACAGCCTGAAGGCAGCGCCAGCTCCTCAATACTTTTCCTCACTGCTCACACTCGTGGTCTGAATCCCAGCAGTGAGGCTGGCTGGTCAGGCGCCCCTGCTCGGAGCACTGAGGGAGTGGCGGGAGGGCCCCTCAGAGGCACCTGTACCCGGAGGGAAAGACAGCACAGTCCACACCAAAAGACATGATTTATTTACTCCCCACCCCCGCAACCCCCCGGGTACCTCAAGGAGGACGAGACATGAAGCCACACTCAGGCTGTCCCCTAAACACAGAAATGAAATTGAAGGGATCAGCCAACCACAGATGGACTTTTCCCCTTCAGGGCCACCGGGCAGCTGGGCAAAATGCCCCAGCAAAGAGGGAGGTCTGGCCAGATTGGGGGGGCTGGGCCAGGGGCGCCCCCAGGCCCGGCCCTAGGCCTGCATCGGCTGCACCCAAGTGGGAGCGAGGGCAAAGCCCAGGCCCGAACGAGAAGTGGCAGACAGCAGCGTTAGGAGAAGGCACTCAGCGGTACGGGGTCAGGGCCGCCTGTGGGTCACAGTCGTCTCTGGGGGGCCAGGCGAGCACCCAGCCTGCATCCTCACCACCACTCGGCCTTATCACCCTCCCTGAGGGTAGACACCACCCAGCTCAGGCCCTGCAGGCCTCTGGCGATGGGGGTCTCTAGGCTGGGGGTCTGGAGGGGGCGCTCCTGGCCTGGCTGTGCCCTTGGGCTTGGCCCCCACCCCCCAGCTCTCCTTGGCCTGCTTCCCCAGCCCAGACAGCCCAGCCCCTCAGCAGGATTTCAAGTCCACACACAGCTTCGGTACCCAAAGGAAGTGCTTCGGGAAACCCACAGGCTTAGGCCACAGGGTGAGTGTAAAGCAAGAGAGAGACACCAGGGTTTACCATCACTGGGCCCGCACCTTCTACCCGCCGTAGGGGCCTCGGGGTGGGGACAGGGCGGCCCCAGGCAGGTCTCGTTCCCCGGTAACGTGGTTTCGCTGGGAATTTAAACACAAGTGTTTTTAAAGAAACCCCCAGAGCGTTCCTGGAAAGGAAAACACGACGGTCCGACGTTAGGATGAATCTGGGGAATCACATGCAGGGGTGAGGCTGCTCAGGCGGGCCCCTCTCCGCCCAGCCGGCCCTGCTTCCTCTGGACTTCGTCCTCGAGGGCTGCACCCGCCTCCCGCAGCCTCTTGCGACAGCGCGGCCCCGGCCTGCTCCTGGGGGGCGGCAGACGCTCCATGCCCAGGACCGCGTGGATCTGCCGGAACGCCAACAAGCGCAGAGCGTGCTGGGGGCAGACAGCAGGTCAGCGCCCTCCTGCCGCACCCCGCTCGCCCCGCGCCCACAGCCCAGCGCGGACGCGGCGCTCCGTGCGTCCTCCACCACAGGCTTCCCGCGACGGCGCAGCTCAGCGCACACTCAGGCGTGCAGCTGGGTGGGGGGCTCGCTGGGGCCAGCGGATGGCAGCATGCTTCCAGGACGCCCCTCGGGGCATCAGCCCCTGCCAGCCTCTCTACGGGGACCCCAAACCCTGCATCTCCCACGCGCCCCTGATCCTGAGCTACTTGGCGCTTCCTGTTAGGGGCATCTCGTAAGCTCCAGGCCCGATGTGGTTTCAGGGCCGCTGGGAGAGCTTATAAATAAACTTGCCAGCAAAAGGGAAACCACAGCCGGGGGCTCTGCTGCGGTGCGTGGGGCTGGCTGTGCCAGTCACGCTGGAGGCCACAGCTGGGTGTTTGCGCCCCACGCGGTGGGGGCTAGGGGCGCCCAGGAAAGTCCCAGCCAGCAAGGCCCCAGGTGTGCGCCTCCTCCCGTGGCTGCTTCGGCCCTGAGCCGGGCTCTCCCACCCCTGGGAGCAGTCCTGTCACCCACAGGCCGCCCATCTCTGCAAAGGGAAGGAGAGGGGGAGGGGGAGCCCCAGACCATTTCCAGGACCTGGGGGCCACCCCCGCCTGTGGAGCCACAGAGGCCAGCTGTCCTACCTGGGCATTGGCCGTGATGTCCTCGCGCTGCTGGGGGGTCATGGACCCGAGGACGTCCCTCTGGTCTCTCTCGCAGGGATCCTGGAGCCCGGGCCCATCTTGGGAGGGAAGGTGGGGGCCGCAATGGAGAGAGCAGCCCAGTGAGAGACTGCCACGCTGTGGGGCAATGCGGGGGCCTGGGCAGGTCCCACGGGGTCTGTCCCTGCGCCCCCCCCCAACGTGCACCGTGTGACTGCACAGATGGGCTCGCGGCATTGCCTCTGCTCTCCCTTAACTTGCTACCATCCAGCGTCACTAGAACCGGGAAACCCCATTTCTGCATCTAATAGCTCAGCCGTGGGGTGTGCGGGGTCTCCCGTTGGCAGCGGTAAAATGCGCCCTGCCAACACCTCTGCCTACAGCCCATTCCCTGTGTTGCTGGCTGTTTCCTTCTGCAAGAGTCCCGGGGCTCTCCAGAAAGGGCAGGTGAGCCCCCAAGAACCAGGGTGCCCCAGGCCGGGCTCCTCTCCTGCCCCAACACGCCCGTCCCGCTCTCCTCCATGGGCACAGCTGTCTGTCCCACCCGCTCTCCCGTCTGCCTTGGACAGTGTTCCCGAGTGAGTGTAAGCCACGTGAGCTCACACTCTGGGTTCCACAGCCAGCGGGACTGACCTGTCAGGAGTGTCCCCGAGGCCACACACTCCAGGACACGCCTCATGCCGTCCCCAGGGCTGAGGGGCCCCATCGCACTGCTCAGAGCCTTCTCCGCCAGCAGCTCCATGGCCTGGGCCGGGTGGGGACAGGAGAGACATCGCGCCTTGGGGGAGAGCCCTCGGGCCAGCTGGCCTCGCGCCCCGAGAGACCAGGAGGGAGCGAGAGCAGCAATGCGGGGCTGGGTGGGGTCTCAGGGGACCCTGGGCTTCTTCCCGCAGGCCCACCCACCCTTGCATTTCTTTTTTTTTTTTTTTCAAAGATTTTTTATTTATTTACTTGACAGAGAGAGACAGCCAGAGAGAGAGGGAACACAGGCAGGGGGAGTGGGAGAGGAAGAAGCAGGCTCCCAGCAGAGGAGCCCAATGTGGGACTTGATCCCTGAATGCCGGGATCACACCCTGAGCCGAAGGCAGACACCTAACGACTGTGCTACCCAGGCGCCCCCACCCTTGCATTTCTGGAGAGGAGGGGGGTCCCTGGAGCCTCGCCTCCCGCCTCCCCAGGTCTGGCTGCGCGCAGGTCCTTCACTCTCCGCCTCCGATTCCTCATGGGCAAATCCCCAACACAGTGACACTGCGAGCTGGCGTCCCGAGGATTAAAAGAACCGCTGTCTGTGACCCTCGTGCACTTAGCTGGGGTCCCAACCACTGAGCTCCTCTGACATGCCCCCCCAGGGAGCTACCCTGCCTGGAGGGGTCCTGTGGGCAGGACCATGGCGCACACTATCTTGGGGGTGCTTCCAGATCTACAGGGCAACGTCAGAGTGGACCCCGTGTCCTCAAGGGGGTGGCGTCAAGAGGGGTGTCCCCGTTGGACATGGGGCAGGAAGTGGAGGCCGGGATGGTTTTGGAGACAGCCCTGTGACTAAGGCCCAGGGCGGCTGGGCCGGGGTGGGAAGGGTCTGCTTGTCTAAGAGCCCGGCTCTGGTGGGGGAGACGTGCTACCTGCAGAACTGCACGCAGAAAGCAAGCGCCCCCCAAGGTAAACGAGGGAGGGACAGACTCGGACCCGCCAACGGGTGCACAGACATGGTGTGATCCCCAAAAAAGGTGTGGGGAGGGTGCCCCAGAGAGGGCAGGGAGCTGGGGAGTCTCACAACATGGCAACTTGGGGTTTGGGGTACGGATGCCCCTGCATCTGTCTTCTCCCCTCTTCCTGATGGGCTCTGGGGCTGACTGCCAGGGGGTGTCAGAGCCATGGGGGGGTCTCCCCTTCATAGGAGGGAGGGGGCACGCCAGGTGGCCCTGAGCCTTCACGTGCTCCCTGGTTCTGTCTGCGAGGGGTGGGTTTAAGATGATGGTAGTCAAATGAGGCTGTGCTCCATAGCAGGCCTCTTCCCCGTCCCAAGGGACCCCTGAGATGCCCCCACCCCATCTACCTTTCCTGGCTGCTCAGGCTTAAGTGAGCCCCCTTTTGGAAAGCCCAGCACTGGGAAGGGGAAAGTCTGTCTCGGACAAAATGAGGCCTGTGGGGGCCATGGGGGCCGTCTGGTGCTGCCTTACCCAGTGCGGCAGGGATCCCCAGGCAGGCACACGCTGGCAGAGGTCACGCAGGACCCTGAGGACAATCACACATGTCTGTAGGCCGCTGGCTCGAGCCTTTGGGGGAAGAAGTACACCATCAGCTCAGGGAGCCACGTGGGCGAGGCCCCGGGAACAAGGGTTGATGCTCAGGGCCGTGAGCCGGGCCCAGGAGGGACTCCGGGGGACAGCACAGGCCGGCTGGCCTTGAGGATGCCACCTGGGAGCGGAGTCCACTCCCCAAAAGGGCCAGGCCAACTGAAACGGCCCAATTTGGAGCCCCTGGTATGGGCCATTGGGTGGCTGCGGGGCCACAGCGTCCCCACGCCCGGAGCAGCGAGCCCTCTGCTCACGTTCCTGACACAAGTGTCGGGATCGTGCTTGGCGAGGAGACACGGGCCAACTGGCCAGCCAGGAAGCCGCCGTGCACACGGCTGCCCTTCCTGGTTGTACCTGGAGCCTGCTTCCCTGAGCAGAGGGACAGACCTACGTGCCCCCCCGCCCCACCTGCCCTTGCCCCTGACCTGGAACCACTTGGCGTGGCGGAGGGCAGCCAGTGACTGGACGCACTTCTCTGGGCTCAGGACGTCGCCTGGGTCGGACAGAGGCACCTGCATTCCCTCTAGAAGGAAAGGGCGTGTGGGCACCGGGCCCCTTCCCTCTCCTCCCGCCTCCATGGACCACGGGGCCCAGCCCCTCAGGTCTCTGCAAGGTACCGGGCTCCAGGACACTGCAAGGACCAGAGAAGTCATTTCTCTGCAAATCCTCTCCCTCTGCGGTTGCGAGCTTCCATGAGGACAGAGTGCCTTCCACGCCCACTCCCGTGGTGAGCAAATTACAGTTTGGATGGGAAAGTATGAATGAAGCCAGATTTCCAGACACTTCCGAGTGCATCACCACAAGGGAGAAAGTGGGTCAGATTCCAAGAGGCGCCATCATCGATGGCGAAGGCCCAGAGTCTGGGAGAGACGCAGGTGCCTTTTCCTGCCTGCTTACTACTGCCTCACGCTCCCCTCCTCGTTCCAGGAGGCCCCGGATCACAAAGGTCCCGCAGTGGAACTGAGTGACACTTGTGCATAAACGTCCCCATGTGTGGGTCATGGGCCAACCCCTCCTTCAGGCTGAGATGGAGTCAGCAGCGGTGTGTCTGTGAGGAGGGGCTTTTAAAGCTCCCCTCCGGTGACAGCCAGCCGGGGCCTGGCCCCCTGTGTAGGGAGTGGGGGGCAGGAGGACACAGAGGGGTTCCCTCCAGGCAGCCCAGTTTAGCGGCCTTGGACCACTCACACTTCCCCATGTGCCCAGTCCGCCCCTTGTTTGTGTGTTTGAGCAAAGCCTCGCGGGGCCTTCCGCTAGAATTTAAATGATGATGTTTTATCCCCCGTGTTTATTTTTTAGATGACGATGACAACTGGTAACGTTTTCAAGGTTACCACTCTTGTTCAAGGGTGCCATTCTTAAAAAATTTAACTGACAAAAATGAACTGATTTAAAGAAAAACGTTAGATGTTGGTGGCCCTCTGCTATGACAAAATAATCATGAAGAAGGCTCGAGAATGACTGGAGTTTGGAAGACAGTCATGGGGGCTGTTGTGGGAGGTTCTGTGACTCCCAGAGGCCCGTGGCGTGCTCCTGGCTGCTGGACTTCACCGTGCGGCCATGACTCGAGACCCTCGCTGCCCGCGGGCCTGGCCCAGCACCCTGCCCACTCGCTCGGACAATGCCAACACGCCTCAAGTCCCCTGAGCCCCACGTCCCACACGAGAGGCCTTGGGACCCACGCAGTCAGCTGTGGCCCCTGCTACACAGACCCACAGAATCAACTGAGCCCTGGGGACCCGGCCCAGCTGGTCTCCCCTGGGTGGAGAGCAGGTGCCTCTGCTGGCCTGGAGGCAAGGGGCGGATGATGGTGCTGCAAGCCCGAGGTGGGTGCCCCGGAGCTCAGCACAGCCCACGAAGTGCCAGAAGGTTGCTGGCTGTGGCCCCCACCCCATCAGCACTCGGGCAGATGCTGCCCTCAGCCACCAGGGGGTGTGAGGCGTGGGGCGGGAGAGAAGGGCCTGGCCGCACCTTGGTCCATGGAAGGGTCCTCCCGCATCAGGGGCGAGGTGATGGACACAGTGACCCTCACCCTGGGCTCCTCGCAGGAGGAAATGATGATGTCTTCGGAGTCGGAGGAGACCTCGTACTTGTCTTCTGTCACCATCTGTGAGGTGCAAATGCAACACGAGTCCGTGTCACCCCAGCTGAGAAGCACGGGTAAACAAGCAAGGGTGTGGTCGAGTGCTGGGCCCCGTGCTGGGCACCTGGGACTGCCAAGGGACAGAGACGTAGACCCCACCCTGAGGGAGCTCACGTACACAGCAACGTGTATAGATAACCGATCATGCACATAGGTGCCTTCATATGTAAAGAATCCCCGCAGCTCAATAACAAGACCAGCAATCCAATTGTAAAAACAAACCGGTGAGTCACATAACCAGTAGCGTGCAGAAACGAAACGGAAATGACCCTCCTTATGCAACAGAATTACTCCCACGGTAAGAAAAAAGCAAACTGAAACTATAATGAGGTACCGTCATCACCCGGGAGGACGGGCCTCAAGAAGTCTGAGGCGCAGCGGGGCTGGCAAACCCAGGCATCTGTAAACTGCTGGTGGAGGCTGACTGGGCAACATTTACCAGAAACGTCTGGCCTCACGTTTTTGGCCGGCAATTCTACCCCGGGGATAAGCTCTCATGTGCGTACGAGCTTATCTTCTCGCTGGAAACGACCTGAATGTCCAACTACATGGAAAGGCCCCTCAAGTCGTGAATGAACAGCCACGAAATGCTCGTCAGCCGCACAACACAGCGACACTCCCTGAGGATGCCCGCGCTGCGGTTTGGGCACAACAGGGGCGAAGGGGCAGAACCATGGACCGCAGCTGCCTCCAGGCAAGACCCAGGCCCCCTCTGGCCGTGGTTGCCACCCCTCACCTGCCACAGGGGCCCAGGCCCGGCCCCCGCCCCTCACTGGGAGGTAGCCTGAGCGGGTCACCCGCACAAGCGGGAACCCCGGGGAGGCTCCGGAACCAAGGCGGGTTTGTGCGCTGCCTCCTGCCCGGAGAGGCCTTACTGCGTCCCTCCCTTGTTCTGAAGTCTCTGAACGCCTGGCCAGGGCACCCCCGAGCTGGCGTGGAGCTTCAGGCAGCTGTCTCTGCACCCCTAGAAATGCTCTCTGCCCCGGCTAAGCCGTCTTTCCGCACCTGGCTGGCAGGGGGTGCCCAAGTCAGACTGCGGGTTCAAATGCTTCCCCCTCAGCTCCCTGGACTTTATGGTGCTTCACAGGCGGGGACCGGGGAGCCCCAGGATGCCTGCACACGGAGACATGCGCCCAGCACCCAGCGTCCGGCACCCTCCGACACCACCTGCACACACTCCTGAAGCCAGTCTTGGCCCTGAAACACACCCCTCTCCTGGCCGCTACCCCGTCCTGTTCAGGGCCTCCTCCTGAGGCTGCCCTGTGGGCGGCCCTGTCCAAGCTGCAGGGGTGGGGGGCACTGCCAGCTTAGCCACAGCCCGGCCTGTTTCCGTGAGGCTGCATCTGAGTCATGCTCACACCCCTGCAGTAGCTAGCAGGAAACCGTTGTGTCATGGGTGTGAAAGAAACAGCTATTTACTGATTTCTTTCAAGATTTATCTGAGAGAGACCACATGCGCTCATCTGCGAGAGTGGGGGAGAGGAGGAGCAGAGGAGGAGGGAGAGGGAGAGAGGGAACCTCAAGCAGACTCCCCACTGAGCATGGAGCCTGTCGCAGGGCTCAATCCCATGACCCCAAGGGTCATGCCCTGAGCTGAGATCAAGAGTCTGATGCTTAACCGACCGAGCCACGGAAACGAGTATTTCAATCAGCCAAGTGGGGGCACGTCACTCCTCTGCTCAAAACCCTATCTTCCCAATTCCCTGAGAACGCAGGCCTACCTGCTTGTAGGGCCTTCAGGCCTGGTATGATCCAGGCCCCCGCAAAGGCAGGTCCTTCTACATGGAACACGGCTCCCCCATCTCTCAAGGCCTCCCCTGGTCTCTAGCTCCCACCTCGAGGGCTCCATCCTGTCGGGAGGCGCGTCTCCCACCATCCTGTCTGATGGGCCTCCCCCTGCCTGCCGGGGCTCCCTCCTCAGCATCAGACTTGCAGTTCTTTACAAACGGCGCGTTGGACATCAGCTTGCTCTTCTGCTTGTTCGTGACCAGAGTGGGGGCCCCAGAGGGCGGGCCTGGGTCTGCGAGGCCCCCAGTGCTGTGTTCTCCCAGGACCAGAGACAGACACGCCCTCCACCCCAGGAACAGATTTTTTTTAACCTGAGATAATCTCATTCCTCCCCAGTCATTGGTTCTGGTGAGAACGTCCCATGACAGTCCAGAGAAGAGCCCAGGTCCCCCCTGCTGTACCTAAACTGCTTTTCACGGGGTCCTGAGGCCGCTCGTCTCCCCACCACAAAGGGCCACATGCAGTGCTCGGCTCCACTTACCCCTGTAATGGCTGGTAAGTTGGCATCCGCAGTGACAGGACACCTACATCATTTCTGAGTTTTACCCTAGACTCACTTTATAAAGGAGCCTGAAGTTCCTCCTTTCTCTCGTCAACTTTTTTATAACAACAACCCGGTCTGGGTCCGATAGCCACGTCTGTTGTTTCTTAGAATTGCTTAGAAACAAAGCCACGCCGCCTGGGGGCCACGCGCGTGGGGGCCACGGCTCTTACCGGGAGCTGCCGGGGCAGCTGCTCCGAGATGGTCCGCAGCAGGGCGCGCGTGGGCTTCTGCGAGCAGAGCAGGGTCAGCTGCACCGTCCTGTCTCCGCGCAGGAGCAGGCCCTTCGCCAGGAGGCCAACCCGCATCACGCCCTTCAGGACCCGAGCTGGGGGGGAGCCGCTGCTGTCGAGACAAGCCCGCAAACGTGTGAGACCCTCAGGGGAAGGGGGTTAGAGAAGGGGCTGTGGCCAGGGTCCCCAGCTCCTGCGCTCACGGGCTCCTTGTTGGGCCTCTGCCTCAGCTTCCCCATCTGTGAAACGGGTACACGCCTCTGGGAACAAGCCCGCCAAGCTGCACGTGCTCCTAAGGGCTGGGCGTTGTTACTCCTTCCTGATATTCCGGGTCTGAGGAAGGCCACCAATGGCCATCGCCGTGGCCCCTGGTCCTCAGCCAGCTGGCGCCACCCGCAGGGGCCCTGGGCTCTGTGTCCCATCTGTGTATTTCTTGCCAGTTTCTGGACCGACCGGACTGGGCCAGGAGGCCACCCGCAACATGCAGACAGGAGACGGCTGGACTGGGGGGAGGACCAGGGAGGGCAGAGCGCAGGGGCGGGAGTGTAGGGGAGGCTGCAAAGAGACTCAGAGGCTCGTCAATCAATCTGGATCCCAATTCACACCCACTGAAAAGCCAAACAGCCCCAAACCCAGAGCCTGAGCTCTGTGGACCCTGCTTATCTAACGCTGCTGAAGGGTTGTTGCTGAAGTGTAACGGCGCCGGGTTCTGTGAAGTCCAAACAGGAGCCCTCGCTGTGTAGGGCCGGCCCGGGCCTCTCGGACGGCTCCCTTCTAAGAGACCCCGCAGGACAGCGTGAGGGGACCACGGCTCAGGGACCCGCGACCGGCTCTCGCCGGGGCTTCACTGTTCCGTCAGCTTGCGTGGGAGAGGACCTCCGCAGTAAGCGAAACCCCCACGCTAACACGCTCTTCGCCAAGGCCGAGTGCACGTTTACCATGACGCTGTGTAAAAAACGCATTTCCGCATTTTTGAAAAAGAAAAAAGGACCTAACACATGTGACATAAATATCATGTGAAACCGTAAAGAGCAAGGTTGGTTTGATTTTTCGAGCACATGGCGGTTGCAAGGTTTGGGGAGGGGGCAGCTTGCAGCCATTTAGGGGCGGCCCTGACACGTGCCTCGTGGAGGCTGACCCACGGTCGTGGGGCCACGCGAATCTGCAGGTGCTGAGCTGAGCGCCGTGGGTGTGCGCACACGACACCCGAGACAAGCTGGAATGGGACTCTGCTATCTTGTGCGAGGGCTCCAGTGGGGACCAGAGCGCACTCGTTTCTCTACCACACCTGGGTGGAGGAGGGGCACTCTCCTGGAGGAGGCCTTAGGTTTGAGCCCAGAGGCATGCTCGCGTTAGGATGACCCCCTGGAGCTCACTCACAAGGGGCACCTGTGCGCTCCCCCAGGGCACAGATACTGCGGTACTGAGAAGCTGGCGAGTGGCACCGGCCGGACGCAAATGGGTGGACATTGCAGGATCCCTCTTGCCTGTGCGCGCGGTGTCCAGGACCGGCTGAGCCGCAGGGAAAGGAAGTGCTGTGGTGGGTGCCAGGGCAGGGGTGGGGGCACAGGGAATCTAACAGGACCGATCTCCACGTCAGGGGGTGAAAGATCTCTGGAGGCAGATGGTGGAATGAGCGCACAACGCGCGCATCCTCCGTCCGCCGGACCGTCCGCGTGAACGTGGCTAAGATGGTAAGCCTCACGGTGTATGTCAGCATCATACAAACCCCTCAACAAAGAGACGAAGCAGACACCCAGAGAGAAAGGACTTGGAAAAGCAGACTTCCTCCAGATCACAGGTGGAGGGGCCTCCCCACCCCGACAGTCACAGCGACTGGAACAGTGACTCACACGGGTACTCGGAGGCGGCATCTCCTGCTTGGGGTGGGGGGGGCCTCACTGCCCCCAGAGGAAGAGGACGGGTCAGAATCACCCTTAATCTCCATTTCACAGATGAGAAACAGACTGGTTCACCCTTCGTGAAGAACATTTCCAGACACACATTTGATAGGAAATGTCAGTTTGGGAAATGTTCTGGTCGTGTGCTGGAAAGCCCCAGAGACCTCGCAGAGCTCAAAGCCAGTAAGGGTGAGGTGCCTCTGCCCTCTGCCAGAGGGTCCAGAACCCTGACCCTCCACCCGGAGGGGGGCCTCCATGCCCCACTAAGTCAGTCCGGGCCCTGGGAATGGAGAGTGACCCCCACTACCTGTGCTCACCGCCCACGTGCTCTGGGCTCCCGGAGTTCTCCTCGGCCAGCATGTCAGACACCAGCTTGAGGGCGCGCTCCGAGTGGGAGACAGCCTTCTGCACGGCCAGGAGCTCCTCCTCCGTGGGGTAGATGGCAGCGTGCTTACACAAGATGTGCCGGTCATCACTGGACTCCAGCCGCCGCGCAGACTGCAGGGAAAGGCAGGCTCCTCACGGGCAGGCCAAGAGGCCCCGGGCGCCCGGCATGCAGGGGACAGGGTGAGTGTCAGCCCTGCTGACGCATGGCACATGCAGCACGGAGCCCTGGGGAGCCCTGGTTCAGGCTGGCTTTGGGGGTGACAGGCAAGTTGCGAAGGAAAGATAGGGACCCTGAGGCGCTGAACCTGCGAGGATGTGGGACGTGGGGCCTGTGGGCTCCCCTTCGGTGATGTCCTTACACTTCTGAGCCAGAGGCTTTTTGGCCAACCCAGCAGAGCTCTTCCCCTCAGCAAGGTGGGAACGGAAGGCTCCCATCCAAGCCCAGGCCCAGCCTGCACAGATGGAAGCTGAGGGCTCCGGAGGAAAGTGGTGACCCGGGCCTTGGAGCCGAAGGAACTCCTGTGCTGGTGGTGGGGCCTGGGGCTGGGGTTCCTGTGGGTGACCAGTGATGGGGCTGGGCTACAGCCCTCCGGCCCTGCCCGCTCCCACCCCTGGGCACCTCTTGGGGGTTTTGGTTCAAAGCCACGTTCCTCACTCCTGGAGGGTTTCAGGTCCTTCTAGTGAGGGCCTGAGGAGGTCACCTGCCCACGGGGCCTCCACCATGGAAGGCATTTTGGCACGAAGACAAGGCCACCACCCACCGGAGGTGAGCCAGCAGGCGCCCCCGGCCTGCTTGTGAGGAAAGGAGAGTGTTGGTCAGGTGGCGAGGGTGCGGGGTGCTCATCCGGGGCCTGGGACCCCTCTTCCGGGCACCTCCTACGGAGCTCGTCGCGCCTGCAGGGAACCAGGGGAACAGGCTGCTGAGCGGCTGCAAGACCCCTGGGCTGTCGTATTAGGAGCACGTGCTGCCCTGGGGCTGAGCAAGACTGGGGCTCCAGGACCACCAGAGAGGGCTGCCGCTGCCTGAGGGGGCCCCGAGAGCCCATGACATGGATCTGCCGTGCGCCAGGGAGACTGAGGCAAGGCAGGCCGGGAGGACAGAGGCCAAAGGCAACAGGTGGGGAAGGAGGGGGCAGCTGCAGCCCCAGGTCTGTCCTGGGCTTTGTTCCCCAGCTCAGACGCTGCCTAGATCTCTGTTAATCACACACCGTGTCAGAAAAGGCTTGCAAACTGCTCCAGAGGGTGAAGGAGGACAGACAAATGTGTGAGTGGTCAGGGGACACCGGGGCCAGGAGGACACAAGGAACACTAAGGTTCAGGGGAGACCAGAGGTCAGGGGACACAGGAGGTCGAGGGACACTGGGATCAGGGGACATAGGAAGTCAGAGTCGAGACAGTGGGTAAGATAGACACAGGAGGTCAGGGAACACCTGGGTCAGGGTGCATGGAGACCCAGGCCATCCCTGTGAATGGGGGCCCAGAGCGCCCGCCCCGTGGTGGCGGGGCCTGCGCTGTCTTGCGTTTATTACGTGACACTCAGATCCTCTGCGTGACCGTCTCCCCCAAGGACGGTGTCCCCTGCCTACATCGCAGGGGTGAGCACCTGGGTCCTCGGGCCCGAACGCGAGCAGAGGGTGTTCAGAAGGGCGAGGGTGGCCCGGCAGGGACCCGCCCACCTCATCCCCGCGTGCCAGCGCCGCATCTCCTCAAGCCGCCTCTTGGCCAGCTGCCTCTGCTTCCTCAGCCTGGCCTCCAGCAGCTTCCGAGCTCTGTGGCTGGGCTTCACCGCAATCGGAAGGTCGGGGTTCACTTTTTTCTGGAAAGGGCAGGAAGGGCTGTGAGATAGGAGACCTTCATTTCCACGAGTGCCAGGAGCCCCGGGAACCCCCCGGCCCACAGCCTTCTGCGGGCTGACTCAACAGTCGGGCTCTGTCCCCCAGAGTCCTAACATTCCAGGGACCCGGGCGCCTCAACACAGGGAGCTTCTGCGGGGAGCACAGCTGCGACGCAGGCACAGCCAGGAAAGAAGGAAATTCGGCCCCATCGCGAGACACCCTCGTGGACCACGGATGGGTCTCTGCAGAGCCAAAGCCAAGTGCATATTTCTAATCAAGCTAACTCGGGAAACACTGTTTGCGTGAAATTCAGCAATCCGCATCTTCAAGAGCTTTGCAGATTCTCTTGCCGCACATGGTTTACGGTGCTTCCTTCCTCATTCACAAAGTGAGCGCCGTCTAGGGGGCGTTCACGGCTGGCAACAGCCCATGCGTCCATCGACGGACGGACCAATACACAAAACGTGTCCCCCACACGTGGGCACGTCCCTCGGTCACGAGCAGGAGCGAGGCGCCCACACGTGCTGCCCCGGGGACAGACCCCGAGCCCACGATGCTCAGGGAAGGAACAAGACCTGGAAGACCACACGGCATAAGTCCACGTGTGTGACACGTCCAGAACAGGCTCCTCCACCGACGGGAAACGGGGCTCATGGGGCAGTGTGTGGGGGTGACTGCTAATGGGGATGGGGCTTCATTTTGGGGTGATGGAATGTTCTGGAACTAGAGAGAGGTGATGCTCACAGCTCTGTGAATACACAGTAGTAAAAGCCATGAAGCTGTACCCTTTATATGGGTGAACTGTGTGGCAATAGAGCAGCTAAAAAGGGGTGGGGGTGCGCACGAGCGACAACACGTCCCACTGCCCCGCAAACCTGTGAGGGAAGCCTGGGGAAGGCAGCTGACAGCCCCTCCTCTGGTGGAGCCCACAGGGCGCAAGGGCCCTCAGGCCACCCCCTTGGGCACGAAGCAGAGCACCCCGACAAAGGCCCTGCTGTGCTGGAGGCCTCAGCACCCGTCACGCAGGCTCCTCGGATGACCGGCTCCCAGAGGATGCTCGCCTGGACAGCACAGCACCCCTGCTGCAGGTGGCCCCTGGGACATGACCTCCCCGCCCCCGGCTCCCCCTCGGCCCTGCGCCCCTTCTGAGCTGCATGCCGGCTGGGCTCCCAACAGAGAACACAGACACGGAGAGTCTGGGGCCAGGAGGCAGCATCTGTGAGCCTGTTCCGTGCACTCAGGGACCCCTCCGGCAACAAGGGGGTACGGAGCCGAGATGCCGTGGGAAACACAGCTACAGCTGGGTCTCCTGGGGTCTCCAGGCAGCGGGAATGCAGGGGACAGGCCCATGGGTCCAGTGCTCCTGCTGGGGGCACTGGGCGGGGTGCGGGAAGCCTGGCCAATCAGCCCCCCTCCCCAGCCCCGCACACCTTGTACTGCAGCCGGTGCCGCCGCCCCCGCACGTGCATGTCCCTGGCTGTGGCGTCGCCGAAACTGCACTCGCACAGCCTGCAGTGGAACCGGACCACCTTGCCTTCCTCGTTGCGTACCTGAGACACAGGCCCTGCTGAGTCGGCCGCTCCCCACGCAATGCGTCTGGTCCCTGGGCAGGGGCACCCCCGTCCCCTCGGGGGCACCGAGCCTTCCCAGGAGGCCTGCACGCTGGCGTCCTGCCTGCCAAGCGGGCTTTGGGGAAGCCAGTGTGTCACCAACGCACCCTCCCATGCTCCAGCTACCCTCAGCCATCGTCCTGTCCTGTTCCTCCACCCCCCTCCCTGCCCCGGGCGCAGACACCTGCAGCCCCGCAGCCTGTCCGGCACGGTCCCTGCCTCTGTTCGGTTGTGAGCTCCACGTGTCACAGGCCCTGCTGTTTCCTGAGGCTTTTATGCACCTTATCATCTCCTCAACTAGGAAATGCCAGGCTCCCAGGCAGGACTCCTATCTGGGGTAGCGATCTTGCAGGAGACAGACGATGCTGAACTGGTCGAACGAAAACAGAAGAAACGCTAATGCTCACACTTCCTTTCAGCCGCTAAGGGGGAGCCTGGGAACTATGGAAGCGGCCAGGGGAGAAGGCTTCCAAATCTGGTTCTAGAAGCTGATCCAGGCAGGCTTAACAGGCTCCGGGCGTCGGGGCCATAGCCACAGAGGTCACGCACTGGCCCCTGATGCCCAAGAACCCTGTGCCTCTGTCTCAGGCCTTCCTTCTAGGACCTGACACCCAGTGCCTGGACCTTCCAGTGAGTTCCGCAGGATGTCGTGGCTCACTGCGGACTGCCCATGGACAGGTGTATGCATCTCAGATGGAGACCGTGGCGCAGTCTTGAAGGCTGACCCCTGCCGGAGTCCTTCACCACAGCCCCGGGTACATGCCCACAGCCCAGGGCATGGCTGCTGCCTGGCAGAGTTACCTCTTCCACGTAGCCTGGGCCCACTGGCTGCGCATCACAGCTTCCAGAAGCTTCTGTGGAGCCTCCTCGGGCAGGCGGATCTCCGGGCCTGTCTGGTGCGGGGTGGTGTACCTGTCTGCCCTCTGGGGGCCTGCTGCCCGCTGCCTGTAGCTTGGAAGGCCCTGGAACGAACGGTGGAATGCGATGCAAACCGAGGTCTCCTGCTGCCCATTCCCCCCCTTGTGACATCAGTCAGTCGGATTCCCGGTCCCAAAAGACCTTTTGTGCCAGCTTGGGTCGCAGCTGGAGCACCAGGCCCATGCAGCATTTGGTGTCCATCTGAACACGTCCATGGGGAGGCCCCGGTGGCAGGCCTCTCTCAGAGAAGCCCATGGCCACACCACTCTGCAGCCCCTAGGTAGCCAAAGACGGAATTCCAGGTGGACCTAGGGTCACGGTCAAGCTAGGCCCCTTCAGCAAATTCACTGGCCCCAGAGGGGAGATGGGTCTCTGTTACCACACTGCTGTCTGGTTTGGATTTCAATATTGTGTGGTTCCTCAAAACGGTGCTGCTGGGGCTCAAAACAAATCCTCCTGCCCCTTCCTGGGCAAAGCCCTCTGGTGGACAGCAGAGCCTGTGGGGCGGCCTGGGCATGAATCCCACCTCCACTGTCTATGAGGTGGCCCAAGGCCAGGTATGTAACCTTGCGTGACCTTGCCTCCCCCCCCCCCCCCCCCCCCCNAACTGGGATTATGACACAACCTACTTTCCAGAGTCGTGGAGGGCAAACCAGGCAATGCCGTGAAGCAGTCAGCGGAGTGAGTGCCTCACACGGACCCCAGCTGTTGCCACTCAGTCCACACCACCAGCCAGGCCACACCCAGGGTAGGCGGGGCTGCAGGTGGGGGGGGGCTGAGGAGCCCGCCTCAACTTCCAGAGACCCACATAACTCATCAGAGCCCACTCCGTTCAGCCTGAGCACCGGGGCATGGATCGTGCTGCCACCGCACCATGGGCTCTGCCCACCCTTCCCAAGGGTGTGGCCCAGAGGTGGCCACAATGTGGGGAGAAGGCCTGCTCTCACCATCCCCGCCCTCCATCCAGGGCTCAGCCCCTCTGGAGAGAGGCGATGGCTCGCATGCACGGTCACAAGTTAACAGGACAAGCGCTTCTCCGAAACCCCAGCGCGAGGAGTGAGTCTGCGCATGGGCGTCGGGCTGTGACACGTACCCACACTCGTGGCTTTCAAAGCCGCCGGTCTCCTGGCCAGTGCTGGCTTGCTCAGAGTGCCCACGCCGGGGCCGGCAGAGGCTGTGGGCTTGTTGGAGGCCGTGGGGGGACTCTCTGCGGCGAGAGGGGCCGGCTTGCTGGCACAGGGGGCCTGGGCTGAGCTGGGGTCCCCTGGCACTGGTTCTATGGTAGGGATGGGCTTCCCCAACTTAGTGTGCAGCTTCAAGACCTGGAACAGACCCAGCCCCCCATCAGGGCCACCTCTGGGCCCAATCAGACTTCCTCAAGACGCAGGAAGAGCACCTTGGTGGGTGGATGGGGCTGGCAACGTTGCAGGAGGGAGCGCGCTGGTCCCATCCCAGGCCCCAGTGGCACGCCCTTGGCTCTCGGACATCACTCCCTCTAGAAGATCCTTCCTGCTTCCAGGCCCCATTCCATGCACTTGTTGGAAGGACCATGCCTCTGCCTGCAGCACCTTCAGGGACACCCACCTCAGAGCTGTCTTCCGGCTCTAAGTCTCTGACACTCACAGCTCAGACCTGCCCCTGCCCAGAGCTGGCCGCAGGGTTTCCCCGGCCCCCAGAACAGCCCACGCCTCCTGGGTCCCAGCTCTCCTGCCTGCACCCCTGCATGACCAGGCCTGTGCACCCCCTTTCCCCACTTCTCCTCCACCTGCTCGCTTCCCCTCCTCCATGTATCTGCTCTCGCTTTTGTGGGCTTCGTGTGTTAGCTCAGGCTTTGGAAAGCCTGCCCTGGCTGGGCCAAAGGAGAGGAGAAGACAGGTCCTCAGGCAGGTGATCTGAGGGTGGCCCCAGCTCCGCAGTGGGGAGCTGGAGGAGGGCCAGCACGGGAGAGGGTAGGAGCAAAGGCCCGGGGGCAGGAGGAAGCACGGCAGGTGGGCTTGGGCACCTGGAGGAGGTTCTGTGTGGGGCCACGAGACGGGGCCTTCCTAACCCTCCTGCCGGTGACTACATGGCAGGAAGCTGGGGTCCCACCAGCTACTCCTCCTGCCTGCAGCGGAAACCCCCTAAGCGAGCATTACCGTGCAGGTTAGCAATCATTTGGGAAGGGCTGCTGCTTTTCAAAAGCTCCTTCCGGAGCACAGCAAGGGCAGGCCCCGGTGAGAGAAGTGGGGGTCTCCCTACCTTCTCTTGGGTGGGGGATCCCGTCAAGTTTCTCCACCAGCTGACACAACACAGGCATTTTTAAGGCCACAGAAGAATGGTGATATTAAGATAGCAATCAATATTAAAAACATGGATATTAAGTCATTCCCTGTCGATTAAACACTGCTATCAAAATTAGCATGAAAACTTACTGTTTTAATTGTATTAACTGAATTGGACCTGTTTAATTTTTAAAGAGCAGAACCCCAAATGGAACATGCGGTTTGACCTCATCAACACGCAAACCCTCTTTTTTATAAACATGTAAATACCTAAGGTTTCCCCTGCAGTCTGGGAACAAGGCCCCCGCGCCGCTCCACACCTTGGTCCAGGGGGCGGGTGAGACTGTTGTTCTGAGGAATGCAACCGCGTGGGCCCCACAGGAAAAACTTCCTGTCGCCGGCAGCGGCCTCCTCAACGCTGTCGGGCCGTGAGAGCTCCTACCTTCTGATGCCTGGCGCCCCGGATGTGAGCGGCGTAGGCGTCCGCCCCCGTGCACCACACGGCACAGAGCCCGCAGCACAGCCGCGCCTGCACCCCGCCTGGGCCGCCGCTGGCCTGGGTGCCCGTCTTCTGGGCCGCCTCTTTCTTTTTGTGCTTCTGCCCTTCCAGGTGCTCGCGGTAGGTCTGCAGGTAGAGAGTGAGAGTGGCCCGAGAGGCATGTGCATGTGTGTGCGCGTGCACAGTTCACTCGAGGGGGAGCCCCAGGCCTGCCATCCCCCTCCCTCCGTTCATTGGCAGCCCAGATGCTCATGTGCCCCTTCATTAAACCCAGTCAACAGGCCAAAAGCTCAGCCTGAACCACAGGATGTCTTTTTCTTCTCTAAAAATGGATGAGCTGCTTTCATTTCAGGGGCTACTTGGAAGGAAAATGCTGGCTTTTCAGAATCTGACCTCAGAAACCACACGAGGACATCCGCTACCTGAATCACACTGGGCACACTTCCTTGTCAGAAGGCGGTTAACACACAAAGGGGTCTGGGCGAGAGGGGGTGCGTGAGTCACAGGCCCCCATGTGCCGCACCACCGTGCCCGAAATATTGGACGGTGTCTGGCAGGTGACCAAGCTCTTACGTGGCACCCCACACTGCTCTCCGGGAATCCTTAAGACGAGGCCGTGGGCTGCAGTAAGCACGCTCCAAGTGCGCCCGCTCAACCAATGCACCCTGACGATGCCAAGACTCGGGCCACCCTGGTGACATGGGCCAGTGACGCAGGCTGGTTCTGCGGCAGACGGGAGGCAGGGACAGGAGCCGGGGGGTACTCGCTGGAACTTGGGAAACTTCTGAACATTTACCTAAGCAACAGAACACACACACACACACACACACACACACACACACACACACACCCCAGGTAAAAGCCTGTGGACAGAGAAGAGCCTGGAAGGACAGACCCAGTGATGTTAACAGGAAGCTGCTGCAAGTGTAGTGAGTAGGGCAGGGCCCGCCCGCGTCCTACATGCACACCAGTTAAGCCACACGGCTTCGACCAACCACACACTGATTTCCAGTCCCTGTTCCCAGTTCTGCGCCCCAGGCCTTCCCCTGACACGTGGAGACGGAGGAAACGACCTACACAACGTGCCGCGCAGGGTCCTAAGCTCAAAGTAAGAGGAAATGCTTGCAACTGTCTTCCTGCCACGGGATCCCCACCGTAAACACGTGTTCAGCATGTAAAGAGAGAAAAACCAGGGAGGCACATTGGGAAGAGGACCGTCCAGTGCTCCTGCAGCTCCAAGGGCTCCCCCGGCCCCACAGGGCTCGTCCCGAGGCCACATGGCCAACTGGGCCGTCCTGAGACAGGCCACCTAGACGGACACCCCAAGAATGGGCATCAGTGCCGCCTGGGCCGCGGGGAGGCCAGTGACGGAGCCCCTCACGTGCAGCAGACAGGAGTGCATGGCAGGAGGTAGGTCAGTGCTGGAAACACCCAGAGTCCCAGCGGTGGTGGTGGATGCAGGAGCCTGTCCGGGGTGGTGAGTTGGCACAGAACAAGATGCACGTGCACGTAGGGACAAGTGAAGCAGGACACATGTGAGTAAGAAGGACGCTTGCATCAATGTCAACACCATGGCCGGGAGACTGGCTGCACTATGGCAAACTGCTGGCACTGGGGAAGCTGGGGCGGGGGTACAGGGACCTCTCTGAGTCATTACTTACAACCGCCTGTGACCCTACAACTTTCTCAGTAAAAATTCCAACTGGAAGAGTGCTATTAACCTCAGCAAAAGGCTGGGAACAACGAGAGCTCACGTTTCTGAGGCACGCCGCACACGCACCAGGTGCTGGGCCGAGGGGTGACACGCTCGGGCAAACCCTGTCACCACAGCTGTCCCCGAGACCAGCTCAGAGAGGCCCAGACATCTGCTCAGGTGACAGGGAGCACGGGGCTGGGCTCCACATCACACGCGAGCCCTTTGTGGGGGGCATCCCACACTCGCGCAACACAGTGCTACGAAGGGCCTGGAATTAGGAGCAGAGGCTTGTGTTTGATGAGTGAGAGGGACCAGGAACCCCGTGATGCAGAATGAAAATCTCGCGGAGGAGTGAGGACAGGAGCAGAGAGCACTAACCTCCCGCTAACGAGTGTATGTCTTACGGCCGAGAAAGCGCACAGGACATTAGATCAAGACAGCGGGAGACGGGAAAGAGCCCTGGCCTGCCCGGGGAAGTGGGGGCTGGATGAGGGGTTCCGGGGTCTCTCCACACACCCCGATAGCGATCCCGGAGTCCATGCACCCCTCCAGCTTCCAGCTTTCTCTCAGAGTATTAAAAAGATGACAACTAGCACGTGGTACTGTCAAGATGGAGCCCTGGTGTCTGATGACCTTTCAGAGTATGAGCTGGGTTATCTGTGAGTGTGGCTGGGGGATCTCCCTCTTAGATGGTGACACACACGCACACACACACACACAGACATGCTTCTGTCCACCCGCGGCCTTGCTTAAGCAGCCCTACAGCGAAGGCGCGCCACCCCCAGGCGCCTCTTGGAACTGCATCTGCCACAGCCATCGCGGTACGGAGGAGGGGCTCTGACCCCCGCTCCCTGCTGCTGCCCACTTGGGCGAGGGAAGCCCTGGACCACGCTCCTGCCGCCAGCAGTCAGTGCCGCGCCTGCCCTTCTGTCCTCCACAAGCACGCCAGGAAAGCAAATCTGACGTGTACTTGACATTGCCAGTTTAATAACAGGCCTTTTGGGGTGGGCAATGACCCTGATGTCCGGTTAGCCAGGTGGGGCAGGGGGCTCTCCCAGCCCAAAGCGGGCAGCACGGTCCCCAGGAAGGTCCTCTGGGCCTGCGCTGACCTGGGGACCGGCGCAGCTGATCTTGCAGATGTCACAGTAGTGAAGTGGAGACTCCCTGGGGCCGCCCCTCGGTTTCGGCAGCTTGGGGGGAGCCAGGAGCTTCCCAGAGAGGCTGCCAGCAGAACTGGCACTGGGACTGCCTCCTGGGCAGCCCCACAGGGAGCCCGGGGGCGTCGGGAGCGGGAGGGGCTGCTGGGGAGGCAGTGGCAGCTGGAGGGGCAGCGGTGGGGGACGCTGAGGACCGGCTGCCGAGAGCATCGCTGCTTCATAGCTCGGGTAGCTTGGTCCTAGGGAGCAGAGAGAACAATCAGACAGAGGGAGGCGGACTGGTTTGGGGGACGCTTTGAGAGTGACAGCCTGTGCCTGCTCACGCACAGGACGCGTCTTACCCATGTCCAGGGCCGAGGTGGGGCTGTAGGTCGGGGCGTAGGAAGGCAGGGTGGAGACGGAGGCCACGGGCAGCACGCTGCTCGCCAGCGGGGAGGTGTAAGCCTCGGTGTAGCTCAAGGCCAGGGCGCTGGCTGGCTGCCCTGCCTTGGCGGCGGCCGCCGATTGTAGGGGTTGCGGTTGGCTGTACCCGCCACTGGGCTGGACGGAAGTGTCTTTAGTCCCTGGAGGGCAAGCAGAACGTCTCTGCAAAGCCACCCTTTGCCACAGCCTGCCAGACGACAGTGGGAGCCACGCTTCCGTAACCGTGGCCACTGGCCTCCCCAGCTGCCTGGAACCAGCACAGGCCCCAGGCCCTACTGGCCACAACGGCCTACAAGTCCACAGCCCCGTGCCCTCCCATCTCTAAACTCCCAAGTCCTCAGCAGAACTCCCCTCCTTCCCGCCTGGGAAAGCCTCCTTGGAATAAAACTGGTTAGCTGCCCTTCTAGTTCTGTCTCTCTTTCCTTCCCACCCTCTCTCCTACACCAGCCCAACCCCAGCTGAGCCTTCCAAGCATATTGGAGAAGATAGCCCTGAGGTCCCCGGCCCTCCTACGGATCTGGAAAGTTTGAGTTGTGACTTTGCAGGGTCTCCTCCCACGGTAAAGCCAGTGGCTCCTTGCGGAGACGCACCTGGCTGGCAGGCTGTGGCCGAGGTGGGGAGCTGAGGCTGGCTGGCAGCTGGCAGGTGATACTGTCTGTTCTCGAAGCTACCGTAGCTACCAGCATCTGCCGATGGTCCATAGCTGTAACTGTCCTGCGAGGGGGTTACCAGAGTGACACAGAGCAGGGACAAAGCCCTCAGGGCAGTGGCAAGGTGTGCCCTTGCTCGCCCCACACGTGGCACGCGTTCACACGGTTCCTGAGCTCCTGCTCTGTATCGGGCTGTTTCAGGAGCTGGGGACACAGTGACCAGTGTCATGGATGGGGCCGCTCGCATGGAAATAACACCTGAGAGCAGAAGTGCTCTGAGGCATGCCCAGCTTGGAGACGACTCCTCAGAGGAGCAGTTCAGGGAGAGCAGAAGCAGAAGGTTGGGGTTCCCAGCAGGGTCAGCCAGAGGCAGAGGCCCCCACATGGAGTCAGCTGGTGGGCTTGCGGGAGACCAGAGGGTGGGAAGAGCAGAGGGCTGTGAGCACGGCGGCTGCGGCCAGGAGAGGGGGCCGGGGGGGACAGGTGGGGCTGGGGGCTCGGGGAAGGGCTGGGTGCCATGCCAGGGGGCATTCGGGCTGTTCCGTGCAACAGGACAATGACATTCAGGTGAGGCCAGGAGGCAGCCCTGGGGGTGGGCTGGAGGGGGAGTCCCAGAGGCAAGGGAGGGAGAAAGACCAGACAGTGTGAGCTTTTCTAGCTGGGCAGCCTGTGGTACATCCGCTGACCTTAGGGGGTACCAGCAGTGGGTGGCAGAGGCTCGGGGCGGGGGGTTGGACCATGTCCAGCATGGGACACATTGGCAATTCCAAGTGGAAACGCAGTGGCCAGATCTCTACGCCCAGAGCTCTGCGAGTGGAAGAAGGCATCATCGGCACCAGAAGTGCCCAATGAGCATAAGCACATCCCCTGCTCACTGTCAGGGGCAGGGACGAGAGCAGGAAGGTAAGCTTGTGTCCCCATCTGTCTGCCCATACGGGGCACCCACTACACAGGCCCCCTCAACATTATCCGGGACTAGTCAAAGAAAGGCCAGGCTGATACCTGGTAGGAGGGAGCCATGGTGGGCGCCAGGGCAGGCTCCTGGGGCTGGCTAGAGTGGATCTCGTACCCGCCATACCCCGCTGGGGTGACAGGCCTCAGGGGCGGGGCGGCCACGGGAAACGGTGGGGTCACAGTGGGACCCATTCCAGCAGCGGGTCCTGTGGCGAGGCTGGCTCCAGCAGTGGGGAGGGGAAAGGCCATCGGAGACTGGGTGCTAGAATCACAGATAAACACAAAGGCCGGCTACATCAGATGAGTTCTAAGCAACACTTCGTGGAGCGCCTAAGTTCCATCAGCCCTGGGGGCTGGCTGCTCTGGATGCCTCCAGTAAATCCGTCCTTTCTGTGACTAACGTTTGTTAAGACCTTTCTACGGGAGCAGGCTTGCATTCCAGCACTTTTCACAAAACAGCACAATGTCCTAACAACTCTGTGAGTCAGGGACCCTCCCTGTGCCCGTTTATAGGAAAGGAAACTGAGGCACAGTAAGTGGCGAAGTCAGGGCCTGAGCCCGTTGGTTGATTTCCCCCCTCCTCTGTGTGGGCAGCAAGCTTTTTCTGGACATCAAGATTCTTCCAAGGAAGTTGGGCTTGAATAGTATTTTGTAACCGAGGAACAAATGGATCCCCCAATTATTAAAATACAGAAGCTCAGTTAACACAAACTAAAACTCGCAGTCACAAGACCCTGTTATATTGGCAGCTTGCTCTGCACAGCACTGAGGCCTCTGTCGACACCACCTCATTCTCACCCTACTGCCATCGAGAAGGTGCCACTGTGTCCATCTGTTTGTCCGTCAGTCGTTTCTGAATGCAGAAACTCTGAGAATCAGTGACACAGGCCAAGCGTTCCATTCAGACCCAGATCGTTGCAACCCAAGTGCCCCTCACTCTACTAAGTATCAGTCACCGAGCAGACGGTCCTCATGAAAGTCCGTATGTCTGGGAAGGTATCTTCAAGGCTTTTAGCCCCATACCCTCACGGATCCCACAAAGCTCCCGCGAACTCTGCAGGGAAGGAGGCTGGATGTGTGCGTGGGGCTTGGGGCAGGCAGGCCTGGGTACAAGGGACCGCAGCCAGCGGTGCTCATGCACCTGGTACCTTCACACATGTTCTGGACCAAAGCCAGCCACGCGATGACTGACGAGCCACGCCCCCCCCCCCCCCCCCCCCCCCGTCCCTCTGAGTGGCTTGCTGCCCAGCTAGGACAACACGGGGAGCGCTCTCCAGGCTGAGCGGAACGCTGAGGGTCAACCACACAGAGTCAAGGGCAAACACTCCTCACAGGAGCTGGGGCCCAGCAGAGCCCAGGGCCTCACCCCTGCCGGGAGCCTGCCCACCTCCTTGCTGGCATCTCCGTCCCCCTGGCAGCCAGAGCACAGCATAAACCTGCCTGTGTCGCCCTCCCGCTTAGAACCCTCCAAGGGTCCGAGACGCAGCCCTGAACCCCTGCACCCATCCCCTCCTGTAGGTCACTGCTCGAATGTCACCTCCTCCGACAAGCGCTCTCTGAGCCCATCTAGGACAGCTGCAGCACCCTGTCGCCCTCGCCCTGCTGGAGTTTTCTTCCCAGTACCACCTGATCCTCTCCCACTTGTCTGTCGCCTAGTCGTCCCCTCCCCCACAGCACGAGGCCACAGGGGCGCAGCAACGGCAGCGTGTCCCAAGGCCTTTCCCGGCACTGCAGCAGCACCTGGCACAGAGCAGGTGCGCAGTGAACACAGTTGCGGGACATGAGCTTACAGGCGTCCCGGGGGCACGTGTCTGGGGAAGGGCGGGTGGGGCGACCCCTGCAGCTCCCATCCACAGCGTCTTTCTGGATTCCATCGAAGGCAGCGTCCTGGACCCCAGGGGCCACTGCTAGGTGCAATGCCACTGTCCAAACAACTCGAAATCTGCAACTCTCCAGAGAAATTACAACACAACGGGAAGCCAAACCTGCAACTGGTAACAGCGCGAGGTGCCTTCATCTCTCCCAGGAAAAACGGAAGCACCCTCTCTGTTACGAAGGAGCACCGAGTTTTCTCATGTCAGCCACTCACGAGACTCAGGGCTCTCTTCTCACCATCTTAGAGACTTTTTTTTTTTTTAAGATTGTTCATTTATTTATTTGACAGAAATAGAGACAGCCAGCGAGAGAAGGAACACAGGCAGGGGGAGTGGGAGAGGAAGAAGCAGGCCTCCAGAAGAGGAGCCTGATGTGGGGCTAGATCCCAGAATGCCGGGATCACGCCCTGAGCCGAAGGCAGACACTTAACGACTGAGCCACCCAGGCGCCCCTATCTTAGAGACTGTCTTGGTCAAAAAGCAGATCGAGGGGCGCCTGGGTGGCACAGCGGTTAAGCGTCTGCCTTCGGCTCAGGGCGTGATCCCGGCGTTATGGGATCCGAGCCCCACGTCAGGC
>NC_048221.1:2742696-2770884 GCF_002007445.2 Ailuropoda melanoleuca
CAAGCCGCAGTTGCTTCAGCTGCACAGAGACTATTAATAGAAACGTCTTTGTGTTGTCTTGAAAATAAAAAAAAATAAAAAAAAAAAAAAAGCAGATCAAGCAGGTGGTTGGCTGGCTCTCTGAATCCCTTGGTATTAAGACTTCATTACAAAAATACTCCGAGCATAGAACATAACGTGTGCATGCCGCTGAGCTGTCATAAGCCTCCGTATTCTGCCGTATTCGCATCAGAACTTCTTTAAATAATGAAAACTGAATCTTCCCCCCATCAGATCCCCTTCCTTCTCCCCCTGGGGTTGGCCGTGATTTTTATACTTCGACTATACAGGAAGGAGTCTTCATGCCGCACAGTGGTGTCTTTCAGTGTCACCTTGCGTGTAAAGCTATGTCCTTATTACACATCTTGCCCAGCAACCTGTTTCTCCACTCCCGACACCCCCAGGCTGCCGGAAGGTACTGGCTCCATACAAATACTTGTGGCTCCTTCATTTTTAACTGTTATATCCCACGGTGCTCTTCACTTGGCTAGAGGACCCCCTGACCTGGCCCCACATTTTATTTCTGTTGAAAGATTTTATTTACTTAAGAGAGAGAGAGAAAGAGTGAGACAGAGCAGAGAGGGAGAAGCAGGCCTTCCGCTGAGCAGAGAGCCCAATGTGGGGCTCGATCCCAGGACCCCAGGATCACGATCTGAGCCAAAGGCAGATGCTTCACCAACTGAGCCACCCAGGCCCCTGGCCCCACATTTTAGAGCCGCGCCGTCCAATATGGCAGCACTGGCCACATGTGGCCCCTACACACTTACAATGTGGCTCGGGTGGTTGAGGAACGGAATTCAACACTTAGTTTCATTTTAATCAATTTAGGTTTCTTGGTGGAAGGCAGAGAGAGAGAAATTTCCATCATCACATTAAGTCCTATGGGGCAGTGCCGCATGAGAAGGTCCCACCCATCACACACACACACACACACCCATTTACTGAGAAACACACAAGCGTCTCAGCACCCTCCCGCTCTCGTGACTAACCCTGTTCAGGCCCTGGGGAGACCCTTCTCCCTACCTCTTGCTCTAGAACATGAAAGCAAAATATGGTCTCCACTCACACACAATAGATGATCCAGCCTTGGGCTGGGGCAGGGGGTGGGGAGTCCGTGCTTCTTGGGGACAGAGTCTCCAGGTGGGGGAGATGGAACGTTCTGGAGACAGAGGGTGGGGGTGGCTGCAGGACGGGGTGAGTGTGCTTCACGCCGCGGTGCTGTGCGCTTAGAGACGGTTCAATGGTACATTTTATGTCGTATCTATGTCACTACAATAAAATGAAATCTCATTACTACTACCGTTACTCCCCACCCCCCATATATTTTGTCTTCATGTTTAACAGACATTTTTTAGTATTTTAAGAAACTTTTTAGAAAGACGCAATTATGTTGATTTTTCCATGTTTTACATTTATTCAGCATTTTTTTTATTACTCAACATTTTTTATGAAAATATATCTGCTTTGTACACTTCAGCTGTAACTGCGTTTTAAGGTTGGATCTTTTAGCTCAGCCTTTCTCAACTGAGGTTCCAGCAGAAATGAAGGCCTCATGCCCCCAGGCGACTGTGTAGGTAAGAATTCATGTCCTTCTGAGGATCGTGGAAGGGCGCTAGCTGTGACCTGTCCCTAAGGGGACTCGGGCTCTCCGACCATCTCCTCTGTCCCGCAGCTCTGAGATGGAACCCTGATCAGGAAAGGGGCTGTGTTGGTTGGCTCGGGCTGCCATTACAAAGTCCCACTGACCGGTGGCTTCAACAACAGACTGTACTGAACAGGCCAGAAGTTCCAGATTAAGGAGGTGGCAGGGCCAGTTCCTTCCGAAGCATCTCTCCTGCGTGTGTAGACACCATCTTCTCCCGTATCCTCACGGAGTCATCCCTCTAAGTGTGTCTGTGTCCCCATCTCCTCTTACAGGGATGCCAGTCATATTGGATTAGGGCCCACCTCTGTGACCACATTTTAACTTAATCACCTCTTTAAAGACCTCGTCTCTTGGGGCGCCTGGGTGGCACAGTCGTTAAGCGTCTGCCTTCGGCTCAGGGCGTGATCCCGGCGTTGTGGGATCGAGCCCCACATCAGGCTCCTCCGCTGGGAGCCTGCTTCTTCCTCTCCCACTCCCCCTGCTTGTGTTCCCTCTCTCACTGGCTGTCTCTATCTCTGTCGAATAAATAAATAAATAAAATCTTTAAAAAAAAAAAAAGTTGGGGCCTAATCCTCTGCCCTGGAGGGTGGTTAGATTTAGTAATTCACTTCTAACTAATGGAATGTGGCAGAAGTTCTGCCCTGTGATTGGTGTCAGAGGCTGGGTCATGACAAGTCCAGCTTCCACACCCGACCCTCTGTGGGGGAAGCCAGTAGCTAGCAGTGCTGGGAAAGGCCCATGTGATGGATCCAAGGCCCCTTGCAAACAGCCAGCCCCAAACGGCCCACTGTGGGAGGGAACATCCAGGAAGCACAGCCGACCACCCCAGTCAAGCCTTCAGATGATGCCGCCCCAGCCAGCGTCTCGTCGGCAACCTCAGAAAGACCGTGAGCCTAGAGCCCAGCCAAGCCACGCCCATGTTCCTGACCTGCAGAAACCGTGAAGATCAGTATTTGGGTTTGAAACCACAGCACTGGGGATGATTTCTGACTCACCAGTACGTATACATAATGAAAACGTCTACCGAGAGGAAGGCAGGTGAATGAATTGCGATCCATTCAAGTGAGTGAGTCATCAGCCTTTGGAGGCGCACGATGAAAGTACAAATGGACTGCACACCGTACATCTAAATACTTTAACATCGTAAATCGAGCTGGCAAAAAGTTAAATACGGTAGGTTTTAGCTTACCTACCTTGGCCAGTAAACCTTTCGAACAACAACAGCAACAACAGAAAGAGGCTAAGGCTTTTCTGGGTGGCAGAACATCGGAGGTGACCGAATTTATTGATTATCGTGCATGTCTGGGCATTCTGTTGATGGGCTAGTGCGGTTTGGAGGTCTTAGATAAAGTAACAAATCATTAATGATTACATATTCTGTAAAATTTATTTTTAAAGTTATATTAATTTTGTTTATATCATTTATATTATTTTGTTTCAGCATGAGTGGTGTTTGTGTAACCAAGATTTTCTTGTCATCTGAGTTTTGCTACTGTAATGACCTGAAGCAGCTGTCACAGATGGGCTGCCTTGTGTCCTCCCTCAGATTTACATGTGGAACTCCTAACCCCCAAGACCTCACTCAGAATGTGACTGTATTTGGAGACGAGGTCTTTTTTATTTTATTTTATTTTATTTTATTTTATTTTATTTTTTTATTTATTTATTTATTTATTTATTTATTTATTTATTTATTTATTTATTTATTTATAAGATTTTATTTTATTTATTTGACACAGAGAGATGGCCAGCGAGAGAGGGAACATAAGCTCCTCCTCATAGCGGAGGAGCCTGATGTGGGGCTCGATCCCACAACGCCAGGATCACGCCCTGAGCCGAAGGCAGACGCTTAACTGCTGTGCCACCCAGGCGCCCCTAGGCCCCAACTTTTGAAGGAAGGAGCATCGAAGAGTCCATGGGCATCTCTTTAAACCACCAAACACTATTTCCAATGCTGGTAAAGCAACACTGCAAGGTATCCTCCCCGAACATTCTACACACGCCTTCTTGCACTGGCTTCCTCTCGTGGCTTCCCTCCCAGCCTGGGTCCCACCCCACTGACCACAAACCAAGCACAGCCCACCGAATGGGGCGAGGATGGCTGCCTCAGACCCACCCTTGTGATCTCATGTAACTGTAATGACTTGCGACAGGCCCTGCCTCAGGCGGCATTGGGGGTTAGGGCCTCCTATGAATTGGGGGGGGGGCACAATTCAGCCTATAGCACCACCTTAGCATCCAAAACACGACAAATCTTGTGATTTATTCAAGACTTTCTAAAACAGGACATATCTTGGAGACTCCCCATTGCTAACTGCATAAACCCCAGCTTCTGCCTTACATCTGAGAGCCCCGAGCCCACCGTTTAGCCTCCTGCCACCCCCCCACCAATCCTCTGTCTCTCAGCACAGCACAGTTTCCCGGTCAGGCCCCTGTGCTTTCCTCCCATTTTAATGTCCATACCAGGCCCAGCCCCACCCACCAAAATCCCAGTCTCCCTTCCCTGCAAGTCCTCTTCTGATCTTGGGAGGTGGGGGAGGGCTCCTGCTAACTGTGGGCTGCTGGCATACCATTCTTTCTCCCTCAGGGCTCCACAAACACTTAAGACCGGGCCTTGCAGAGCAGTCAAGGGTAGTAAACCTGTGGGGACAATGATCAAAGTGGTGGCTGGAGCCCAGAAAGGGAACATGAGACCCACCTTATTCTGAGTAACTGCTCACGACACCGCGAAGGCACCTGTTGGTGTTTATGGTCTGCGAGGGTAGAGTGCTGCCTCGCTTTTAGTTAGCTGAGTGAGCTCTATAAGGATGTGGAGCGTGGGGTGCCCCTCAAACTCGGGGAGGGCATGTGTCGTGCATCTCACACCCACTCTCGAGAGAGAGACTTGGTGCAGCAGTGCCCAGGTGGAGAGAGAAAGGGAGAAACGGGAGGGTTTTAAGCAGCGTTTGCCAAGGGACAGCCACATCTGCCCACTGCCTGCTTTCGTACGGCCCGCAGCAAAGAATGGTTTTCCCATTTTCAAATGGCTGGAGAAAGTTAAAGTACTATTTTGTGACACGTGAAAATTATGTGACATTCACAGTTCAGAGTCAAAAACTAAAGCTTCATGGCACACGGCCACGCCCGCTTGTTTGTGCACTGTTTACGGCGGCCTCCACCCTAGAGTGGGGGAGCTCAGTAGCAGCAACAGACGCCATATGGCCTGGTGTTAGCGACCGAATGTTTGTCTCCCAGAATCCAATGTTGAAACCTTACCCCTCACTGTGACAGTGTAGGAGGTGGGGCCTTTGGGAGGGATTAGGATTAGATGGCATCAGAAGTTCTGAGCCCTCAGGAGTACGACTGATCACAGGGGAGACTGCTCCCCCACCCCGGCTGCCCCAGGCAAGGACACAGGGGGAAGCCAGCCGTCTGCAACCAGCCTCGGGGCTCTCACCAGAACCCAGCTCCGGCCACCCTCATCTCAAACACATGGCCTCTGGAACTGCGGGGGATACTTTCCTACTGTTTACAAAACACCTGGTCTGTGGTCCTTGGTTACAACAGCCTTAACTAAGTTATACACAAAGCTGCAAGTATTTCCTCCCTGGCCCTTTACTGAAAAGATTTGCTGATTCCTGGCTTAAAACAGCGACTGTTTATTTCGCTCGTGATTCTGTACGCTGGGCCGCATCGCACCAGAAGTCAGCGGCAGGCCGCTGCGCCTCTGGAAGGCAGCTGGCTATCACACAGACACCCCGGCGCCCTCCCTGTAGCATCTCGTCCTCCAGGGCCAGCCTTGGGTCCTTCATGTGGCAGTGTTCCCAAGGTGGAGGGGATGTGGGCAGAGGCTCCAGAGGCTAGAAGTCCAAGATCAAGGTGCCGGCAGATGCCATGTCTGGTGAGGGACTGGTTCGTGGACCACCATCTTCTTATGTGTCTTCACGTGCAGGATGGAGTGAGGGAGCTTTCTGGGGCCTCTCTCATAAGAGCACTCATCCCATCCGTGAGGGCTGCACCCTCACAACCTAAGCCCCTCCCAGAGGCCCCACTTCCCAGACCACCACATGGAGGACTAGGCTTCAGTTAGGATTTTGGGACGCACCGACTGTCAGTCTGTGGCAGCGTCACTTCCACTGCAGTCCTTTGGCAAGACAAGGCACAGGAAGCCCAGATTCAAGGGCTAGGGAAACGGACATTACTTCTAGATGGGAAAAGCTGCAAGGTCATGGCCGAAAGGGTGAGGACCTAAGGATGAAGGACAGGGACATTTTGGCAACCAATCTGCCACACGGAGGTTTTAGGTGTCGAGGGAGCCAAAACACTGCTCATGGCAAAGACTTCCCACAGGCATGGCCCACGTGGTTGCCAAAACCTAAGAAATCTGGCGTAGGGGTTCTTGCCCGGGGTGACTCTGCCCCTAGCGAACACCGGGTGATGCTGGGGACATCTGTGGTTGTCACAACTGGGGTGCTGCTCCACTCCCCACACTGCCCACCCCAGAGTGACCTGCCCCAATGTCACATGTGCTGTGCAAAAATGGGTGAGGATACCGCAGGTTTGGGGCTGGGGATTGAGCCTAGCGTTTGGGAGCAAAAGCAGCCAAGGGTGCAGCAGCAGCAGTTTCTCCCGCCCAGGCTCCCTACCACAGGTCCAGAGGGAGAACACCCCAACCCTTCTCAGGCTCCCCTACATGGGGGGGGGTCACTGGTCACCTCACCTTCTCTCAATTTCCAGTCAGGCGGAAGCGGAGTCCCTTGGACTCTTTGGAAATGGCAGTTTTGCCTGTAGTCACTCAGGCTTCACAGGCACCACGGTAAGGATCCCTGCTGGAACGGGGGAGCCAAAAACCAGTCGTTGAGGTTAAATGGTGAGTTTTATATGGCCCTGTGCACCATGGCACGTCTCCTTCTCTCGGGAAATGTGATCAATTCTCCTTGCAGTGGCACAGGCCTCTCCGCGCCCGCATTCAGGCACCTCCACGACATAAAATCCCACAGGCACGAGTGACACATTCCCTCCAAGCAAGATGGTAGAGAAGAGAGGCTGAGGAGGAGAGGTTCTGCACAAGGACGGAGCTCGAGTCACAGAGGTCTCAAGATTAGGAACTGGGAGGAGAGCCACAGCACAGTGGGATGGCTTCCAGTCCTGCTCTGCTCACTGGGGCCTTGAGAAAGTCACTTACTCTTTCCAACCCTCCATGTACTGGCCCGTAGAACAGGAAGCCAGCTCTTGAGAGGGCAGGACAATTCGACAGGAGCTC
Source organism: Ailuropoda melanoleuca (assembly GCF_002007445.2). Taxonomy (NCBI): domain Eukaryota; kingdom Metazoa; phylum Chordata; class Mammalia; order Carnivora; family Ursidae; genus Ailuropoda; species Ailuropoda melanoleuca. Next base: position 2,749,623 of record NC_048221.1, read on the forward strand.
ACGTGCTACAGCAGCTTGCACAGGCAGCGGCTTACAATGCGGTCCAGGGGTGCCAGATCTCCCGATTTTAAGCAAGGCTAGAAATCAGGGTTTTTGCGAAGTCTCCCCTAATTTATTTTTTTTTAAGTTTAATCTCTACACCCAACGTGGGGCTCGAACTCATGACCCCAAAATCAAGAGTCGCATGCTCCTCTGACTGAGCCAGCCAGGTGCCCCAAAGTCTCCCGATTTTTAAATGCTGGCAACCAATTCCAATAAAGCAAGCAACGAGCCTACCACACAGGCTGAAGAAGGCAGGTGTGCGAATCAAACGTGGTGTACAGGCTGCCAATTTCCAACCCCTGATGGATGAGGTTACAGGAATAACGAACCACAGATATGCTCTCGGTGAAGCCTCCCCTTAAGCCCACAGCCGAACCCCTGTGCTAATATAGTTGGAAGTCACCTGTTGTTCAAAGGAAGGGTGTGCCACTGTACCTCAAGGCTGAGGGCCACTGCCCCACAATGAGGACCCCGTGACAAGGACCTAGCTGGTGCCATCTGCCAGGAGGGAGAAGAGCTAAGGCTGGAAGCTGGCCATCTGTTAGCACAGGAAAAGCAGTATTTAAGCACGTCTATGGGAATGCGGATCCCAAAGTCCCAGCTGACATCCTTGTCTTTGGGTCAAGGCAATTATCTTCTAATAGTTTTTTGGTCTAAATGTTTGCTTCAGGGCTCCTGGGTGGCTAAGTCAGTTAAGCATCTGCCTTCGGCTCAGGTCATGATCCCAGGATCCCGGGATCGGGTCCCGCATTGGGCTCCCTGCTCAGCGGGGAGCCTGCTTCTCTCTCTCTCTCTGCCCACCACCCCCCTGCCACTTGTGCTCATGCTCTCTATCTCAAATAAATAAATAAAACCTTTAAAAAAAAATAAATGTTTGCTTCAGGGAAGCAGGGTTTTTTTGAGTATATCATCTAGATTTTAGAATGCAAGGTTGGCAAGACTCGTTGATAACCATTTTGCTCAGTCACCTGATTGACAGGGACGTGGAGGGCTGGAGATGGAAGGGACTTGGCCGATGAGGTCAGCTTCCCTGTCCAGCGAGCGCTCTCTCCTGTGGGACATGCTCTTGCTTGCTCCTACAAGGCCAACCATAAAAGAACACACGGACCCCGAGAGTAGCGCTCACTTCCGAAGGGTATGTCTGGGGAATCTACAGCAGGTAATGACATGTTCTGGGTCTGCTGTAGCCGTGAGAGGTCTCTGCTACACACCACTGTCAACGGGTCATATTCAGTGGGAACGTGCACACGCACAAAACCAAAAACATTTCGAGTCTGAGGGGAAAAATCAAGCGAAAAAAAGATTTTCCTGCAATCACAGTGCTGAGAAAATACACTCAGTATTATCCTTTTATATCCTGGACCCTTCCTCCAGAACACAGCTCTTCACCTACTCATTTACCTCCTCTTGTCCTGGCATAAACTAAGCCTGACTGAGAACTGCCGAGGATCAAGCAGCTGGAGCTCTCACGGCAAAGATCACCTTCGCCGCAGTGCTGGTGAGAGAAAACCCGGCTCCCGCACCCTGACCTCGGCACAGTTTTCCAGGCGCGTCTGTGACAATTCACAGGGCTGAGGAATATTCAGAGTTTAGATGGCATGCGGTGAACTACTTTACCCACTGCTGATATGGTCACTAAAGTCACTCATTGGGAAGGACATTTCCTTATCTGTTTGTCAATAAGATCATCCTACTTTCTGTGTACACACCTATGTAAACACCCAGTGATGATCTCACTTGGCACTTCGGTTCGTGAGGTTTTAATATTCAAAATACACATATGACATACATTCATACTCATAACAATTCTGATTTTTAAAAAATATTTTATTTTTTTAAAGTTTATTTAAGTAATCTCTACACTCAACATGGGGCTTGAACTCATGACCCTGAGTTCAAAACTCAAATGCCCTTCTGAATGAGCTAGTCATATGCCCGCAATTCTGATTTTTTTTAGCAGATTTTTTAAAATTATGTAAGTCTTATGTACCTTCTCCAAGTGAAATGCCCAGTTCAGATCCAGAAACTCCCAGAAAACACCCCAACGTACTGAAAACGGGTTTGATAAACTAAATCCTCGGGCTCTTGAGAAGATGACAGAGAATTTCATTCCCCAACTCCATCTGCAACCTTCTTTTAAACTGTAGTCAAGAGTCCCCAGCTCGAATCAGGGCTGGCCTGGCTCCTCAAGACAGAGGCACCGGGCTGCTCCACGTTCCTGAGGCAGGGATTTCTGAGGCTGGTGACAGCCATGTCTCAAGGCTCCAGGGCGAGCCGGATTCTGGGCTGGGCAGTGCAACTCTTCCATCCTTCAGCAAAGGAACACGGTCCCCAAATGGAGGGTGGCCACAAGGTTAGCCCACCAGGCAGATGCTTAAAAATGCTGTCTTGATGATATTATGCTGAGTAAGCCAAAGAGAAAGCATTCTTATGCGCCCTCCTAGAAGCAGTACAAGTGAAAGAACTTCCAACTGGGGTTATGATGGCCATGCCAGTCTACTGCTGTGAATCCAACTCATGAAAGGCCAATGTTTAAGGACTGGCGAGGTGCCATGTGTGTTTCCAGCCCTGATGCTTTCAGGGGCAGAGAAACCTCCGTCACGTCCACACTGGTCTAACACATGTATCTCTTGTGTTGACAGAGGGAGGGAGGACTAGACAGCCAATGTGAGGTTCTTATGAGCAACGACAACAGACATCCAGCTACTAACCCTGGATTCAACCAATGACATTCAAAATAAAAAAGAGCCACTGGTGGGGTGCCTGGGTCATGCAGTTGCTTAAAAGTCCCACTCTTGGTTTCGACTCAGGTTATAAACTCATGGGTCGTGAGACAGAGCCCTGTGTTGGGTTCCGCGCTCAGCTGGGAGTCTGCTTGCGATTCTCTCTTCCCTCTCCCCCTCTGTCCCGCCTCCCCCTTCTAATAAGTAAATCTTTAAAAAAAGGAAAGAGAGAGAGATTCTCAAAAGCTTATTAAAATAGAGCTTCTCCTTTTCTTTTTAAAAAGATTTTATTATTTGTCAGAGAGAGCGAGCATGCACAAGCAGAGGGAGCAGTAGGCAGAGGGAGAAGTAGGCTCCCGCTGAGCAAGGAGCCCGACGTGGGACTCAATCCTGACCCCAGGATCATGACCCCAGCCGAAGGCAGACACTTAACCCACTGAGCCACCCAGGTGCCCGAAAATAGCACTTCTCCTGATGGGAAATCAAGTATTACCCCCAAATCCAGCAGTTGTCTTATTTAGACTTAATAAGAACTAGAAGGCAAAGGTAGCCAGGTGTACTGTACAGGGGGAATTTTCACGAAACTGCTGAACTGAATGAAGAAGGAAGGAACTGTAACAGAGACGGCCAGCCTGTCCCGTTCCACTAGTGTGGACCTCCTGCATCAGGCTCCAATTTCTAGATGTTTCCATTACCAAAGTAATTTAAACACACACAGAACCCCCCCTGGAGTTCCTGAGCTGCTCTCACTGAAAATGGCACTTGGGACTAATAAAAAGCGTTGCCAAAGTCCATTTTCCTCATGGGATTAATCCTTCATTCTAGATATCTGCAGCACTATAATTCTAAAAAAGCCTTAGGAGATTTAAAAGACCACATAACATACAATAATTGAAACTCACCATACCAACAAGTAATTGTAAATTTTCTTATACATAGTTCAAGAGTGAATGTGCACCCAATTCTTACTGACCAACAATCCAAAAAGTTCAGATTCCAACCCTAATAATGGACGATATAAGGAATATTCCTAGGGGCTATGGTTATCAAGTTTAAAAGCCAAGAAAACCTACTCAAAATTCCTCTAAGAAAAAACAATTGTCTTCACTTTGGCAATCTGTGAAATGAGCTTTGTAAATACTGTTGTCCAAATGCTACCATAAAGTCAGTATGCATTCTCAAAATCTGTTATCTAATTAGTCTTCCCACGGCACGTCACATAAGAAATACATACTCTAAAAGCAGCGGAGGGTTCCAAGCAAAATTCATTTCCCCCAGAAGAAAATGTCTAGTTGAAGTCATTCAGAGAATGCAGATGATCTCTTTTCAAGGTTTTCTGAGACTGAAATTTATTTTACTATGATACCTATGTTTCAGTTTTGCTTAAATTTACTTTTTTTTTTAGAAGATTTTATTTTTGGGGCACCTGGGTGGCTCAGTCAGTTAGGCGTCTGCCTTCGCCTCAGGTCATGACCCCAGGGTCCTGGGATCAAGCCCCGCATCGGGCTCCCTGCTCAGCAGGGACCCTGCTTCTCCCTCTCCCTCTGCTGTTCTCCCTGCTTGTGCTCTCTCTCAAATAAATACATAAAATCTTTAAAAAAATTAAAAATAAAAATAAAAGATTTCATTTTTTAAGTAATCTTTACAACCAACGTGGGGCTCGAACTTATGACCCTGAGATCAAGAGTCCCACGCTCTGAGCCAGCCAGGCACCTCTACTCTTTTCTTAAGGAATAACACATGTTCTTGGGGACACTTCTAGAGCACAGACTAATTTGACATTTCATTCAGGGTAGTTTCACATCCTTAGTTACACTCGAGTTCATGTTATCACCTAAGTCATCAGAATACAGACAGCAGCTAGGCTGAAATGTGTAAGTACATTAATTCAAATAAACAACAGACGCATCTGCTGAAGCCCAGCAATTACCTATTTTAACAGTGTAAATATTCCATTTCTCCTCCAGAAGGTAACTTTTTAAAAAAGATTTTATTGATTTATTTGAGAGACAGCAATCGAGCAGAGGTAGGAACCGAGAGGGAGGAAGAGGAACAAGCAGACTGTGCTAAGTGAGGAGCCCCACTTGGGGCTCGATTCCAGGACCCTGATGGTGACCTGAGCTGAGAACAAGAGTCAACACTTAACTGACTGAGCTGCCCAGGCTCCCCTCCCCCAGAAGGTAATCTTAGTAGCGTAACATTCCAGTGATCTCCCACTCATGCCTGAAGAATGCACTGAGAAAGAAAAAGAAGAAGAGAAAGAAGTGCTTGAGAGCAGGCAGAGGGTGAAGCCCTTCCAAAAGCGCACACCTCTAACAGCCTTGGGACTAGTGGGGTCCTGCTTTTTTAACCACGGGCAGTAAGAATAGCACTGAGGGTGGTGGAAACAAAGAAGGATAAAACAAAAACACGGTGTTGCAGGAAACAGCAGGCCCCATCAGAAAATCCATTACTAGCCAAACACCCCACCTTAGAAGCCACTCCAAGTACAGAAAACAGGAGGAGCCCCTCTACTTTTCGCAACCCTTATTCCCAAACCCTGGTCTGTTTCCTTGTGAGCCCAGAGGAAAGAACATGGCAAAGGTCAGCCCTAACTTTCCACATATCTATTTTCAACTAGCTGAAACTGAAACGTGCAGCAAACACACTCGTGTCTCGGTTGTGCAGAGGGCAGTCTGCGTCCTTGTTTCCTCAGGGCCTGTGAGAAACTGGCCCGAGAGGTTCACCCAGACTACAGCTGGAAAAGGATGGGTTCAGGGAGGTGCCTCCCCGCCTAGGACTCGCTGTTGAGTGTCAGGCTGAAGGACGGAGATAGAAGAGATGCTCCAAGGAGAGGCCCTGGAGAACGGAGTGGGGGTATTTGTACACTGGGGATACAGCACACCCTATGTGTTTCTACCCGGAGATCCCTCCTTCCCTTGCCTGCTTCCTATCTCTGCCCCCAATTTCTTCTCTAGTCTCCTCCCCCACCCCGAAATAATGCGTGGGTCTCCGTTCTTTACACCCACCCCACAGAGTTTCAAAGTCTCAGGTTCCTCTAGCTCTCCTTACTATTTCCCCTCCCCTAGAAGCCCCTAGTGTCCACCCCCCTACTGGGTGTCAGGACCGCCCCCAAGTCTCCGCTTGGCCCCCGCAATCAGGCCTCAATCACCCCCGCCAACGTCTCTGAGTTCCCTCACCACCCCCACCCCCGTCAGGGGTCAGTACCCCCAGTCTCCACATCCCCCTGCCCAGCCAGGTCCCTCCCCCCGGGTCTGTCCCCCCTCCACTCCCCTCTCCTCCGCCAAGAATCTCCGTTCCACACCCTGCGCAATCAGGTCCCTTCCGGATCCGCCCTCCACCCCCCGCGGCCCTCAGGACCCTCCAGGACCTCCGTCTCTCCCCCACCCCCGCCCAGGGGTCCCCGCTCTCCGGCCCTCTGTGCCCCTCAGGGGCCGCCCTCCGGCCAAACTCCCTCCCCACTCAGGCTTCTGTGCCCGCCTCGAGGGCCGCCGCCCTCCCCACATCAGGCCTGAGCGCCCCCTCAGGTACGGACCCCCAACCCCGCCAGCTCTCCCTCCGAAAGCCACAGTCGGAGCCGCGGCCTCCCGGCTGCGCGGCCATCTTAGCTGGCGCAGGCCTCCCAGCCCGTGTCCCACCTGGCTCCGGCCGACACGCCGGCCCCCGGCTTCCCCGGGACCGGGATTGGGCCCGTGTCCGGCCGGCGGCGCGGGCGGCGCAGGGGCTGTTACCTGTACTGTGTGCCGGCGCCCCACGCGAAGCCGGAGAAGCTATTCGCCGCCATCTTGGCGTCTCCACAGAGCGCGAGCCGACCCGAGGCGCGAAGGGGCAGGGCCGCGGTGGTGGCGTTCCCGGGCCCCGCCCCCGCGCCGCGTGCTGCTCGCGCCCCGCCACGCGCCCCAAGCCCCGCCCCCCGCGCGAAGCTCAGGCCCTCTCGCGTCCCACTGCACGTCTGCGGGCGGACTCTGCTTCGAGCCCCGCCCTGCCGCAAGCACCGCCCCTGACTGGAGTCCCGCCTTCCCTCAAGCGGCTCAACATCCGGGGGCTCTACCTCGAGCCCCGCCCCTTCCCGGAGTCCCGCCTTCCCTTTAACCGTAAGGTTTTGTCTGGGGTTTCTGCCCTGCACTCCAAGATCGACCCTGAGCGGGAGCCCGGGAATACTTTTACTGTGTCCCACTTGGGTGGGTTTGCGAGTTCCGCTGACCGCTCTGGCTGGGTGCAGGTGGCCCCGTCGATGCGGCCACGTCCTGCTTGTCCCTTCGGCACCCCCTGGTTGGCAGCCTTTCGCGGGGCCTTCCAAGAGCCCACTCAGCACCTAAAATTTGCTGACCCTGAACTAGTGGTTCTCACCTGTAGTGATTTGCCTCCAGGGGACACTGGGCGGTGTCTAGGGACATTTGTGGCTCCTGGCATGGAGTGGGTGGGGGCCCCGGGACGCCCCACAGAGAACGACCCGGCTCCAATGTCCGGTGGAGAAACCCTACTCCAAGTTTAAGTCATTTTGAAAGAGATTTCTTGACCCACCTACTACAAGCGCGGCCACGCTGGGGCATGCAGCAGTGAGCAGAACCGCATGGTGCCGGTCCTCCCGAACTTAGGGTCAGCGAGGCAGATCATAACCAAACTATTCATTACAATTACGGGGACTTTTTGGTTAATAACAGCTTGACCAAGATAGAGTCCACATACCGTACAATTCCCCCATTTAAAGTGTGCAATTCGTGGTTTTTAGGACATTGAGAGAGTTGCACGGCCATCAGCACTGTGTGATTCCAGATCATTTTCATCACCATGAGTAGAAAGTGTCTCCATTAGCCGTCACTTCTCGATCTCCCAGCCCCCGGCAACCAGTAGTTTGCTTTTTGTCTCTATGGGTTTACCTGTTCTGCGCATTTCATGTAAATGGACCACTACTTAGCCACAAAAAGGAATAAACTCTTGATACACACAAGTTGGATGAAATGCTAGAGAATTATGCCGAAGAGGAAAAGCCAATGCAACAAGATTACATGCTGTACATCATCTTATGATTCCATTTACATAAAATTCTTGAAATGTCAAAATTACAGAAATGGAGAACATATTCATGATTTCTAGGGGTTAAGGACATGGGGAGGAGGGTATGGGGAGTGGAAGTGCTATAAAAGGACAACGCGAGGTATCCCCTGGTGAGGACATCTTCTGGCTCTCGACTGTATGGAAAGCAATGGTGAGATTGTACTATAATCGTGTAAGATTTTACCATTGGGTAAATGGGGAGACAGGGTACAGAGGATCTCTGTTATTTTTTACTGCGTGTGAATCTACAATTACTTCAAGTTTTTAAAAATTAATTTAAAAAAAAACCAGTACATGTACCGACTGTGGAGGGGTGGTGTTCCTTTCCTCCTTGATATGAAGCAGGCATGGGGCTAGTTAATTCTTGGACAGAAACCATGGCAAGCCCAGGGTGCCAAGGAAAGCCGTATGGGTGATTTAATGGATGGCATTCTTCCACTTGCATCTTCATGCCCATGTGTGGCCACCAGCAACAATCGAGTGGGTCTGGCAAATGCAGCTCTCCCGCCATGCCCTGGCTAAAGTTCAGAGTGGTAATTACACAGGGCCTCCCTCCAATTCCCCGCAGCTCTGATGAGGTAAGGAAGGCTACATGCTTTATACAAAAGCAGGTCTGCTTTAATGTTTTCTCTGGATTACATAATATCTCTCCCCCCCCCCGTTATTTACTACAAGCATTGTGCTAAATGCTTTGCATGCAAGATCTCATCTAGTCCTTACAATGGCTCTTAGAAGTAGATACAGTTTTTTTTTAAGATTTTATTTATTTATTCAACAGAGATAGAGACAGCCAGTGAGAGAGGGAACACAAGCAGNCCTTAGAAGTAGATACAGTTTTTTTTTTAAGATTTTATTTATTTATTCAACAGAGATAGAGACAGCCAGCAAGAGAGGGAACACAAGCAGGGCGAGTGGGAGAGGAAGAAGCAGGCTCATAGCGGAAGAGTCTGATGTGGGGCTCGATCCCATAACGCCAGGATCACGCCCTGAGCCAAAGGCAGACGCTTAACCACTGTGCCACCCAGGCGCCCCAGAAGTAGATACAATATTCTCATTATTGACAGAAGCTCTGGGGGAAAAGTCGCAGCAAACCCTGGGGGAAACCCTGGGGTAGGTTCCTGCAAGCCTCTGGTCACAATATTTTCATCAACTCATCAATACATGATCTTGTGCCCTATATGCTCTGTCTAAAGACACCTTATTTAATACACATTGTTGACTCACAGCCAACAGCACTATAATTCATGCCTGAATGAAGTCTATCTAACACATATATTTTCTCTGTAAGCTGCATCCCAGCCTTCTTGTGCTCAGAAACACCAGACAGCACTGTGCACGGGGTCCACTGTAAACAGCAAAACTACCAACATAAAGTGCAAAAATGCAAAAATCATGGTAGTAAATAGATCCCAAAAGGGGCCATTTACAACCTGGGCTGGAATAAGGAGGCAAAAGGGTGCCTTGTTCAAACCCAGCTGGGAACAAGTATGGCCAACATTCAAATTTTTCACCACTCTGCATTGTCTGCAAATGACCCTGAAAGCGCCGTGAGTATTGATTTGGGGGTTACAAATGTTACAGATGAATTTTAGCCAGTAGCCAAATTTACAAATACAGAAGCAACTAATAATGGCGCCTGAATGTCCTTGTATTAACCCCCTTTGCAAATCAGGAAAATGACAGTCAAGGATCTTTAGCAATTTCATTGCCTCAACCCAATTTAATGAGAACTGACTATGTTTCAGGTGCTCCTCTAGGGCAGGGTTTCTCGACCCACGCTGTTGATATTTGGGGCCAGAAAACTCTCTGTTGTGGGAGGCCTGTCATGGGCATTGTAGGGTGTGGAGCAGCGTCTCTGGTCTGTACCCACTCAATGCCACATCATCTCCATCCCCCCAAGTCATGAAAACCAAAATGTTCCCAGACACCACCAGATGTGCCACGAGGGGCAGAATCCCGCCCCCATGAGAACCACTGGTTTAGGGACTCGAGGCACAACAATGACAGTGCAACATCTCTGCTCTCAAGAAGCTTACATCATGGCGGGGCACCTGGGTAGCGCAGTCGTTAAGCGCCTGCCTTCGGCAGAGTTTCAGTTTGGGAAGGTGAAAAAGTTCTGAGACGGATGGTGGAGATAATTGCACATTGTGAATGTAATTGATGCCACTGAATTCGACACTTAAAAATGATCAGAAAGGCAAGTTTTATATATGTATATTTTAACCACAATTAAAAATAAACCAGACAAGGGACCCCTGGGTGGCTCAGTCAGTGAAGCGTCTGCCTTCAGTTCAGGTCATGATCCCAAAGTCTTGGGATCAAGTCCCACATCCGGCTCCTTGCTTGGCCGGGAACATGCTTCTCCTTCTGCCTGCTGCTCCCCCTGCTGTGCTCTCTCTCTCTGTCCAATAAATAAATAAAATCTTTTTAAAAACTAAAAATAAACCAGATAAGAGCCAAGCTTGGTTTTTGCAGGGCCTCCTCGCCTGTGGCCACAGCACCACGGACAGCTCCCTGTGCTCTCTCATAGGGGAGGGACTGCGGCTTTGTAAATGCCCCTCTGTCCAGACTGCCTTTCTCCTGCTTCTTTATCCATCCCAACCCTACCCACTCCTCAGGACCCAACTCACATCGTCACTGCCCACCCTCCTCCCTGGGAAGTCTTCCCATGCACCCTCCCCCAAGCCACTCTGCTCCAAAGATGTCTCTAAATCAGCCCAGACTCCTTTGCCCATCTGTTTCTCCAAATGGGAGTTCTGCAAAAGCAAAGTCTTTCTTATTCAGACACTGGACCCCAGTACCCAGCACAAAGACTGGCCTGGATTTTTCATTCAGTTCACACAAGTGTCTCTTCCCAGAGCTCCACTTCCCCCAGGCAGGAGTCTCTGGGCTCTCCTCCCCTGCTGTGGGGCAACGCCTTTCTGCCTTGGGCTTGGAGGGCACAGATCCTGATGCTGTGAGTGAGCAGAGTATTGTCTGATCTCCGTGAGGGGAGCCAGCATCCACACATTCCACCTGCATCTCCTGGAAGTCTCCTCTATGCTGGGTGCTGCTGCCCTCTGCAGTGAACATGGCCATGTCCAAGACCAACTAAGTCAGGGTGCCCGGGGGGCTCAGTCAGTGAAGTGTGTGCCTTCGGATCAGGTCATGATCCCAGGGTCCTGGGATCCAGCCCCATATCGGGCTCCCTGCTCAGCGGGTGTCTGCTTCTCCCTCTCTGTGCCCTTCCCCCAACTTGTTCTCTCTCTCTCTCAAATAAATAAAATCTTAAAAAAAAAAAAAAGACCAACCAAGTCTCTTTTACTTTGAATTTTATAGTCTAGCAAGGGGGTCAGAGAATAAACGAAAAAACAGATCAATAATTTCAAATAGTGGTAAGTGCTGTGGGGGGGGGGAATCAGGCTCCTCAGTAAGTGAAAGACACACCCACTCTATGTCCCGGTAACTCCACTCCCAGGCGTGTGCCCAAGGGAACTGAAAACAGGGACCCAGATAAGTCTGTGCACAGCCACACTCACAGCAGCTCTATTCACAATAGCCAGACAGGGGAAACAGCCCCGAAGTCCATCCACCGGTGAAGAGATAAACAAAATGTGTCTCCGACCACAGTGGAAATATACCATTCAGCCACTGAAAGGAAGAGAGCACTGAAGCTACGATGTGGATGATCCTTGAAAAATGATGCTTGACCAAAGAGGCCAGACACAAAAAATGACATAGTGTATGACTCCATTTATATGAAATGTCCAGGACAGGCAAATCCACAGAGAAAGAAAGTGGATTAGTAGTTGTCGGGGTTTGGGGCCGGGGGATGGGGGGTTAGTTTAATGGGGACAGAGTTTCAGTTTGGGAAGATGAAAAAGTTCTGGAAACACATAGTGGGGATGGTTGCACGGCCATGGGAGTGTGCTTAATGTCACTGAACTGTACACTTTCCAATGGTTAAAATGGTAAATGTTATGTCATGAGTATTTTACCACAATTTAAAAATGTATATACTAAAAAAAAAAAATCAGACTGGGCAATGGAATGGGGTGATGGAGTGGAGGGCGGGGTAAGGGTGGTGGGGGAAGTCCTCTCTGAGGGGATTACTTCTGAGCTGACACCTGAATAATGAGAACATCTGCTGGAAGAGCGTTCCTGGCAGTGGGAGCAGCCTGTTCAAAGGCCCTGTGGTGGAAATGAACTTGACGTGTTCACAGAACAGGTGAAAAACCACCACAGCTCAAAGCAATAAGCATCGGTTCCTATTTGGGGCCATTCATTCATTTTCTGCTGTGAACAAAGTACCACAAACCAGGTGGCTAAAAGAAAGAAAGAAAGAAAAAGAAAGAAAGAAAGAAAGAAAGAGAAAAAAGAAACAAAGAAAGAAATCTATTCCCTCTCAGTTCTGGAGGCCAGAAGTCAAAAATCAAAGTGCTGACAGTGTTGGTTGCTTCTGGAGGCTGTGAGGGAGAATCCATTCTATGCCTGTCCAGATTCTGGTGGCTGTTGGCGATCCTTGGCATTCCTTGGTTTGCAGATGTGAAGACACTTGCCATTGGACTTGGGATTCACCGTAAATCCAGGGGATCTCACCTCGAGATGAAAGAACTGGATTCCTAATTCCATCTGCAAAGACGCTTTTTTCCCCAAATAAGGTCATATTCACAGGTTCCAGAGGTTGGGACATGGCCATGTCTCGTGGGGGGCCACCATCCACCGTGCTACAGGTCTAAACGTAGACCCAGCAACAGCGAGACACACGCAGAGAAGCTTTCCAGGCACCGTGCTAAGTCCTTTCCTACATTATCTCATTAAGCACCGAAAAGTCAGTACCATGATGTTTCCATTTCGCAGATGGGGAAACTGAGGCCCAGCAGGTAAGATCACTTACCCGGTGGTGTATCCCAGCTAGTTAGCCTCCCAGCCAGGGTTCGAACCTCCTGATCTGATTTCAGAGGCGGCACTCTTTATGACTTCCCGAAGTCCTCCAGGGCAGGGCCTCTGTGGCGCACAACTGCAGGGGGCGCCTTTCCCTCGGTGGCCCCCCGAGCAAGTGTGTCTCGGAAGACTCTGCCTCCCCAGCACGCAGCTGGGTCCTCAACACACCCGGCTCGGTCCACAGTGAGCGGCCGGCTGAGGGACCCAGGGAGCGGTCCTAAGGCTATTTCCCCTCCCTCCCTCCCTCCCTCCCTCATAATCTAAGGAATGAGGCCATCGCTGTCATTTATTTATTTGTTTGTTTGTTTGTTCCTTGTTTTGTTTCTAAATCTGTGATGCGCCATCAGGAAATCATTTCCGCTTCTGCCCCTGGTGAGGCTCTTGGAAATACTCCCCTTTCAACCAATGGAGAGCACCGGATTCTGGCAGGGGGCTGTGCTTTTTGGTCAGCCCTGCCCCCCCCCACNNACACCCACCCTGCACACAAAAGCAGCATAATTAACTGTCTTAAGGCAGCGGAGCCTCCGCCAGCTGCGAGCTGGCGAGAAGAAAACACCTCGGAGGCACCGTCCGCGACGGCGGCAGGGGCCGCGAGCGCAGCCGGCCGAGGGGCAGCCCACCGCTAACTGCAGCCGTTCCCCACCTCTGGACAAAAGCGCCCATCTGCGCCGCCACGTTGCTCTGGGTGACCTTCCCTGGGTGCAGAGTCCGCCCCTGCGCGCGTCTTCCTCAGATGCTCTGAAGGCCCAGAGACTGCGCTCCGAAGGCGAGGGATGTCCGGCTGCATCCGCGCGGGGCTCGCCTTTGTTTGCGCGTAACCCGCCGAGACCGCCGAGGTGAGTCCACCTTCCTTCCTCCCTGCCGTGCCCGGCAAGGTTTGTCCGGAGACATCCGCTGCCGCAAAGCCCCTTCTGGCAGGTGGGGCGGGTGGGAGCAGGGAACCACGGTCTTGTGATTCTCTGGATGACAACACAGCCATGTCTCCCGATGCCGAGGAAAACCATCCGCAGGCATACACACCCACAGTTCACCTTCCGTGCCCACCGCTCACCTGGAAGGCAGAGGATTGCACCATTTTCAGGACATGCTTAGCGATTAGGCTGATAAAACCCTCAGCCTCTCTCTGGGACGCTTCCTAAGAGACCGAAATGTACACGTCCCATCTCTGTGCATTTCCTATTTATAACACCGTGAGCGGATTTGGAAAAAAAAAAAAAAAAGACTTGCTAGATGTGTACATAGAGGCTTGCCTACGGGGTGGGGAGGAAGGGAGAAGGTGGAAGACTGATTCCTCCTTCTCTGAATTTGAATGTGATATACCGACAGTTCAGCACCACAGAGCCAAGCTCGCTTCTCAGCGGCCCCTCACTTTGCTTCATTTTCCATCCTCGAACGTGAAGTCAGGATCGTAGAACAGGAGTGTACAGGGCCCACGGGGGACCCACCCACACCCCACATTTAGAGGATTGTGGGGCCAGAGGATGGGGGGCACGCTTCCTGGGGGCTAAGGTCACACCCAGCTGGGGATAAGGAAAACAGACGCGGAGACCTCTCTCTCCCGAAGGGAAATTCATTTCCATTGACCCCAGCTTTCCCTTGCAGTAAGGTTCCGGTGGCGGTTGCTGCCCCAGGCATCAGGATTTTTTTTTTTTTTTTTTTTTTGGTGTACTGCGTCTTACTGTCCCTCCTCCATGAATGAATGACGACATTCAGAACAGTGACAAGAATCCAGAGGGAAACTCACCCGAGAGTGTGTGTGGAGGGGGGCAGGGTGCCTAATTTTAGCTACCCCTCCCCCCCTGCCTGGCCTTCACCTGGCCCAGGCTCCCCCCTAGCTCCTCCCTCTCGGACCCATGACCTCAAATGCAGACCCCGCCCCCCGGGGGCTGCCACCCTGTGCAAGGCTTCAGATGACACACCCAAACGGGTAGCCTTGCACCGGCTCTACAGAGAGGCACCCTCGGCATCTGGAAGGGTGGGAGCAGGGTGGGGGAGGGGGGTGCTTAGGTGCTGGCATGTGAGAATAACAACCCAGGAGCTACTTGGAGGATGGGATGCAAGGACACAAGGAGCCCTCTGTAATGACTGTCAAAACCCGCCCAAGCTCCCTTCACGAGTGTGCAGTTAAGACAGGGCTTCTCAGTCTCGGATCTAGGGATGGTTGGGGCTGGATCATTCTTGGTCCTGGGGGGGGCCATCTTGAGTAGCATCCCCGACCTCTGCCCACTCGATGCCAGTGGCACCGTCCCCAAGTTGTGACGACCAAAATGCCTCTAAACATTGCCAAGTGTCCCCTGGAGGAGGGGGGAGGGCAAAATTATCCCCAGTTGAACACCCCTGGTTTACTATGGTGTTGACTAAGTCATGAGATCCTGGAGTGTTATGTCCAAAAGGTGTCATATAAAGATCATTTCTGGTCCAACTTTTTCATTTGCAGAAGGGGATACTGAAGCTGGGAGGGGTGAGTGGGGGAGTCTTCCATGCCACAGGGTGGACCCCAATTCAGTCTCATTCCGCAGTTCCAACTGCTCCCAGACAGCCCAGCTCTTAAGCCACCATCTAGGGTGCTGCCCGACAGCCCATCCTGCCCCCAGCTCCTCAGAAAATAAACAACAAAACTTGTGTTTTGTGCTTTGTAAGAATTATGACCCCAACTTCCAGCCCCAGTCTCTTCCCACGCTGCCTCCATTAGCCCTGAGGTCAGCAGGTTGTCAGGACTTGTTTCTTTGTTGGGGGATAAAAGGGCACGGCAGGTAGCCTGAAGAAGGTGGAGGTGGGTTGGGGTTGACCAGGTCCTGTTTGAAAGTGGCAGTCCCAGCAAGGAAGTTTAAGTAGATCAGTCACTAACACTTTAGTATAAATGATTTAATTGGATTTATTGCTCCCCAATTTAAGTCCAAGGTAAGGGAGGGATGATGAGCCCTAAGGAGAATGGACTTCAGAGCTTCAAAGCGAGGGGGGGCTTAGGCCTGGTGACTCAGCCCCTCACCTGGCTTCAAATTCCAGACCCACATGGGTGTGGTCAGCTCTCTACGCCTCTGTTTCCTCACCTGTGACATGGGAAACCTCATGGAGCTGGTCAATGACTCAGGGTAACGAAGGATGCAACACTCTTCGCATATTGATCTGAAGTGCCACACGTGGCTGGGGGGCTGTTACTACGGTAACTGTCCAGTAAAACCTCCGTTCGGCCCTCCTTCAGGATTCATCTCTGCTCCGAGCCAGCTCCTCTCCTCGGTTCTCATGGGGACCACTGAAGCCACGCTCCGGATGGAAAATGTGGACGTGAAGGAAGAATGGCAGGACGAAGCTCTTCCCAGGTATGGCTTCTCCGTTTCCACATCAGCTGTTGCGTTGCAGGGGGTTGGGGGGTGCCCAGCGCTTCTCTGAGCTGGGGTGTAGGGGACGCCACCGGTGGATGGGACCAGGCACATAATAAATACTTGCTGAATTATTTAAGATCGATTCCACCCCCCCCCCGCTCCCACCAAAGCGCCACAAAAGCTCCCATTCCCACACTATTTTAGGAGCTCTGAACATTCTTCTGCAACCATCTCATGGACTACTATATTCTTACGCATGTTCCCACGAATCCAGGTGATAGCACATTTTTACCCATGGCAGCCAGAGCGATCTTGTCCTACTCCTGCTTAAAATCCCTGGGGCACGTGCCCACCCCAAGAAAAATCCAGTGTTCAGCTTTCCCTGCTTCTTTAACCTCTCTCCCACCACGACCCCCTCTTGCCCCTCCAGTTCTAGAAGCTTCCTTCCCATTCCTTCCCCAGGCCCGGCTGGCGCTGTCAGACTTCGCCCTTGCTGTTCCCTCTGCCTGGAATGCCCTTCCCAGACACCCATGCTTCCCTCGCTTCCTTCAGATCTCTGCCCACAAGCCTCCCTCCCAGGGAGGACCGCTTGACCCCATTCATTACCCCCTCCCTCAGTCCCTCAATCGTTTCCTTCCTGAACAGCGGCCTCAGACACGTCCACATCCTAACCCCATCCCCAGTGAATGTCCCCTACATGGCAAAGCCGCGTTGCAAATGTGATGAAGCCATGAACCTCCGAGTGGGGAGATGACCCCGAGTCATCGGGGGGAGCCCGCATGTCAGCACGAGGGTCCTTCTGGAAGTGTGAAGGGAGACTCTGTTCTCACCCCTTTCCCAGATTCTCCCTTCGAGCTTCCAGAAGGAACCGGCCCTGCCCACACCTTGCCTTCAGCCCTGCGACACCGATTGCGGACTCACTTCCGGCCCCTAGAATCCTAAGAATACGTGTGTGTTGTTTTAAGCCGCTAAGTGCCCGGTGTTTTGTTGCAGCAGCCGTAGGAGACTGCTGTGAGTCTAATACTCTCACATATTTATCTTGTTTATAGTCTGTTTCCCCCTCCAAGTGGAACCCCCCCCCACAGCTGGGCCTTTGCTGGATCACTGCTGCGTGGCAGCAAGAGGCCAGACCCTGGCATACAGTTGGCGCTCAGTAGCTATTGGGTGAGTGGGCGACAGTCACTGGTAGGAATAAGAAACCGTGCAGGAAGGAACAGAGACGCGTGAGCCACCAGGCCTCGTGTCCCTGTTTGCGGCTCTGGGTGGTGTGGGGTAACGTGGTCGCCACAGGCTCCCCTATTCCGATGGCTGGACCACTGCCCGTCTCCGCCCTTCTTTAATGCAAGCAGTTTACCCCAGGGGGTGATGCCCAAGAGCTCATTATACAACCGTCTGGGAAGGACTAGCCAAAGGGATGCATGGGCTCACCCTGGAAAAGAGAATTGGAAGAGGGTCTCCAGTTCCAGAAAATCCCAGCCGCTGAGGGGCCCAAGGCTTCCTCATGCCTCAGTTTCCCTGTCCGTGAAGTGGGGACGTTAATCGCTCACTCCCAGAGTTCTTGAAGGAACCGGTGGAGGCATGCGGGACGAGGCGGCGGGGCTGGGCTCTCCACATGACGCAGGCTCCCCAAACGCACAGTGCCCCTCGGACTGCTTTTAGCTGCATCTTGTTCATGCCAGCACCCTGCCCCCCACCCTTAGAAGATAGGCCCTCTCCCAAGCCTAGTTGAGGCAAAATGGTGCAGCTGCAGATGTGAATTTTAAGTGAGTTTCTCCCAGCTGCAGAGGGTCCGGCTCTGCGTTCAGTGGGCCAGTGTCTGCGGCACAGTGGCCCCGCTGTGCAGCCCCGGGGCGGGAGCCAGCCCTGTGCAGGGGCATCGGCCTTCCTCGCTCTGCAAGAAGGGAGAGCATCTCGCTGATGCGGCAGCCAGCTGAGTCTCCCCACAAGCACCTCTGTCTAGTGCCAGACAGCCCACAGTTCCGTTCCTTCCAGCTCACGGTCCCTTCCCAGAGGCGTCTGCGAACTCCCCTGCGGTGCCCACAGCCCCTCCTGCCACCATGACCTGTACCATCTCCCTTCACCTCGGCCCCAGAGGGCAGCCCGGAGGTGATGTGGCTCGCTGCCTGTTTTCTCCATTCGTTCTCTGTAAGGCTACGCGCCTGCTGAATGCCAGGCCCCAGGCGAGACACTGGGGACACACGGTGAACAAGACAGACCTGCTCATGGCGCATTCAGTCTGGGGCAGAGACGGGCTTTCCCCTTATAAACTTCACAACCTAATATAAAACTGAAGCCGGGTTCGCAGTACCTGGAGAGTGCCTGGCTGGGGCCTGACCGTGCTGGAGACACTGGAGAGATTGGGGAGGGTGCTGGTCCTAAGCCGTGAAGAATGAAGAAGGCAAGGGGTAGGGGCTGAGCATTCGAAGCTCAGAGAGCAGTGTGTGCAAAGGCCCTGAGGCCAGCGGGAGCAGGTTGAGGGATGGAAGGAAAGCTGAGGGGGCATCTTGGCCAGGGTCTCACAGCTAAGGAGAGGCAGGTACAGGGTTAGACAGATGTCTGGCGGGTGCCTCAGCCTGCCCTTCCCTCCACAAGCAAGTGGCCATGGGTTTTGTTTGTTTGTGACTTTTTATTCTGATGAAGTTCCAAACTTAGAAAAAAATGACAAGCATGGTGTGAGGCAGATCTGTAAACTTTTCCCCAGATTTGCCAATTAATGTTTCACTCCCTTTGCTTTCTCATTCCCTCCCCCATCTCTCCCTCCCTCCTGTGTGTCTCTCCTCTCTGTGTCTGTCTCTGTCTCTCCCTCCCTCCTCTGTCTCCCTCTGCCGCTGTCCATGTATGTATCCTGTTGGTATCTCTCCATCCCTGTGGGCATGCCAGTGCACTCTCCCCCCCAGCCCAGCACAAACACGGAGCTGGTTTTGTGCTGCACACCCCTCAGCAGTCCCAAAAAATGTGTGCGGCCGCTGTGGGTTTAGGGCACGCAGTGTGGGAGGGCTCCAAGCAGCCTGAGCATTGCTGCACCTCCCAAGCTTTGCCCTTCTCCATCCTGCACTCCCGCCTGCAGGCTCCTCTCTCCTGGTCTCCTCCTCCTCTGTCCCCCTCAGCTTGGGCTGCAAACAGGATGCCAGCGACAACTGCTCTCGCAGTCCTGGAGGCTGATGGGCAGGTCAGGACGCCATCAGGGCTGGGCTTGGGGAGGGCTCTCTCCCCGGCTTGTAGACGGCTGCCTTCTGGCCGTGGCCTTTCCTCCATGCTTGTGTGCAGAGAGATCACTCCTGTCTCTCCCTCTTCTTATAAAGTCACAGCCCGATGGGCTCAAGGCCCCCTTATGACCTCATTTAACCTTTATTGCTTCTTCAAGGCCCATCTCCAAATGCCATCATATTGGGGGTTGGTCCTTCAATATATGAATTGGGGGGGAACATGATTCAGTCTGTACCATCCTCTTTGCAAAGACCCAACGTGACTGCTGGGAGTAGAGTTGGCATGGGGGGCCAGGCCGTGGTGCCACCCGAGGCCTTGGGACCCTCCGCAAGGCTGTGGTGCTTGGGGGGGGCGGAGGGGAACGAAGGGACAGGGGTGTTGGATGTTGCAGAGAAGACACAATGGCACATTTGTCTGGGCATCTAAAAAACCCCAAGTGGCCAAGAAAGAACCTTTTAGGCCTCTCTGGTTCCCTTGGCCGGGCCCTGGGTTGTCATATTGTGAACCCCCAACGTCATTGGCCCAGTCTCGAGGCTCAGAAAAGCCTCCCTCTACCCAGAAAGATTATGGGGTTGCCACTCACCAGAAGCGGCCTTGAGCAGTCAGAGATGGAGGCTGGCCAGCCCCGGAGGGGAGACCGAGGCAGCAATGCCTCAGCTTGATACCCTCAAAGTCCTGGAGCACAGGCTGGCGGGGGGGAGTGGGGGGATGGTCAAAGTTCATTCCCAATCCCCTTTTCTCACGCCATGAGAAACTGAAGCTGGAACGTGAGGGTAGACTTGGAGCCAGGAGCCACCTGTGAGGGCAGCACGGTCGCAGCCACAGAGCCACTCCAGATAGCTAGGTGGTCC
This sequence comes from Ailuropoda melanoleuca, assembly GCF_002007445.2. NCBI lineage: Eukaryota > Metazoa > Chordata > Mammalia > Carnivora > Ursidae > Ailuropoda > Ailuropoda melanoleuca. The sequence goes on from NC_048221.1 coordinate 2,769,750, forward strand.
TGCTGGTGCTCCCCACCACTCACAGGGTGCGCCTTCACTCAGCCTGTCCTCCACAAGCCACTTCTCTGAGGGCCAGGCCCGTGCCTCACCAAAGCAAGATAGGAGGAGGCATGTCCCAGCAGGAAGCAAGCAGTTAGAGAAAGCAGGAAGCAGCACTCTAGACAGAGGGGTGAGATGTGCAAAGGCACTGGGGCAAAGGAGGCCTTGGTGTGGTAGGGAACGGAGCACCAGAGCCCATCGAGGTGGCAGGAATGGGGCCGAAGGGCTCACGGACGCCACATCCCAGAGGGGTGCCCAGGTGAGAGATCTGGGTTCCACACTGCGGGCGGCGTGAGATAACAGAGACGTATCCTTGCACAGTTCTGGAGGCTAGGAGTCCAAAATCAAGGCGTCAGCAGGGCCCTGCTCCCTCTGAAGGGGCTCTCCTTCCCGCCTCTCCCAACTTCTGGTGCAGCCCGCAATTCTGGGTGTTCCCTGGCCTGGGGACATGTCCCTGCAGTCTCTGCCTCATCCTCACGTGGCCCCCTCCCTGTGTCTGTGTCCAAATTCCCCTGTTCTCATCCGCATGCCGCTCACTGGATTTAGAGCCCCGTTAATCCAGGATGGCCTCTTCATACCTTAATTGCGTCTGCAATGGCCCTATTTCCAATACGTCATAGTCCGAGGGCTGGGAGCTAGGACTTGAGTTATCTTTTGGGGGAACAGACTTCAACCCAGCTCGGAAAGATGAAGCCACGCTGGGTGCCTCGCATATAAAGGAAAGCCCACTTTTCATGTGGCTTGTCCCCAGCGGGCAGAGCAAGGCTGCGGGGAGCCCTCCAGATCTGCTCCGAGTTTATGGAGAGGCGTCAGCTCAGCGCGATATGAGCTCTGCCGGGCCTTGGGGAAATAGCAGGGTTTCAGCTGGGAGGGTAGGATTTGCTCTGCTGCTGTCCCATGTCCAGAGCTTCTCCTCTGTGGAGCCTGGAGTCCTGCTGAGCCGGCTTCTCCAGGTCAGCATGAGCCCGAACATGATGGAACAACCATTGCACGCTGGGGGTTCTGCCGGGTGCCTCAGCCTTTGGACTTCCACCCCAGGATAGCTCCCCTCCTCCCCCCATCCTCCATCCCCTCCCCCATCCTCTACCCCCTCCCT
>NC_048221.1:2770961-2848249 GCF_002007445.2 Ailuropoda melanoleuca
CCCCCTCCCCCCTTCCCTCACCCCACCGGCTGCTTTCTGATCTGTTCCTAGGACTCCCCAAGCTCATTCTGGCCTCAGAGACTCTGCCCAAATGGAATGCCCTTCCCCCAGTCTTCCCATGCTGCCAGCCTCCTGCTTTCAGGTCTCCATTCAAAAGTCACCTCCTCAAAGAGGCCTTCTCTGACTGCCCACAACTGCACCTCCCGCACTCCTCCTTCTGGCTTACTTTCTTTGTGGCAAGTATCACCATCAGCTTCCTTCATCTATTAGTTTACTTTATTGGCATCTTTCTCCTCTCATGCATCAGTCAGGGTCCCTGCAAAGAAACAGAACCAATAGTTTTTCATTTTATCATATATGTCATATATATATGATATATATTATTAATCATATTTTATGTAAAAATCACATTATAATTGTATAATATGTCATATTATATAATTCTATATTTACATAGAAATTGTTTGGGGTACCTGGGTGGCTCAGTCAGTTAGGTGTCTGTCTTTGGCTCAGGTTATGATCTGAGGGTCCTGGGATCGAGTCCTGGATCAGGCTCCTTGCTCTATGGGGAGCCTACCACTCCCCCTGCTTGTGCTCTCTCTCTCTCTCAAATAAATAAATAATCTTTAAAAAAAATTACTTTATTTGTGTTACTGTATTTATTAATTTACATTTTTTATGTATATATACTTTATATATATATGTTCTTATATATTCTTTATATATATTATACTATTATTGTGTTTTTGTGTTATACATACAATTATGTGCAATTACATATAATTACATGCATAATTATATGTGTATTTTGTATGTCATATAAAGTATAGAATATATTACACACTTTCTATATTATTTTGTACCTGAGTATGTATATTTATTTATTTATGTATTTATTTTGAGAGAGTAAGCAGGGGGAGAGCAGAGGGAGAGGGAGAGAGAGAATCTCAAGCAGACCCCACCCCGGGGCTTGATCTCACGACCCTGAGATCATGACCTGGGCCAAAATCAAGAGTCGGACGCCTCACTGAGCCGCCCAGGCGCCCTGAGTAGGTGTGTTTTCTATGCACTTGGCTTTTTCCGGGGCAGCGGCTCCCACGGCGCGGGGACGCGGGTCTGAAATGCACAAGGCGGGCTGGGGCCGCAGGCAGTAGTGACACCGACGTCCTGCGGCAGAGCCGCTTCTTCCTCGGGGAAATCTTGACTCCTTTCGGTTGCAGGAGACCCACATTGTCCAGTGTAGTGTCCTTACCTAGAGCCCCAGGATCGGGGAGGCCCGTCCGCCAGACGCCTTGACAGCAGCAACCAGCTGGTGTTGGGTGGACTGTGTTGCAGCCCGGCCGAGGCTCTGTCCTGGCTCCATACCGTGTGCAGCCCCGAGCCCCGAGCCCCGAGCCCCGACACCTAACGTGCATTTGTGAACTGAATGAAAAGGAGCTGCTAGTTCCGTGCCCATTTTACAGATGGGGAAACCGGCTCAGCGCGGGAAGGGCACCACCCACGTGCGTCGCACTGGAAAGAGGCAGAGCGGGAGTGGGCTTCCGGGCTCTCTCAGACATCCGCTCTGTCTCCCTGGGGCCTCAGTTTCCCAGTCTGCACCAAGCAGCTGGGTGCTTTCCCCACCTTAACGTTTCGGCCGTGACCCGGCCCCGTTCAGCTAGGTTAGTGCCAACATAGGATTTACATGGACTCGTCCCGGGTTGGGAGGCTAAATAGCGTCCTGATAAGAACCGGACAGCTCGGGCTGCAAAACAGCACAACTTCCCTCCGGCAGAGGGACATGGTGGCAGGACAGGGGGTCCAGAAGACCACTGGCTGGACGGAGGACGGGTCGCCCAGGCCCGTGGATTTTTCCCTGATGTCCCCTCTGGGGTCAGTGCACGTGGGCTGAGCGATCACAAGGGGGCAGTGGAGAGCAATGACTGGAATCGGCTCTGCACTGGGTTGTTCTAGTACTCCCCCCCCACCCCGCGGCGGGGCGGGGGGGGGATCCCTTAGTTTCCTCCTCTGTGCAGTGGGCTCCTTCCTGCCTCCTAGGGGCGCTGTGAGGAGCAAGTGAGATCATACCGCGAACATCCCGAGCCAGCACGCAGCGAGCGCCCTGCCCGTGGGGTCAGTCACGATTGCAGCTCGTCCTAGAACGGGAATTGCCGCTGGAGACATCGATGGGCGCCAGGCAGGCAGTGGACATGATAGAAAGAATCGGAACAACATTCCAGCACCCAGAGCAGCAGGAGTGGCCCGCAATCCGCTCCTGGTGGGTGCTTACCTCTCACAGAGGGCGGGTGTGTGATTGAGGAAAAGAGAGAAATGCAACATTTTTGTGTTACTGTTACGTCTCTGATTTGACAGCAAACTTAAAGTGTTTCTAAATGCTGCGTGGGCAGGACGAAGCCGGGGTGGGGGGGGGTGCCTCCACTGTCAGTCTGCAGTTTGGGGCAACCCGGCAGGTGGCAGGTGTGTTTCCTGGGCTCTGGGACCCCGGACTCCTTCGTGAGTCACCCATGTTGGGAGCCACAGACAACGGGGAACAGTGGGGACGGGCAGCGGGCGTGTGAGTTGGCTCGTCAGCCTTCTCTGCTTCTTCTGACTTTATTCCGAGCTTGTTTTTCTTTTAACTGAGGGAAAGTGCACAGAGCACAGAAGCCACAGTTCTAAGTGCACACAACTCAGTGCACTTGGTACATTAACAATGCTGTGCAGCCCCCACCTCCACTGAGTTCCAGAACATTCCACCTCCCCAAAGTGAAACCTCGTCCCCATCGGCAGCCACTTGTCACCCCCGCCTCCTCCCCCAGCCCCCGCGAGCCCCCTGCCCGTTCATGGAGGAGTCTGTTCTGGACGTGTCACACACGTGAACTCACAGCCGTTTGGCCTTCTGTGTCTGGTTCCTTCCCCGAGCGTCATGGGCTCAGGGTCCGTCCCCAGGGCAGCGCAGGTGGGCGCCTCGCTCCTGTTCGTGGCCGAGGGACGTGCCCGTGCGTGGCGGACACATTGTGTGTATCTGTTCATCTGTTGATGGACATTTGGGGTGTTTCCACTTTTTGGCTGCTGTGAATCGTGTCGCTGTGAACACTGGGGTGTAAGCTTTTGTGTGGACATGTGTCTTCACTTCCTGCGGGCCTGTTCCTTGTGCACCTCTGACCTGCATGGGAGCTGTGAGGTCCTGTTCCCTTACGCCCCAGACCCTCCACTGCGCCTGGGGGTAGTGGCTGTTCCAGGAGCTGGTTGTTGGCTGAGTGGGAGGAAGGGGAGCAGAAGAGGAAGAAGGGCGCCAGCCCAGGCCCTGAACACAACGGAGGTGAGGGAATGAATCATTTTCAAAAGGAAAGGAAGACGCATTCCATCATCCATCCTCTCCTCTCCTGAGCAGCTCCCTGTTCAGCCCTGCTGGCGCTGCCGAGCTGCAGGGGTGAATGAGCGCTCCCCTGAGTCAGCACCCCTGCAACTAGAGCCCCTGGCATCCCGAGCGCTCTGCAAAAACTTTGCCTCAAATTGAGTATTTCCCGGGAGCAAAGGAGCCGGAGCACCTGGGTCAAACTCAGGCAGCGTGAGCTGTCGCTCCCAAAAGTGGCCCAGGCGTTGCCAGGAAGAAAGGTCTTATTTGGGGGCGGCCTGGGTGGCTCAGTCAGTTAAGCACCGACTCCTGATTTCGGCTCAGGTCATGGTCTCAGGATAGTGAGATCGAGCCCGGCATCAGGCTCCATGCTCTGTGCGGAGTCCGCTTGTCCCTCTCCCTCTTCTCCTCCCCCTGCTCATGCTCTCTCTCTCTCAAGTAAATAAGTAAAATCTTTAAAAAAAAAAAAAAGGTCTTATTTTTGCAAATCCATGCTCAGCAAAATTAAAGGGGCACAAACGCATAGTTGGCGACATTATTTTTAATAAAAAAACTTTACCTTTTAGAAGTTTTAGATTTACACGGGCGCCTGGGTGGCTCAGTTGGTGGAGCGTGCGACTCTTGATTTTGGCTCAAATCATGATCTCAGGGTGAGAAGATCAAGCCCCGCATCGGGCTCCGTGCTTAGTGGGGAGTCTGCTTCTTTCCCTCTCCCTCTGTCCCTCCCCCAACCCTCTGTGTCGCTCTCAGGAAAAAAAAAAGTAAACAAATAAATAAAAAGTTTTAGAAATTACAGAAAAGTTGAAAGAATACTACAGAAAGTTTCCCTATATTCTGCATTCAGCTTGTCCTATGATTAACATCTTGCATTGGAAGGGTGCCTCTGTTAGAGTTAATGGACCCATGTTGATACATTCTTAGTAAGCCAAGTCCACAATTTATTCCGATTTCCTCAGTTTCCCCATGTCCCTTTTCTATCCCAGGGTCCCATGTGACACGGAGTCGTCGCGTCTCCTTGGACTTCTCCGGGCTGGGACAGTTTCTCAGACTTCCCTGGGTTTTGAAGCCCCTTGACAGTGGCGTGGAGGACGGGGCAGGGGTTTTGTAGGAAGCCCCTTCCTTGGATTTGTTTGGGGTTTTTCGCGTGGTGAGACAGGGGGGATGAGTTTGGGGAGGAAGGCCCCCGACCAAAGCGCCCTTCTCCTGACGCCATCTCGGGGGGGGGGCGTGCTGTCACCACGGCTTGTCACTGCAAACATTGGCCTTGGTCCCCTGGCTGAGGTGGGCGGTCAGGTGTCTCCCCTGCTTGGTTACTGGCTTCCCCTCTGCGTGCTGTCCCCCCTCCCCAGTCTCTATCTCCTGGACGGCAGAGAATCGACATACGTTATTTGGAATTCTGCACAGAGAATGTGTCTCTTCTCCCTGTTTATTTATTCAGCCAGTTATGTACATCTTTATGGACTCGCGGACATTTTATTTTACACTCTGGCTCACAGTCCAACACTCCATGATCTAAGAACGGCTTAATATCCCCGAGACGATCTGAAGGGGGCACTCGGGCACTGACGTGTTGTGATTTTCTGTGCCGACGAGCAGGTGCGCTCTGTCCCAGCAACTCCCCCGAACTAACCGAGTCTTGCTGCTGTTTCTTTGCACCCTGCGCTCTGGCGGCTGATGTCTGCGCTCGGCCGGGTCTGCAGTCCACTCCCGGAGGAGACGGGGATGGACCCGCTTGGCAGCCCCACAGAAGACACGTCCTGTGAGTGTCCCTCCCGTCTAGTGTGCGGAAACGGGTGCGCTGTTTCCAGATCTCGCTCTGCCTGAGGCTGAGACTATAGACGGGTCAGAGGCCATGTCCCCGGGCGGAACGTCAGGGAAGGGGGTTGTTCTGCTCGGAGGCCTGGAGGGAAAACAGCCAGGGTGGGTGAGAGACCTGTGGGCCCGGTCACAAAGTTGGCACGTGGTGTTGCTATGTGTCCTTGAGCTGGTTGCTAGCCTCTCTGTACCTCCGAGTCCTAATCTATTAAATACAGGTAGTGAGCTTCCTGCAGAAGGGGGTATGCAAGGATTTAATGAGGTAACATGTATAAAGTGCCCAGGAGTTGCCAGGCACAAAGTCAGCCCTGGGAGGGCTCTGCTGCCCTAAGCATCAGGAGGGCTCATGGCTCTGAGGTTCCGGAGCCCCAGAATTCAGAGACAGGGGCTCCAGGGCAGCCAGAGGAGCTGCCGTGAATGCGTGTTCTCCTCTGTGGCATCTCCTCAGAGTCCTGCTGGGGGCCCCCCTTCTGCCTGCATCTTGCCCGTGCAGCTCATCACAGCGCCCACCTTTTCTGAGAAAAGACTTACCAGAGAGGGACAGCCACATCCCTGACATCACACAGCACCAAGAGCCAGGTCTGCCTATGAGCCAGAGAGGGGCACCAGCTCGTCCCAATTTTCAGGAGCCATTTAGGATGCTTGGTCACCCCAGAGTACCAGTCCTCCTTCTGACCTGAGCACATGGGCTCTGCCTGTTGTTGTCACATCCCCAGAGGGTGATGTTGGGTGTGTCCCATCACCCCTTTGAACCCGTTTCCTACTTCTGTACAATGAGGGGTGTGTAATAACAGTACCCCACTTCCTAAGTGTGGCTGGGTGAATAACAGCCCCTGGAGATATCCAGATCCTAATCCTGGAATCTGCAAATGTCCCCTCACATGGCCAAAGGGACTTTGCAAATGAGATTTATTTAGTTAAGGAAATGGAGAAGACACGGTGGTTAATTTTATGTGTCCGTGTGGCTGGACTGCAGTACCCAGGGATGTGGTCGAGCATTATTCTACATGTTTCTGTTGAGAGCCACTTTTTCGATGAGATTGACACTTAAATGAGTAGACTCTGAGTAAAGCAGATTGCACGCCATAATATGGGTCGGCCGCATCTAATCAGTCGAGGGCCATTAAAAGGAAGAAGACTCAGGTGTGGTTCATCCTGGGGCAAAATCCCTCTTCAGCTGTGAACATGTGACACCTGACAGGTCATCTGCTTCCAAAATATGATGGAGGGACAGGCGTGGGATAGATATCCTCATTCCAAAAAGGAGAAATGGGAAGGAAGAAAGGGATCATCAGTCCCAGAGAGTCCAAAGCTCGGCGGGACATATTCCAATGGGTTTGGTTTTGGTTTGTTTTGTTTAACAGGGCAAATTGTGTTGGATTTTAAGTCTGGGGAACAATCCCCTCTGGCTCAATGCTCTGTCCTGCCGGCCCACGCAGTGACATTTACCACTGCCTTGCTTCCCTGCCGGGGAGAAATGTGCAGACACCCCCAGGCTCCCTGTCACCATGCTGCGACCTGCAGCCCCACCCCCTCAGGGAGAGGGAGCCCTGTTTCTACCAAGCACACCTGACTCCCCACTCCCCACACTGTGCTGCCCTCGACAGCCAAGTGGTCCTGGCAGTTGCTGCCTCAGTGTCCCCATCTGTAAAGTGGGTGACGTGTCTTGCCACACCAGGTCATGTGAGATCAAGAAATCGTGTCAGCGGCCTGCCCAGAGCAGGACTGAGTAAATATGACTGGTTTTTATCGTCTTGTGCCAAAGCACACACTTACCTCCCCGGGTCTCATGAAGCAGTCACCTGTGACCCATGGCTTAGGGCTGAAAAAATTCAAAGGAGAAAAAAAGTGAGGAGCTGGTCCATTTAATCGTGCATCGGGGAATGTCTCCACCTCGCGCGAGAAGAGTAGGGCTCTCCCGCGGGCTCACTTGTCCTCACTCGCTGTGCATCCGTGAAACTGGGGGGACTTCCCGAGGTCTCTGGAAGAGCAGCCTCTCTCCCTCGAGCTGGCTTGGGGGCCACAGGGGGTCATCCTCCTCCGTCACCCCCAAGGGGCCAGCGCTGCTCAGCCCGCTGTGGGATCTGCTCTAACCCCTTGGGGGCAGCCCCGGGGCAGGGAGGGAAGCCACTTTTTACAAGGAGACCAGAGTCCCAGCTAAGAGTGTCCAGGAGAAAGCAGTTCAGACCATGTGGCATGCCCAGCCTGACCCGCTCCCGAGAGATCTGGAAGGCCCTGCTCACCTGGTAAAGGGGATAATAACAGAACTTGCCCTGTGTTGATACTGTAAGGTGGAAACAGGAAAACACTCGGGGAGCACTTCCCAGAGGGCCTGGCCCACGTGGCAGGGTCAGTCAGTGTCAGTTATTTAAGAGGCAGAGAGGGGAAAGGTAGGGGCATTCTCTGCCGGCCATATCCAGGGGCAACGGTGATCGCAGATACTGGAGGGCAGGAGCCGGGCAGGCTGCCCGGGGGCTGGTCCGCAGGCCCTTGGTGTGAGCCTGACCCGACTCCGCTTGTGCGAGTCCCATCTGGCAGATGGTACAAGTAAGTCAAGCTTAGAGAGGCGAGGTGTCTGCATTGAGCCCCTGCCTGCCCCAAAGGGTGGCCTCTGACTTCTCACCATCCCACGTGATGGGGCGGAGCTCTCCCAGGTCAGCAAACAGCGAGGGGGACAAAGAAAGAAGAAAAGACAGTGATTTTGCCTCATTTTCCTGTTTTCCAAACAGCCCCTCCCAACACGTTGAACTTCAACGGAGCTCATCAGAAGCGGAAGACCCTGGTTGCCCCGGAGATCAACATCTCCCTGGACCAGAGCGAGGGCTCGCTGCTGTCCGACGACTTCCTGGACACCCCCGACGACCTGGACATCAACGTGGATGACATCGAGACCCCCGACGAGACCGACTCGCTGGAGTTTCTGGGGAACGGCCACGAGCTGGAGTGGGAAGGTGAGGCCGGGGCCGCGCCCGTGCCCTCGGGCTCCGAGGGGCAGGGGCTCCCGGAGCAGCCCCGAGCGCATCCGTCCCCTGCTGCGACGCCCACGCATTTTTCTCGTGGACGTGAGGGTTTTCCTGGGGGGACGTGGCTTTCACATGGTTCTCAAGGGTGACCAGGTCTAAAGTGAGGCGCCTCCAATGATTACACCGGTGAGTGGGGGGCACTTCTGCAGGAGCAGATGTGGGGGGGTATGGCGGGAGAGGCGGCGCCCGTCCCCACGCGCGGCTGGCAGGAAGACACGCTAGACAACGAAACAAATGTGCCCCAGCTTGTTGCAGTCGGTCGTCGGTGCTAAGAGGAAAGTAGGGTGAGGGGCTGGAACAGGGCAGGGGGTGGGGGTCTCCCCTGAGGGGCGGTCCTGCCCCAGGGGTCATGGAGCCATGTCTGGGGAGTCTGGGGCTGTCACACTGGGGGTGCTCGTGGCATCGAATGGGGGGGGCAAGAGGCCCTCTCAGTCCCTGCAGCACCCAGGATGCCCTGAATTTTCTGCGGTGCCAAGAGGGAGAAGGATTTGTTTGTTTATTTTAAAAAGACTTTAGGTATTTATTTGACAGAAAGAGAGAAAGGATGAGCAGAGGGGAGGGGCAGAGGGAGAAGCAGACTCCCCGCTGAGCAGGGAGCCCGATGCGGAGCTCGATCCCAAGACCCTGGGATCAGAGCCTGAGCCGAAGGCAGACGTTTCAGCGACTAAAGCCACCCAGGAGCCCCTGGTGTTACCTCTTTAGATGTTTGCTGGAATTCAGCCACAAAGCCTCCCGGCCCTGGGCTTCTGTGCACTGGGGGTTTCCATCCCTGATCGATTTCCCTGTGTGTTACCGGTGTTCAGAGGCTCTGAGTCCCAAACCAACAGAGTGCTCTGGGAGGCCAGCAAAGGGGGGGCCCCAGAGGGCTTCCTGGAGAAGGTGGCATTTGAGCTGGACCGTGTAGGGAGAGTAGGAGGGGCAAATGGACAAGCGGGGAGAAGCATATGGACAAGTGTCACAGGAGAAAGATGGTCACGCGGCCACAGACAGCGGGGGGGAGGGGGTACTGGGCGGGAGGCTGGGACAAAACATCTGGACTCAGGCATCCCTTCCGCTCGCCCCGGCCTGCTTCCAGATGACACCCCTGTGGCTGCTGCCAAGAACATGCCCGGGGACAGCGCAGACCTGTTTGGGGACGGTGCAGTGGAGGATGGCGGTGCCACTAATGGGCGCCTGTGGAGGACGGTGATCATCGGAGAACAAGAGCACCGAATCGACCTGCACATGATCCGGCCCTACATGAGGGTAGTGACCCACGGAGGTGAGACCGCACCCCCTGGGCTCCTCCAGGCTCCTGCCAGCCAACTGGAGGTTGTCAGAGGCCCTCTCTGAACCTCAGTCTCTTCATCTGAACCAAGGGATGTTAAGCCCTCATGGCGGGGGGGGGCAGGCACAGACAGGCTGGGTGCACCCAGGGGTGCCTACGAGATTGGCAGCACAGCTCAGGGGTTTGGTGACTCCCCCAGACGAGGGGCTACGACTCAGAGCTGTAGGGGCCTGGCTGGCGAGGAGCTGGGTGCCTGGCCAGAGCTACGGGCAGCTCAGAGCAGGAGCCACTCCCTGGCCGCCTCTCCCCAGGGTACTACGGCGAGGGTCTCAACGCCATCATCGTGTTTGCGGCCTGCTTCCTCCCGGACAGCAGCTCCCCCGACTACCACTACATCATGGAGAACCTGTTCCTGTAAGTGGCCGCCTCGCCGGCCCCCGCCCGCGGTTCTCTCCGCAGCAAGCACCACCCATCCTCACCCCCACTTACTGACTTGCGGCCGCCACCGGCCAAGCGCTTGCACGTGAAGACGCAGCTCACGCTCAGCGACCCGGGGGGGCGGGGCGACCCGGGGGGGGCGGGGCGCGGTGTAGACGCCGGAGCTGCTCAGACTGCACGCGCAGCACCCGAGTCGCAGGGTCGCCTGGCCGGGGACACCCGGTGCTGCTGGGACGGAGACCGATGCTACACCCGGCGGATAGCAGACAGGGCTGGGGTGCCGGGTGGTTCAGAGGGCGACGGGGCAGAGCACGAAGAGGCCCCAGAAACCAGGGGGCCCACCCCCGTGCCCTCCTTACAGGTGGGGAAGTCGAGGCGGTGACAGAGGAAAGGACTTTTCTAAAATTGCTCAGGGAGAATCGGGGCAGGGGCGGACCCCAGACCTACACGTCTGGTGCGGGGGACGGTACACTGTTCCCCAGCTGTATCTGGGGCTGGGAGACCCACCTCTCAGGGTTCACGGAGACACTGGATGAGGTCGTGCCTATAAAACACGTGGTGCCTAATAAGTGCTCCATGAAATAGTAACCGCTGCTACCGTTATGCCCACTGACACTGATTTGGGGTGGATTGGGGTCTACATCCAGGCCCCACCCCGAGTGTGCAAGGACGGCAGGTGCCACAGGCGTTGGTGGCGGGGACCGGGGCTCCCTAACTCCGCCCCCGGCCCCGCCCCCGCGCCAGGTACGTCATCAGCAGTCTGGAGCTGCTGGTGGCGGAGGACTACATGATCGTCTACCTGAACGGCGCCACGCCGCGGCGGAGGATGCCCGGCATCGGCTGGCTAAAGAAGTGCTACCAGATGATCGACAGGAGGTGCGTGCGTGGGGCGGGGCCCCGAAGGCGGCGCGGGGGTCGGCGCGGGGGTCAGCGCGGCAACGCACGACCGCAGACGCGCGGCTGGAAACCACAGGCGCGTTTGCCGCCGGCTTTGGAGGCCAGAAGCCGAGGAGCGGGGTGTGGGCAGGGCCGGTTCTCTCGGGGGCCGTGAGGGGGCGTCTGTTCCACGTGTCTCCGCGCTCCTGGGGGTCGTCGGCCATCCTCGGCGTCCCTCGCCCCACCCCTGCCTCCGTGGTCGCGTGGCCTGTCCTCGTGCGTCTGTGTCCGGACGCCCCCTCTTTGGAAGGACCCCAGTGATTGCGTTAGGGCTCACCCTGCCCCTGGTGGACATCATTTTAGTGAAACACATCTGCGATGGCCTTATTTTCCAATGTCCCGTTCTGAGGTCCCGGGGGGGGGGGGTCAGGACTACAACATAGGAAATTGCGGGGAGATGCATTTGGACATGACCACAGCCGGCGGTCAGAACCTGGGCGCCCCAGGAGATCTTTCAGGAACGGGAGGCAGTGTGGCCACGCAGGCAAGAGCTCAGACTTTGAAGTGAGGTGACAGCCGGGACGAGACGTCGAGACGTCGGGGTAGCCGCCCACAAACTCCACCAAGGGGCCCTGCTTCACAGGCCCCCCTCCCCCCTGGAAACTGGAGACAAGCGTGGCCGTCAGCTGGGAGTTAGCTCCTCCCTCCCCTGGCGCGTTTCCTCTGCTCCCCCCACAGGTTGCGGAAAAACCTCAAGTCCCTCATCATCGTGCACCCATCCTGGTTCATCCGCACCGTGCTGGCCATCTCCCGTCCGTTCATCAGGTAATGGCGCCGTGCCCTGTGCCGAGCCTCCTGCCGGGTCGTGTACGTCTCGTTTCAATCTGTATTTTGCAGCTTCTTTGTGACAAATATATATTGGTGTTCTATGCTTTATTAAGATTTTACTTATTTATTTGTCAGAGAGAGAGTAAGCACAAGCAGGGGGAGTAGCAGGCAGAGCGAGAAGCAGGCTCTCCCCGAAGCAAGGATCCCGATGTGGGACTCGATCCCAGGACCTTGGGATCATGACCTGAGCCGAAGGCAGTCGCTTAACCGACTGAGCCACCCAGGCATCCTTGTATTGTTGCTTTAAACCATTTTCAATCACATGTGTTGTTATTAAGGGACGAACACAGGAAAAACACTAGCAAACAGCCCTCCTGTAGTAAAGGTTGGATACCTTTTAATGTTTATAACCACGATCCGGGAGGCTGACGCTGTCACTAGCCCATTGCATGGAGGAGGGAATTGGGGGCCAGAAGGGTCAAGGGACTCAGCCAGGGTCATGCAGCCAGGTCGCTAGCCCACCACAGCTCCCCCCCCCCAAAGTGAGCCCACCTCTGTCCACTCTAGCATCTGCAAGGGGACCCTGAGAACGCCAGGGGGGGTCCGAGCCCCTCCCAGCAATAATGTCACGAACGTGTGTTTTGGGGGTCCTCAAGGCCACCCTCGGCTGTGATGTTCACTGGAAGGACTCACAGAACGTTTGCTACAGGGGAAGGATGCAGATCGAAGGTGGGAAGGGACAAGGTGTCCCTTCCCATGGAGTGGTAGCAAAAGCCCTTAGTTGTCCCTGTGATGATGTGTGATGAGGGGAAGTGCCACCAAGCAGCAAGCTCACCCCACTCGCCAGGCTTTTCCCTGGGGTTGAGCCACACGGGATGGGACAGCCAAGCCATCGGCCTTGGCTTCTGTCTTTGGGCGGCCCAGAGGTCACACTGACGGGATGTGCCCAAGACGCCCACGGAGGTCACATCCTCAACACCGACTATGTGGCCGGGCTCAAGGCCCAGGTAACCAGGGCACTCAGCAGGCAGGGCATTCCAAGTGCTTCCTGCCGCCTCCCACGAACATCAGGAACCGGGGTCTTCCTTTGCAGTGGGTGGGGGTTGGGCATGCCAACCCGCTGGGTTAATCCTTTAGTGCAGATAGAAAAGCGCCCGATATGCAGATCAACTGAAAAAGAATTAGTCTCGTGAAAAGCCCTAGTCGATCACAGAAACCCGTTATTTAATTTAATATGATTCAGAGCATTGAATCGAATCGAGATCCTTCAAGGGGCACCTGGCTGGCTTGAGTGGTAGAGCACGCGTCTAGCTCTTGATCTCAGGGTCGTGAGTTCGAGCCCCACGTGGGGTGTAGAGATTGCTTTCATAAATAAACCTAAAAAGAAAAAGATCCTTCCCATTCACATTACCAGTTAATGATGTGTGACGAGCTTGCGGGAAGGTCCACCCTCTGAAGGGGTCTCGCTCTCAGTGTGAACAGTTTGCAGGGAGGTGAGCTCAGCCGGTCCGAGTTCAAGGGCTTGGCAGCATCTTAAGATACTCGCACCCTAGCAAACTCAGGTGGGTCTGTAGACTTGTCACGGGCCGTGTGTGTAACGATGAACCCCTGGGCGAAACGGCGAGCACGCACTCCAGCCGAATGGAAGCGCCGTCTGCTGTCCTCTTGTCCCCAACCGGGAACGGACGTTTGCCTCGAATGCAGATAACGCTCTCACCCGTGATTGCTTTCCCGTCGCGAATTTTGAGGGTCTCGTTTTGAGCTTTCAAAGCAAAAGGAGGAAGCAGGAGAGAAAAGTGAGCTTCCCCATGTACAAGCCGAGGAAAGGAGACCATTCTGAGCCCCCGGCGGCCCCAGGGCTGTGTGATTACAGCTCGAAGACGAGGCCGCTTTGTCCCGTGGTGATCAGAACGCTGGGGGTGCCCCTCACCTGGGTGAGGAGTTCCGCCTCCCGGGAGCCCCCCCCCACCCGTGAGAAAGGAAGCTGGCCCCACAGGCAGACAGAGCCTTGTCACCATGTAGATTCAGGCATCGGTGTCTGAGGACGGGCACGGTGGGCGTCACCAGGTGGCAGTGACCGGGCTTCCCGCCTGCATTCATAGCCCAGCGCTTGGAACAGCAGGTGCGGGCTCTGTGCACCGCAAAACCCTTTCTAACAAATCAGCCCAGTCCGCCCTCCGCGCCCTCTGGGCGGGAGGTACTCAGGTCATGTGGACAGGATTCTTGCCTGTCTGTCTGAGGCTCGTTCCCTGCCCACGGGCCCTTCTCACGACAACAGGACGGAGACCTCGGGCTCCAAGGATAATTGGGTTGGGTTTTTTTCCTTTTTATTAAAAAAGTGGTTTGAACTGTGCAAACGCAGTTGGCTCTGCTCATTCCGCCGCACGCGGCCGTTTTGTGACTGTCGGTGGGGAACGTGTGTCGTGCCTAATCGTTATGAGTGGCCTTCTGCCAAGCAACTGCTGGATTCTTCCCTAGTGGACACTGTGAACGGTATAATTCATCACGTGTCTTCCTTTGCATCAGCCGCTGGAAGGCTGGAGCTGAATTTTTATCTCATCTCTAAAAATAGATAGGAAACACCTTAGCGCACTTTTGTAGACATTTGACTCTATCTTACTTTTTTTTTTTTTTTACTGCTACTCAATTATTTTATTATTTTCTGTAGTGCTGTATTCTCCAGGCCTTATGTCTGTCATTTAGAAAAATTATTTGACCTTGGAAAAAAGCTTATTCTGCATTTTATCCAACTTAAGGTTTAATTAAATTTTCAAAAAATAATAGTAACCATGAGTTCAAAGCAGCAGCTGGTGACAAAGCTCGGCAGGGACCCTTCCCTTGACCCTGGGTTCTGCTCTGTCCACCCCTCGAGGGGCGAGGGTAGAGGCTAGCCTGGGCAGGGACGGAGGTTTGATGGAAGGTGCTCGGGGCATCCCCATCGGCCAGCGATCCCTCTGGGCCTGGACTGCAGACCTCTCCCTCCCTCCCCTCCTGCCAGCGTCAAATTCATCAACAAGATCCAGTACGTGCACAGCTTGGAAGATCTGGAGCAGCTCATCCCCATGGAGCACGTGCAAATCCCAGACTGCGTGCTACAGTAAGTGTCCCCCGAGCGGTGCAAGTGTCACGCCCCCAGGCTCCTCACCTCCCCTCTGGCATGTCCGGGAACCAGGCATGAGTAGGAGCCTCAGAGCAGAGGGAAACACGGTGAAACACGCACATGTGAGGTTAGAGGGTAAGTGGTCCAGCAAGCCACGGCCCACAGCTTGTTTTATCAATAAAGTTTTATTGGCACACAGCCACACCCATCCGTTGACGGATCCGCTATGGCCGCATCTGAGCTACGTCTGAATTGAATAGTTGTGGCTGAAACTGGCCTACAGGGTGGAAAATATTTACTCTCTAGCCTTTTAGAGGAAAGCGGCCCTGACGAAGGGGCACGTCAGCGAGGGTGTGGCTTTCTAACGGCACTGTGTAACTGCCGCTGCCGGATCAGGCAAAAAAAAAAGACAAACCTGCCGAGTCTGGAATCTGTCCGGTGCTGGAATACGCCAACAAGACAGATCTTCCCTGCTCTGGGGGAGTTCGCAAAGCTGCTGCAGGAAACATGAAAAAGACCGTCTGACTGTCCGCTGCGGCTGTCTTTCTGCCCTGACGCCTGGCGTATGCTTCAGACGTGACAATGAGATTGTTTCTCCGTTCCCAGGAGCAAAGGAAGTCCCCGGGCCGCACACGTATGGGCAAGGAGGGCCGTGTCTGATGCGTTTTACTTTCTTTTTTCCAGGTACGAAGAGGAGAGGCTCAAGGCCAGGAGAGAGAGGTCTGTGCAGAGGGCCTGTCGCGTTGGAGCCGAGTCAGGGCGGGGGCTGGGTTGGGCCTAGAGTTGGGGGGTTGCTGGCGGCTTCAGCTCGGCTGGGTCCAATGACACCCACACATGTGGCCTTGTTGAGGGCTTGAAGCAGACCAGGGTTCTAATCCAGTCTCCCCACTTAATCCCAGAGTGACAAGAGGCAAGTCAGAAGTTCACATCTGCTGTGGGGGTTACCGTGAGAAGTCTGGACAGTGGGACCCACTTGGTAAAAATGGTGGCTCATAGTAATCATGATAAAATTAAGTGCTCCCTTGATAGAGGGGACACAAGCTCCAACCTCACCCCGGACAGACCCAGAAATGCCCCCTTCACTAACTCTGGCTCCTCAATTTTCGTTGGTGGCATAACCATGAATGGTGGTCTCAGGACCTTGGGACTGTTCCGCCTCCGCCCCACCCCCCAGAGTGGGTAAGGGCCAGGACTCCTGACAGCATCTTACAGCTCGGGGATCCAAGGCTCAGAGAGGGCAAGGCACCTGCCCAAGGCCACACAGCAAGTCTGGGGGAGGGCTGGGCCTTTCTAGCATTGCCAGGCCCTGTGCCTGTCTCAGGGGAGATAGGTAGATAAGACAGAGTCGTGGTCCAGAGGGCTCCTCCAGTGGCAAAGGAGAGGGACACCTCGCCAAGTAAGGAGAGCGGGTCCTGCGGCGGCGGGGATGTGGGCGGATGGCCGTGTTAAGGATCAGAGCTATGGTGGCCTCACGCAGGGTCGTTTAATAATGACAAGCCAGAGGGAGGCCGAGGGCAGGTGGGATGCACCAACCTGAGCCTTCTCCTCTTCCCTCCTCCCCTCCCCCCCCCGCCTTCCATCATGTCTTTCTCTCTCTCTTTCTTAATGTTTTATTGCGGTAAAATACACACAACATGAAATTCACCATCTCAACCACTTTCGGTGCACAGCTCCGCAGCATGAAGCACTCTCCCCCCATCCTGCAGCCACCCCCACCCTCCATCTCCAGGACGTTCCATCTCCCCACACGGAGACTCTGTCCCCAGGAATCACGGACTCCTCACCCCCTGCACCAGCCCTGGCTCCCACCAGCTCCTCTCTGTCTGTGTGGATGGGACTCCTCTGGGGACCTCCTGGGGGTGGGGTCCTGTGGGATGTGTCCTTCTGGGTCTGGCTGCTCTCGCTGAGCCCAGTGTCTTCGGGGTCCATCCACGTCGTGGCAGGTGTTAGGGTCCCTCCCGTTCTAAGGCTGGATCATGTTCCAGCGTGTGGATGGAAGGACATGCTGTGTTCATCCTTCATCCACCAGTGGACACTGGGTTTGCTCCCACCTTTCGGCCGCTGTGAACCCTGCTGCTGTGCGCACGGGGGTGCAAACGTCCGTGTGGGTCCTGCTTTCCCAGAGTGGAATTACTGGAACACACAGTCATTCTCCTTTGACGACGTTGCGGAGCGGCGGCTGTGCTCCGCGGCAGGTGCACGACCCCGCGCCCCCGCCCACCCCAGGAGCTGATCAGCACTGTGGCTTCGGCTTCCGTGTTCCAGACGGTGGCCTTCTTACTGGGTGTGAGGCGGAGATGTCTGTCTGTCTTCTTTCTTCCCGTCTCTATCTCTGTCTCTCCCTGTCTCTCTCTGTCTGTCTCCCTCAGTGGTGCCCCCTGGCTCCCAAGCCTTAGCTGTGGAGGGAACAGAGACCAGCCCCGCAAGCCGGAGTCAGGCCACGGGGCGACAGCGTCCACGGGGTGAGGGCCACAGAATGAGGGCACGAGGTGTCTGGGATGACGACCGGAGATAAACGTTCAGGGTCTCTACTCCCCCATCAGGCCCCCACTTTCGCCCCCTTCCCCATGGCTGCCTCTGCCGTCAGTAACCCCTGGGGGAATCTCTGCACCCTCGGGGCCTGTCCGGGGGCAGCGAGACCCCATCCACGCTGCCCTCAGAGGCCACAGTGGACCACGCCAGCTTGTCACCCTGTCCGTCTCCCTCCGTCCCCAGCGCCAGGCCGCAGCCAGAGTTTGTCCTGCCCAGGTCTGAGGAGAAGCCAGAGGCAGTGCCAGTGGAGGACAGGTGAGTGTGCAGGTGACCACGGGCGAGGCTGCCGAGCCCCCAAACGGCTGGTGAGAGCGACCACAGCGCTGTCATGACGGGCACTGAGAACTCGGCGGGAATGGCCAGCATGATGCCAGCTCCGTTGTGAGTGTTCGGTATCGGGGCCCCTTTCTCTCCACCCCGGGCTGTTCCCCTGGGGACACCTGCCGAAGCCAGCAGTTACATTGAAACTAACAGTCGGGGCGCCTGGGCGGCTCGGTCAGTACACAGTGGGACTCCCGATGTCAGGGTTGTGAGTTCGAGCCCCATGTTGGGCGTAGAGAGGACTTAAAAAATAAAATAAAATATTTAAAAATAAATTAACAGTGGATAAAATGTAAAAGTTCGCTCCTCTCTGGGGCTCAGGCGCAGCTGCCTGCCCAGGGCTGCAGGGGTCGGAACACGCCGTGCACCGTGGGCCAAGCCGCCGTGTGCCCGGCCCCAGCCCCCCTCTCTGCCCGGGGGCTTCTTCACAGAATTGGAACTCACACGACGTGCAACGAACCGTTTTAAAGTGCACATTCCGGGGGCCTTTAGGGCACCGGCAAAGCTCTGCAACCCGCACCTCTCTCTGGTTCCAGAGTGTCCCGTCACCCCAGAAGGGACCCCATACCCATTAAGCCGTTGCTCCCGTCCCCTCTCCCCTTCTCTTGCTTCACACCCAGCAATACTATCGCAAGTCCCCTAGCACCTCGCCCTGGGGTGGGCGGAAAACACAGCCGGCTCTGGCCCTCTCCCCACCGCCCACCTCTGCCCCGGCCGGCCGGCCTCCTGCCTCCGAGCCTCATCGCAGTCTCCGTCCCCTGCCCTCGCGCGACCTGGGGCACGGGCTGCCCGGACCCGGAGCAGCCTCGGTGGGTTCGTTCTGCGTTAGTGAGGAGCCTCAGCCCCCGTCGCGGGTTACGCAGCAGACACGTGCCAACCCCTGCTTGTCCCAGACGAAGATGAAGCCATGCCGGCCCCCGTGGGGCTCACGGCCAAACACCGAGGCTCCCCAGATAGCAAGTAATGCTGACGTCTCTCTTCCACAGGTCTGCTCCGGTCACAGATCAGGAGACAAGGTGAGCGGGGAGCGGAGCCGTGTAGGTGCCTGGCTGGAAAAGATGTCCCCCGTGGAGCCATCGTCTGGGGGTCGAGGGCCACTGTACTGGGGAGTCAGAGAGGGATTGGCTACCAGGACACCAGGGTCTGCACAACTCCAGGGGGCGCCACTGCTGTGAGGCCCCGGAGCTAAGCCACATGGCGGCCCTGACAGAGATGCCCACCCGGAGCCAGGCCCTGTAAAGCCTGGGCTTTTTTTTTTCTTTTAACTTTAAGTAGGCTCCACACCCAGTGTGGGGCTTGAACTCACGACCCTGAGATCGAGAGTCGCGTTCTCTGTGGACTGAGCCGGCCAGGTGCCCCAAGCCGGGCTTTATTCCTCAGCCACAAGTACACAGCTTGCCCACGGCCTGTCTCAGGGCCCCCACCTGCTCCAGATGCCGGGAAAAGCCTCTCTGTGTCGGGGGTCACGGAGACCACCCTCGGGTTCAGCTTTGCTGACGGACCCACAGAACTCGGCAAAGCGGTTGTGCTTACATTTGTGGTTTGTTGGGGTTTTTTAGAAATTTTTTTTAAAGATTTTATTTATTTGTCAGAGAGAGAGAGCGCACGAGCAGGGGGAGCGGTGGGCAGGGGGAGTGGCGGGCAGAGGGAGAGGGCGGCTCTCCGCTGAGCAGGGAGCCCAATGTGGGACTCAATCCCAGGACCCCGGGATAATGACCTGAGCAGAAGGCAGACGCTTCGCCAACGGAGCCGCCCAGGCGCCCCAAGTGTCTGACTCTTGATTTCGGCTCAGGTCATGATCTCCGGGTCGCGTCAGGCTCCTCGCTCGGTGCAGTCTGCTTGTCCTTCTCCCTCCTTGACGGCTCCTCCCTGTGCTCTTTCTCTCTCTAAAAATGAATAAATAAAATCTTTTAAAGTAAAATAATTAAAGACACAAAAGAAACTGTAGGAAGCAATGGATGGACAGACAGATGGGTGGGTGAATAGATGGCAGATGGAGGGACAGAAGGACAAGGGGCTGCCTCCAGGCTTCCCTCTGGTCTGATCCGAGGCGCCGGCCCCAGGGCCCGTTCTGCTACGGCATGGAGAGAGCGGTCAGCTGCCAGGTGGGTGGCAGGCAGCAGGTACCCCTCTTGCTGCTGAGGACCCCAAAGCCGGATTAGATCACGCTCTGCAGTCCACCCACGGATGCATTCCCCGCTTGCTCTAAAAACAATAATGATGACCTGACCTGTGCTTATCCCTCTCTAGCCTGTCCTGAGGCGACAAGAACACAGAGAAGGACAAGAAAGAAGATTCCAGATGCCAAGAAACCTCTGTCAGACGCCCTCCGGCCCTGGACCTCATCCCCACCTCGTCCTGAGTCCCCGTCTTCGGAGGACGCCAGTCTCCTCCATCCATCTCTGAAACCCGGCATCCTTTTTAGCTGCTTGAAAATGTTTTGGGTTTGTTTTTGCTTTTTTTTTTAAACAACGCGGTATTAGCGTGTTCCGGGGAAGGACCTGGTTCTCCGGCCTCCGCGCTCACGAGCTTGCGTCCAAGAAAAGCAAGCAGCTGAGGGCACGGCCCGTGGGTCCTTGGCGGCCTCAGAGACCCCCTCCCACTGCACAAAGTGCTGATTCAAGACCCTTCTCCTGCTTGTCACCTGGCCCCCGTTGGAGCCACCGACGCCCCCCGGCTCCGCGGCTGGATCTGGATTCGTTCTTGTGCCTTTTCTCCTAGAACAGCCCCTGCCGCTCTGGGCATCCGGCCTGGAAGCTCAGCCCCCAGCAGTGGCGTGCCCCCAGGGGCCTCCCCTCCTTCCCCCTCATGGGTCTTTATCAGACCAGCTCCCCCCATCTCAGCACCCACCTTCTTGGGGATCATCGGAGCCCACAGCACAAGTGAGCTGTCGATAATTACCCCGGCCCTGCAGTTACAAAGCCGCGCCTCCCCATCTAGAACATCCTCAAGCCCCTCCAACGTGGATGCCACACCCCAGGGGAGTCCTGGTCAATACCTCCTACTGAGGGAATGAAGTATCCCCACTTTTCCTGACCCCCCCAAGGCAGGGTTGGGATGTGCCCCTCAGGCTCCCACCAAGGGAAACGGGCTCTGAACTGTGCGAAGGAAGATACAGGGTACTACAGGTTTGAATATTTGGAGGTTCAGTTGGGAAAGGAAATCCCTGTGGCCTGGATGCCCTGGGGATCTGCAGTCACAGGAGGCAAATTTACCTTGGACAAAGGACAGACTTTTCTAATGCAGCCCAAACACCCATCAGGTGGCTTCTGTAGGTAGTGAGGTCCCCATCTGTGGAGGTATTTAAGAAAGGGCTGGCAAGCGCTTGCAGAATGTGGTCCTCTGCGGTCCCCTCCAATCTTAAGAGCCTCTATTTATATAAATCTGAGCGAAAGTTGACTGGGGACCGTCTCCAGGCCCCAGGCTTCTTAGCGGTCAAGATTCATGTGCGCTGAGAATGAGGTTCTTGGTCTCAGAGGCCATGCCAAATGCTTCCCGACCTGGGACGCTGGGTGTTTTGGGGTTATTCCAATGGTGGGAGGGAGCCAGTGGTGTTTAGTGCTGAGGGAAAGGAATGCCCAACATTTGGCTGCAGGGAGTGTCCTGCACGTCACGGAACTGTCCCACCCCAAATGGCAGAGGCTTTTGCATCGGAAAACGCCGAGTTTCTGAGCGAGCTTGGGCCTGCATCCCCTGGGTCACAGCACGGCCGGCCCCGGGAAGGCAGGGACGCCTGGGGGCTGGGGGGACTTTTAAATGTGTGTTTCTGCCATGTTTCCCGAATGCCGAATAAAGGACAGGATCGTGTTCTGGGCCCAGACGTGTCACCTGCAGCCCGAGGCATCAGAGGCTGGCTGATGGGCCTCTCCAGGCTGCCCTCCTAGCGACCCCACCCCCGGTCTGCTCCTGGCCTGCCCCAAACTCTGGGTCTGGGTGGCCGGCTGTCCTTCCCCGGGGCTAACGCGTGGACCCCAAGCTGCAAACTCCCGCCTCCATGCACTTAGTCCCTGCCCGGAGGCTGGAGCCTGGCTGCAAGCTGAAGGGTGGGAACTGATACGGGCCACCCCCTGCCAGTCACTGAGCGCCCAGGAGGTGACAGAGGGACAGGAAGCGGCAGACCCCAGCTCCCCTGCCCACCCCCCCGAGGAGCCTGCAGCCGCACGAGAAATTACAACAGGGTCCACCCGGCCCAGCGTGGCTGGCCCGCCGCCCCTCCGTCCGGACCACCAGCAGCCACAGACAACGGGCAAGCGTGACCTAGGATCTCAGCTCAGCTGCAGCAGCCCCTCTGGGATAGAGAAACCCCCGAGTGGCTGTCCCCAGATGCGAGAAGTCCCAGTGCACAGCTCCATGCAGACGGGGCCGCCGTACCCAGCCTGGCTGCTGCCCGCCCCTCGGAAGCCACTTTGCGAAAGGCATGTGTCTCTGGGGCAGCCGTGGCCAAAACGCAATGGACCCCGGACCCTGGACCTCATTGGAAGAGGACACCAGGTTTTCCTCCCCGGACACGTGGGATGCGTCCTGAGTCGTAGCTCACACGCCCATCCTAACGACGGCGAGTTCTGTGGTTTTTAAAAACAAAACAACTCATTATGATTACTGTCGTGATGTTCAGACATCATCTCCGTGAGCTTTGGGGGATTTTTATGTGGAAATAACGTAACTGAGAAGGGAGGGTTGTCACTTTTGTCCACTTCCCCGAGGTGTGGTGCTGGCCTTGGGCCAGGAGCAGACGAACCGGCCTGAACTTGCGCCCCACGACCTCGAGGGACCTTGAGTGACCTCAGGCCGGTGGTCTCAGGTGTCCTTGGGCAGCCTCAGGCGACCTTGGGTGACCTCACTTGACCTCCCAACCTCTCTGCAATCAAACCCAGTCAGCAGGTGATACTAGTAGTAATTTAATAACTATATGTATGTGTTCTTACTGGTACTGAAGAGAAGGCTCTGTGTCTCTACACTCGCACCAACACGTCCCAGACCGGGCGCAGCGGTCCCCAGGAGCGACTCTCCGGCTCCCGGCGGCCACCCGGCAGGGTGTCCTGCGACCTAACTCAACCAAGACACCGCACAGAGTCACGCGGACCCCACAGGTTAAGGGCTCAGACCCACAAGCACGCACGCCCCCAGCTCAGGCGCCGGTCTCCAGGTGTGGGTCCCCAGGTCACCCACACTCGTGCCCCAAGTGGCCAAAAGTCAGGCGTTCCCTCAGCCTTCCCCCAGCAGCTCACAGAACTCAAGAAAAAGGTCTCCTTGCTTTTTGCCTGACCATGACAAAGGCTCGAACTCAGGAACAGCCAGCGGAAGAGCCGGGGTGGGGGGACAGGGCAGGAGCGAGGGGCGCGTCCCCGAGCCGTCCCCGTCGCCCACCCGAAGGCGTCGTGACGCAGGCACGATTGGTTAACCTTTGGCCGTTGGTGATGAACCCCACCTCCAGCCCGGCCCCTTCTCGGGGGTCTGCTGGCCGCTTTCCAGAAGTCCCCCCACTCGCACCAACGCAGGTGTGGCTACCGGGCGAGTCACAAGCAGTAAAAGATGCCGCCTCCATCTTGATCGCTCCGGACCAGTTTCAGGAACCGAGGACAGGAGTTTCTCCCTCTTCTCACCTTGGAAGTCCCAATGGGTTGGGAGCCATGTGTCAGGAACTGGGAATGAGACCAAGTATTTCCTTCTTGTGACGGATCACAATACCACCTAGTAACAGTCGGAGCCCTGGCCCCACCCAGCCCAGTGCCCGCGTTCCCAGGACAGGTGGCACGGCCCGCCCAGGGCCCCACAGGGGGCAGCGTAGAGCTCCCCGTGCTGGGTGCAGGAGGGGCATGTGCCCAGGAGAGAGGTGCCAGTGGAGGCGCCTGGCCCCGAGGGGCTGGCTTCATGGTCCTGGAGCAGGTGCCCTCAGGGTGGGGCCGGCTGCATGGGGCACAGCTGAGGCTGGGATCACAGGTGCCTCTCCCGGTCTGGGGGTGATGGAGCCACCCATTCTCCCCCCCACACCAAGTCTCTGATTACCCTGCGGGATTTCTGGAAACCTGACCCCTTTGCTCATAAATTCATGCATCCATTCATCTGCTATCTCTGGGGGTCCTGCGGGGTCCCTGCTCCCTCGTGCTGCCCTCAGCCTAGGGGAGGGGGGATCTTGACCCAGGAACCAGGGCCTCCCTGGGGACCAGGACGAGGGGCCAGGCCCTGTCCCAGAAAGAAGGGTCCTCTCTGATCAGAGACCCGCTGGGGAAGCAGCAGTCCGCCCGTCCAGCAGGTGGGTGGAGGGCATCCCCAGCAGAGAGCCCGCCCCAGTAAAGGCCTGGGGGCCGGATCAACAGCACTGGTGTTAGTGGGACCCTGAGCTCAGTGCGGACCTGGACTCTCTCTTCTAAATTCACCATTAGTGGCATTAGAACACTCACAACGTTGTGCAACCATCCCTATTATCTAGTTCCAGAACATTCCACTCCACCAAAGGGAAACCCTGTCCCCAGGAGCAGTCACTCTCCAGGCCCTGGCACCCACTAACCTACTTTCTGTGTCTGTTTCACATAAGGGGAATCGAACACAGTCATGGGATGGTCACCCTTCATGACCTGTGGGCTGTTTGGGGACAGGCAGGTCACACTGTGTGCCGGGCGAGCTGACACCAGGAGGCCTCCCCGGAGGCGCCCTGACAGGGCCCCTATCAGGGCACGTCACTGTCACCCGTGGTCTGGGCTTCGTGCCCCACAAGGAGGCTCCCAGGAAGTTCTTGCCACTGGAATTGGGTCAGAGGTCGCACCCCGGAGCCAATGTTCCCATCTGCCCAGCCGCCAGGCGCCCAAGGAAGCTCACAGGTCACAGGGGCAGCCAAGCTGGCAGTCAAGAAAACGGAGGCCCAGAAGGGGCTGGAGGTGGAAGGAGACAGGTGGGGTCCCTTGCTCAATTCTGTCACTGGCGGCTGCCTTCCAAGTACAATCACGGTGCCAGCGACCTCTCCTAACCTCTGCACTGGGTCAGTCCCTGCTGGAGCCATGCGGGGACTCCTCAACGACTAGTTGACTGGATGACACACTTTCTGTGTCCCTCGGCTATCTTGGCCACTGTGGTCCTGCCAGTGGAATCAAGGGAGGGAGGTCGCAGAAGTCATGGGGGGACACACAGGCCACTGCAGTGGGAGAGCCCCTGGCGTCTTGTGGGGGGACACGCACAGCTTTATAGCCAAAGGGAGGCGGCTTGGTGGACGGAGAGTCACTGAGAGGAGACACAGGGCAGGGGTCCTGGACAAACTGACTTGGCAGGATTCTTGCTGAAATCGGCCTCCTGGGGTGGAGTTCAAGGATGAGACCCATTGGAAAGATGCTCGGAGGAGACGGCCTCCGTCCAGGGGAGCAGGGAGGTGACGGGAAAGGAAGAAGGACTTGTGACCGACCACGTATGTGTGGGGCCCACCAGACAATCCAGGAGACCCTCCCCAGCTCAGGTCCTTAACTTAAAATCCCGTCCGCAGCCTGCGGGAATTGGGGTGTGCACCTCTCTGGGAGCCCTCGTTCGGTCTCCTCGGGCTACCTCTTGAGCTGGGAAGGGACAGGATTCTGGGGCTGCGCAGCGGGAGCTGTGAAGGCTTCTGGAGATCAAGGTCAGGGGCTCCATCTTCGAGTTCTAACCTCCCTCTCACTCATGGCCTGTTTCCCCCATTTGTTCCACTGAGTGGCTCGATTCAACGAGCTCCTGTCATTCCTCTTTCACTAGTTCCTTCCCTACCATTTAGGGGGCTCTGGCCTTTTGTGGGCCCTGCCTTGTTGGGTAGCAGGGACACAGTGGAGAATAAGATGCACCTGGCCCTCCCTGTGTAGAGGGGAGAGTGGAGGAAGCAGAAAGACTTCCTGGAGGAGGGGACGTCCAAGCTGACACACAATGGTTTAGGCAAAGTAGGCCAAAGGGAGGAGGCTTGGATAAGACTGAAGGGGTTCTGGCAGCTCCTTCTACCTGTGGGTCCTGTCCCTGTGCTATAATAAGCACTTTTTTGCAGCAGGCGGGGGGAAGACAAAGGGTTCAAGGAAGCAAAAACCGCGTGTGCGAAGGCCCTGTGGTGGCAGCTCTGGCTGCAGAGGGGCAGGTACATGACTGGTAGGGCCAGGGCGTCCTCCCTCTCTCTCTCTCCCCACCTCCCTTCATAAAACCTCCTGGAGGTGGGGACTCAAACCAAAAGAGAGCCACCCTCCCAAGGGTTGGGGCCATCTGCCTCCGGTCATGAAGACGAGTGAGAGAAGCCGCCTCGGACCAAACCAGACGTTGAAAGAGGTTTGCAAAAGTGCGGAACAGTGCCACTCTTTCTCCTAAAAACAGGATCTGGCTTAAACAACACGAATCTGTCCTCCGCAGTGCTGGCGGTGAGGAGTCTGGCGGGTCTCGAGAGGCTGAGGTCCAGGCGTGGGCGACGCTGGTTCCCGGGGGGCTGCACGGCTCGCCTGCCCCACTTCTAGAGGCGCCGCACCCTGGGCTCCTGCCCCTCTCCGTTGTCCAAGCCAGCAGCGGGCATCTTCCTGGCCCTCCCGCTGTCCTCAAAGCTGAAAGACTCTCAGCTTTTTTCTGCAACTGAGGTGCAATCCACATACTACACAGCTGACCGTGGTAAAGCGTGGGATTCGGTGGCACTGAGCGCATTCGCAACGCTGTGTGGCCACCACCTCTGTCCAGTTCCACAACTTTCTCATCAGCCCAAAAAGAAGCCCCGTCCCCATCAGCCGTCACCCCCAGCCCCTCCCCCAGCCCCCGGCCCCCACGAGCCCCTTTCCCGTCCATGGAGGAGCCTGCTCTGGATGTGTCACACACGTGGACTCACACACCATGTGGCCTTGTGTCTGGTTCCCTCCCTGAGCGTCGTGGGCTCGGGGTCCGTCCCCGTCATAGCAGGTGTCAGAATTCCCTCCTTTCTAAGGCTGAACGCGATATTCCAGGGTGTGGACGGACCACCTTTTTACCCATTCGTCTGTCGGTGGACACTTCGGTTGTGTCCAGCTTTCGGCGACCGTGAGCAGCACTGTTTTAAGCGTTTTACGTATCTTGATCCATTTCATCTTCAAAACCAACCCCTGCGGTCGATTCTGCGATGCCCATTTCACAGAGGGGGACACTGAGCCACGGAGACGTGAAATGACAATGACTTGCACGCAGCCGCAGAGCGCCGAGTGAAAGCTGCGAGTCTGGAGGCCGGCGGCGTGGCTCTAGTCACAACGGTGATGCCCGTGCCACCCCGCGCCCTCGGCAGCCGGTGCGGGGATACACCCAGGGAAAACCCAACACGCCCTGGGGACGCCCGGCTCAGGCAGCTTCCATCAGCTTCGACGCCTACGCTAACGCTGCCCTTCATGATTACGGAGCCCCCTCGGAGCTCCCACCGGATCCTCAGGGTGCCGCGGTAGGGAAGGAGGAATCACCTCCGTTTCGCAGTCGGGCGCCTGTTGCAGGAGGGGTAACTTGCCCGAGGTCGCTCTGCAATTTGTGAGCTTTGCTCTGAGACACACACAAGCTTTAAACGCTCCCCTCCAACGAGCTTCACACACCAGGTCTGGCCTGGTTCCTGCCTGTTGGAGGAATGCAATCCACGGCTCCCCAGTCCACCCCTCCAAGCCTCCCCAAGAAGAGGCACAATGACGCCCCCATTCTGCACAAAGCCAAACCAGACGGCAGGGAGCCCGCACGCTTGCGCAGTGGCCCCTCACCTCAGAGCAGAAGGAAGACGGAGGCCCAGCACTAACGTGTGTCCCAGTCACAGCCCCTTAAAGAGGGAACGGAGGCTTAGCAGACAGTGTGGCATCACAGGACGGGCAGGTGAATTGTTCAGTAAACCCACGAGAGCTTGCGGCTCGTTTTCCTCAGTGTATCAGTCAGCTACTGCTGTGTAACACAGGACTGCCAACAGCGGCTTGAAACCACACGCGTTCTGCCCGGTCTCCCAGGGTAAGGAGCCCAGGCACGGCTTACCTGGGTCCTCTGTTCAGCGAGTCTCAGGCGGCTGCGATCCAGGTGCCAGCCAGGGCTGTCTTACTGGACAGCACCACTGGGGAAGGGTCTGCTTCTGGGACCACTCGTGCGGTCAGTGGGCTTCATCCTTGCTGGCTGTCCCTGGCCATCTGGGCCTCCGACATGGCAGCGAGAAGAGTCTGCTGGCAAGATGGAAGCCACAGCCTTACGTAGCCTAATGAGGGAAGCGATGTCCATCACCTGTTATAGCTGCTAGTTCCATCCCCCGCTGGGCCAGCCCACTCTCAAGGGGTGACAGCAGGGGGCAAAGAGCCCCGGGGGCCATCTCGGAGTCTGTGGGCCAAAGTCAGAATAAGAACCGTATAAGCCCCACAGGCTCTGCAAGACGACGGCACCATCTGCTGATCACCGGCGTGGGCCACATGCCCTGGCTGGGTACCGCATGACCCCAAAGCAGCTCCCCACGGCCTCAAACGGTGGAGTGAGGAACCTGGGGCTGGGCTGCGCGGAGCCACCCAAGATAACCCAAGATAACCCCGGTAGGAGGGGTGGGGCCAAGCTGTTTCCAAAGCAAGGACGCCTGCAGTCACCCTGAGATGCTGTGCATCTAGGCCTGCGGCGTGCGGACGCTGGACACTGAAAGTGTGGGTGTAAGTGCAATGTGAATTTCGGTTTCTACCCAATCCAGCAGGTGGATGGACTAGTACTCCCTCCTCTCCCGCATCAGGACAGATACTGTCTCAACCTCTGGCTGATGCCTCCCGGGGCGTCTGGAGCCCTACTGATCTCACACGCACTACACACATCTGGGTGCCCCTCTCCCACAGCCGGCCCACCACTCTTTGCAGCGTGATCTAGGGACACTTGCTGCTCAGTCATCGTCCTAAAGGACTTAACGGCCAGACACCATGTGCTGGCCAAACCAGGTCCTAAGCTGGACGAGCCAGCTGCAAAGGACTGTTAGGGACAAACAGAGAAGGCCTGAGGTCTGAGCAGTCAGAGAGCGGAAATTTACTGAAATGCTAAAACTTGCCATTGTGATCCAGACGCAGATTAAACAGGATAAATGTTACGTTAGGTCAGATCTCAAATTTAAAAAAAAAAGGCAAATGAGCAGAAACGTGGCCCGGCGTGTATGGAACGAGGCAATGAAAAGATGGCCAGGGGCTCCACTGACGCTCGGGGATTGGGCTCCTGGGAAGGAAGTAGGAGGGCTCCTTCCTGGAACCACATTCCAGACCCAGAGGCTGCAGCAAGCAGCAGTGGGGGCGACACTCCCTTCCCTTCCGAGCAGACAGGGTGGCCTCTGTCCAGCAAAGGCAGGTGAGGCCCCTCCGATTCCAAGCCCCGGGCCCTTGGCAAAGCCCCCGACACAGGTCCTGCACACGGAGGCCGCCCCCGCCAGGCAACCGCTCATAGCTCGACCCTGCTGGGGCCCAGAGAGGGCAGTGGAGCCCATGTGTGGCCTGGCAGCCCCTGAGGCAGCACTAAGGGACAGGCAACCCCTCTGACGTCACCATGGGTGCCTGGAAGCTTCTGGTTCATTACAGCGAAGTGAGACCAGCTGAACCCCAAGATCAGGGCAGCCTGCAAGGCGACCCATGATGCTCTCTTCTTCCCAAAGAGCACAGGGGCAGCAGCAGAGGGGCACAGATGCATGCGCCCGCGAGGCCACAGCAGTGGGCGCCTGGGCCTGAGCGCACACAGAGCCGTGTTGGGAAGTGAGGCTTTATTTCCTGTAGACTTGGAGCAGACACATGCAAACGGGTACAAGAGAGCTCGCAGAGGGGTACACAGTGCTCCCATCCCAGCCTGGGGCCAGACCTAGGCACGCAGGAGGACAGCTCGGACAGACCCCCCAGTCGGGTCCTGAGGTCCTGGCCAGTCCCACTGCCTGGTTCCCCCCTGCACTAGGCCCAGGAAGGGCTCTGTCCAGAGAACTGCTCCCGGGCTACAGAGGGGCTGCACAGACGTCACTCGTTTAACCCGAACTGCAGCAGACAAGCGCAGAGCACCGCCTGCCTGGGACCCACATTTTGGTGAAGCCCGGACCTTAAGGCCCTTCCTCAGGCGCTCCATCCTGCTCGAGGGCGGCACCTAGTGGTGGGCGATAGCACTGCCCGCTGCAACCCCTTCTCAACCCCTCTGGTCCAGGGCAATCGGGACAGCTGGGGGCGGCAGGGAGCAGCAGGGGCTGGCCAGGCACTCAGGGGACACTAAGCCTTCACAGAGCGTTCGGGGGGCGACGACTCCACAGGGGCTACCGTGAGCCCTGACAGTCTGAAGGGCAGCACTGGAACGGGGAGTGAGGTCGGGGCATGCGCTTGGCCCCAGGTGCTTGAGAGAGGAGCATGGGGGCTGTGATGGCTCCTCAGCCGGCACCTGGGGCGCCCTGGCCTTCTCTCCGTGCCTGGCCACACACCCTCAGTAGCCCCTCCAAACCGACGCCTCGAGGGCTGGGCCATCCCCTCCACGGGTCCTGGTGCCAGCTCAGGGCCGGGGGCGCAGTGAGGGTGGGGATGGCGAGAGCTGGGTCAGAAACCGCCTCCACCGTGGACCCCGGGGAGCTGCCTTCCGTCTCTACAAGAGTCGGGACCCTGGTGTCCAGCAGGGGCAGGCGAGGCCCTTCGGATTCCAAGCCCCAGGCCCTCGGCAAAGCCCCCGACACAGGCCCTGCACATGGAGGCCGCCCCCCGCCAGCCAACCGCTCACAGAGCCCAGAGTTCCTCGGGTGACACTGCCCCCGAAGCCCCGCTGTCTGAGCCACAGGACAGAGGAGCTAAGCCAGGGGGAGGCAGCCTCTAATTCCAAGCCCCCTGGAGCACATCGCAGCCCAGCCCCCCTCCCGCCTCAGCACCCAGCTAGGGAACTCTCCAGGGCCGGACCGGGGTGACAGAGGCACCTCGCCCCACACTGCCGAGGCGCCCCCCGCCACGCACGGCCCTAGCGGAGGCCGCAGCCCACGCCCTGCAGCTTCTCCTGCTCCATGGCGCGCACCAGATCCTGCACGAAGCGCATCTCGGAGGCCACCTGCTTCGCCAGGGCCTCGTAACGGTTCTCGAGGCGGCTGAAGCGGCGCTTGAGCCCGCTGGCCCCCAGCAGGGCGCCCTTGGCCTCCTCCTGCGCCTGCCGCTGCAGGGCCTCGGTCTTGTGCAGCTCCTGCCGCAGCCGCCGCAGGTCCTGGCCGATGCTCTCGTTCTCCTCCCTGTACCAGGCCTCCTTCTCCTCGTAGATGGCCGTCAGCGCCTCGATGTCCTCGTGGAAGAGGCGCCGGCTGTGCTCCAGCCCCCGCAGGCCCTCCTCCGCCGCCGCCACCTCCTCCAGCACCTTGGAGAAGCGCTCGAAGTTGACGTAGGTGTTGTTGGGGGGCATGCTCGAGTGGGACTTGATGGTGTACTCCTTGAGGCGCGCCGTCTTCAAGCGCCGCCGCTCGGGCTTCCGGCCACTGTCCTCGCGCCGCACGTTCCGCCGCCGGATGGCCTGCAGAGAGAGAGGCCCGTTGCCCGGAGCAGGGGTGGGCGGTGGCCACCCAGGGCCACATCCGGCCCTCCACTGGCTTTCCTAAATAACATCATATCAGCACGCGCCCCTCCCACTCATGTGGGGTACGTGTGGCTCTGGCACTCTCCTGCTAGGACGGCAGAGCTCAGCAGTCACGCCAGAGACCGCAGAGAAGAAAACACAGACTCTCTGGCCCTTTACAGGAGCCGCTGCTCCTGGCCGAGAGGTCACCTGTTCTGGAAGTTTCCGTGGGATGAAGCCCTGCTGCGGGCAGAGGGGCTGAAGAGCCAGCTGGGTATCACAGGGAGACGGCTCCAACACCAGCTCAGGGCACACCCCGTGCCTTCTGCCACCCAGGCCCACCCCCCGGGGACTCTCCCTGGACAGAGGCCTTGTACTTGCTGTCCTTGAGTGGGAGCAGCCCTGCCCACCTCACCTTGATCCAGGAATGCTCCAGGCTCTGGGCGATGGTCATTCTTCTCCTGGAAGAGCCCCCCCACCCTGGTTAGTCCCATGCGTGCCATGTGCCCCATTCTCCCACGACGATGGCAGGGAGACGAGCAGAGAACAGGGAAGGAGTTTTCCAAGCTCTCCCCTGCACCTCTGCTCTCAGCCCCCACCTCAGACAACTCCCACACGCAGACCCGTAGGGACTCCCCTCCAGCCTGGGGGCAAGTCCCTAACATGCCCGTGAAACGCCCTGTGCGCTCCAGAGTGTCTGCTGTGCTCAGCCGGCAAGGAGCCCACGAAGGGGCCAGCGGAGGCACAGGCCCCGGGGTCTCCCATGCTTTCCGAGGGACCTCGGAGGGACCTAATGCTAGGTCTCACCAACTTAGGTGCCCACAGGAGGGACCAGGCAGGTGGCAGGAATGGGCGGCTCGTGCAAGCGAAGGACTGTCACCAACAGGAGCCCCTCTCCGTGAATGAGGGCTCCATGATGCCAGAAGTTTTAGATTCTCCTGGGAAAAGTATCCCAGGAATCTGGAATTTCACATGAAACCTATCTTAAATGTCCGCAAGGAAAGAACAACTCTTGAAGACACAGCAGGAGCCAAGCTAAGCATCCACTGCCGTCCCCAACTCCCAGTTATGAACGGGGATGGCATGGAGGGATGTGCTCTCAGGGGACCGGGCGGCCTTCCCTGCCAGGGACGAGCAGCCGGCGGATGAAGTCCTTGGCCAGCTCGCTGGTGTTGCTGAAGTATTCCTCGTCGAAGTCATAGTTCACAGCCGAGATGTTGGTCAGGGTCTCCTGCTTGGTCTCACCCAGGAACGGGGAGGCGCCGCTCAAGCTGGAAGGCGGACACAGGCCTCAGCGTCCCCGGTACCTGCTCCATAAACAGGCCGCTTCCTGGGCTACCGGCCGGCACTGCCCTGCCGCCTCGCGGGCCAGACGCAGAGGAAAGCGAATGCTGGGCCCTGGGCTCCCCGCGCCACCCACATTTCCCTGGAACCTGCCCCCAACCAGCCCCCAGCCTCCCACCAGAAAGCACAAAAGGGTCACGGCCAGCCGCTGATGGGCACTCAACAGGGGGCAAGCATCTCTAAGGAAGCTGGAAACATCTGCCCCAAACATATAGTGATTACAGAGGGAAAGCTGGCGACTTCCCAGGAGGGTGTCCTGGCCGACACCACGCCAGCCCCTGGGCAGGGTGCACGTCACCACAGATGACACAAGGACATCAGTGCGTCCCGAGCAGCTGTGCTGGGGGGCACCCCACCACCCCACGGGGCTCTGGGCATGCGTCACGGTGACGTACAAGGGGCACACTCCTGGTCCTCACCCCTGTCCTCGGGCACAGAACTCCCATAAGCCTTGTACTCTCCTAAACGCTGAGAACTAAGAAGGTGGGAGCACCTGTTATGATACTCGGTCTCTAGCCCCGGTTTTTGAAATGCCTGCAGGTGGTAAGATGAGAAGAGCCCTTTGCCGCCCATCGTGAGCCCCTTTCAACCACACCAGCGCCTACATGAAGGAGGAGACTTGGAAGGAGCCTAGATGACCTGGGGCTGGGGCTGGTGGCCGGGGAAGCAGCCATGGGGTTAGAAGGATGACGTGCTGGCCCACCCCGACCTCTGGGGCAAGAAGAGGGGCTGGAGACTGAGTTCGTCATTGACAATTTAATCACTCATGCCTACATGATGGAACCCCCATAAAATACCTCAATGAAAGGGCTCAAAGTTTCTAGGCTGGTGAATGCCTCCACGTGTGGAGAAGAGGGCGCAGCCCCAAGATGGGCTTTTAAATAGTTTGCGGTTTTGTTTTTAAAGATTGAGGTAAGGGGCGCCTGGGTGGCTCAGTCAGTTAAGGATCTGCCTTCGGCTCACGTCATAATCCCAGGGTTCTGGGATCGAGCCCCACATCAGACTCCTGCTCAGTGGGGGGAGGGGGGGGGTCTGCTTCTCCCTCTCCGTCTGCCCCTCCCTCCACTTGTGCTCGCTCACTTGCTCTCTCAAATGAATAAATAAAATCTTTAAAAAAAAAAAAACCCATCTTAAGAAACCTTCAGGGTTGGGGCGCCTGGGTGGCACAGCGGTTAAGCATCTGCCTTCGGCCCAGGGCGTGATCCCGGCGTTATGGGATCGAGCCCCACATCAGGCTCTTCCGCTATGAGCCTGCTTCTTCCTCTCCCACTCCCCCTGCTTGTGTTCCCTCTCTCACTGGCTGTCTCTATCTCTGTCGAATAAATAAATAAAATCTTAAAAAAAAAAAAAAAGAAACCTTCAGGGTGGATTGCTATGCCACCTGACAAGGGAAGAAAAAGCAGTGGGGGCCTGCCTGACAGGGATGGAGGTGAGGAACAGTCCAACGGTGGCGCCTGGGGGAACAGGTCAGGGAAACCCCTTCTGCACAGAGCAGGGCCCTCCAGGAGACTGAGACGGGAATCACCTTCCTCCCCCATTCGTTTGCTCACCCACCCACCCACCATCCTCCCACCCATCCGTCCACCAAGTTCACTGAGCACTGTGGTGGGTCAGAGCCCGCAGTCCCTCTCCCTGCCCAGAAGCCTTCCTGACCCTGCTCCTGACCCAGCAGGGACCCAGGGGACGCAGGAAGCACCAACCAGGCACTCACAGGATGTAGGTAATGACTCCGATGCTCCTGGAGCAAACACATGAGAAGAGAAGAACAGTCAGCTCAGCGGTGGGGGATAGCACCCCAATTCCCAGAATCTCTAAATGGCCAGGGGTCCGGAGCCCAGGTGGGGAAGCCAGAAGCCCATGGCCTGCTCTCGTTCCAGGGTCTGAACGGCCTCCACTAAGGCCCTTCCTCCCTCGGCTCTGGGGGTCTCAGGACTGGACACTTGAGCTCATCTGGCCACACCCATCAAGGCTCAAACTGGGCACGGGAGGGGCTGGGGCAAATGTGGGACTCTACGATGCCTGCTGTGCTCGAAGGCGCTGACAAACGCTTTCCACAAAGGGTGAGACAGCGAATGTTCCAGGCTTTGTGGGTCACAGTCTCTGTCACTTGTCTGCTTTGTGTTTAACAACACCTTAACAAGAAAATCATTTCAAGCTCATGGACCTGCTCCAGCTGGCAGGCCATCGTTTGCCGACCCCCGTTCTAAGGCAACGGTCTGTCCTGCCCACGCCCAACAGCACCACAACCAGATGGATGGGCTACATCCCAGCCTGCGGCTGTGGCCTGGCAGCTCCCACGGACGGCTGGG
Source organism: Ailuropoda melanoleuca (assembly GCF_002007445.2). NCBI lineage: Eukaryota > Metazoa > Chordata > Mammalia > Carnivora > Ursidae > Ailuropoda > Ailuropoda melanoleuca. The sequence goes on from NC_048221.1 coordinate 2,805,622, forward strand.
GGCGTCCCCGAGGAGCAAAGGTGCTCCATGCCAGATGTGTGTGTGCTGGGCTGCCCTGGCCCCACCACTCCCCGCCACTCACCACATGTCTGCCTCCAGACCCAGGGGTTCATAGTTGACAATCTCTGGAGCTGCGGGGACAGGGAGACGGAAGGGGCAGGGTCAGACACTGGGTACATTTGAGGCAGCACAGGAGACACAGCCACAGGGAGTGGCACGGCCCACCTGGGGGGAGGGGGTATGGGGCAGGGCTGGCTCCCGGGCAGGAAGGCCTGACCTCCACGTGCCTGACACCAGGACTCGGGAGAGGAAATCTGCGGGGTGGGGGGAGCGGGGCCGGTGCCCAGGGACCAGGCTCAAGGTGTCCGTGCAGGCCAGGGATCCTCAATGGCCCCACAAACCCGGCCCCGAGGCCCCATGCAAAGCCGTACCCACAAATTCGGGGGTGCCGAAGATGTTCTTGAACTCATTCCCTGCTTCGATCTTGTGGGCGATGCCGAAGTCGATGAGCTTGATCCGTGGGTTGGGCACGTTCTTGTCCAGCAGCATGATGTTTTCTGGCTGGGGGTGGAGGAGGACCCCGTTGCTGTGCCGGCCCCGCGTCCCCAGGGACAGCCCCGGATCTCCCCTGGGAACCCCCCACAGGTCGCCGGCCTGCACTCTGTGCCTTAAGAGCTGGACCCCTCCCCGGACCCCCGCCCCACGCGGGCCCACCTTGAGGTCGAAGTGGGCGATGCGCTTGGAGTGTAGGTAGTGGACGCCGTCCAGGATCTGCTTAAGGAACTGAGTGGCCTCGTCCTCCGTCAGCGACTCCTTCTCCGCCAGGAAGTCGAAGAGCTCCCCGCCCGAGACCAGCTCCAGGATGAGGACCACGTCAGTCTTGTTCTCGAAGATGTCATGCAGCGTGATGATGTTGGGGTGCCGGATCTCCCGCAGGATGTTCACCTCCCGCTCGATTTCCTCCCGGCTGACACCCCGCCGGCTGGACGACAGGCGACGCTTCTTGATGAACTTGGCCGCGTACTCCTTCCCCGTGCCCTTCTGCCGGCATTTCCGCACAATGGCAAACTGGCCGCTGCGGGGACAGAGGAGCGAGCGGGGCCTGGCGAGGGACTGGGGCAGGGAGGGCGGAAAGGACAGCACCTCCCAGCCCCCGCCGCCCCGGGAATCCAGGTGCCAGGTGAGCTGCCAGGTGGGTCCAGGGCGGCCACGGCAGGTCTGCCCAGCGAGAGCAGGGACGCCGCTCCGTGTTTACAAAAGGAACTGCGTCCATCCCGGGGCCGGTGGGATCCCAAGCAGCCGGGAGAAATTGGCCGACAGGCGGGGCTTCCTTGGGCACAGCCGGCAGGAGGCCTGAGGGCTCGCCGCCCCGCTCGCCGCCCGTGTCAGAGGAGGGGGCTGAGCCGGCCAAGAGGGGTTTTTACTTTCATGTGATATAATTTTACACTGATTCGACTTTCCATAGTCTATTTCATCAGTTTTAAAAACCTAAGAAAAAATTTAAAAAGCCACTGGCTTCAAAGGGGCTTCTTATTCAACTGGCCGAGTAAGAGAAACACGCACATTTTTAAACTGATAGGACCGGGGGGGCGGGGGCAGGTCCTGCGCCCGTGGAAACGGGAGCTTAGATACTGTTTCCATGCGCCTCTGCAGTTCCTTCCAGTGTCTGCCCAAGAGAAATGACAACAGAAATCCAGAGAAGCTTCTATACAAATCCTCAGTCAGCACAATTCACAGAAGCCTCAAGGGGGAAACAACCAGACGGCCATCAACATGAATACAATGTGTCCAACACACGCGCTCGAGTGTCCCTCCGCCGCGGACAGGAGCTGGGCGCCCACACGCACTGCCCCAGGGATGGACCCCGAGCCCACGACGCTCAGAGAGGGAACCAGACACAGAAGGCCCCCGGCGTGGGAGTCCACGTGTGCGACACGTCCAGAACAGCCTCATCCACGGACAGGAAGGGGGCTCATGGGGGCCGGGGGAGGGGAGGGGAGGGGATGGCTGACGGGGATGGGGTTGCTTCTGGGTGATGGAATCTTCTGGAATTATTTAGGGTGACAGTTGCAAAACCCTGTAAATACACTACAGATCACTAACCTGCGTGCTGTAAATAGGTGAACTGTACAGCATGTGGATTATATCTCAAGACGGCGGTTATTAAAAAAGAGAGAGAGAGAGAAATCCTATTTACTGCTCTCCAGGGAACTGTCCAATGTCCAAATTATCTTGCTATCCAGGAACTTAGTTATATTCACTTACTTTAACTCAAGAGCTGGCTGAAAAAAGCCAGACAGTAAATATTTTTAGCCTTATGGGCCATGTGGTTTCTGTCACAATTCTTGTGTGTTTTTACAACCTTTTAAAAAAATAAAAAACCATTCCAGGTTCAGAGGCAGGCAGGACCACACGAGGCTGGGGCCGGATTTGCCCACAGGCCGTAGCTTGCTGACTCCACGTAAGCGGGGACCAATGGCAAGACAAAGCACACACTCCTGACAGGAAACTTCACGGCACCAGCAGGTACTAACAGAAGAGAGACGACGTGACATCTCAGGGAAATGAGGGGGAGGGCGCAGAGGAAGGAAGGGCGAGACAGGGGCAGGCAGCTGGGCTCTCAGAAGCTGGCAGTAGCAGAGGGAGGACAGGCAGGCAGAACGAGCCTCAGAACAGAGACACACAGACGGGTGAGGGACCTAACTGGGTTCGTGCGATAAGCGGACCGATCCATGGTGCCAGCACAGGTGTGCTCGACCCACGCTCAGTCAGAGGACTGGCGACGTTCCAGGTGGGCAGGTGGGAGGCGCAGAATTATTACTAACACGGTGGGCTGAACGATGGCCCCTCCAAAGACGCCCACATGTGAATACCCAGAACTTGTCAACGGATCACTGCTCCCGGTAAAAGGGACCTTGCAGGTGGGATTAAGTCGCGGCCCCTGAGGTGGGGGTGACCCTGGGTTCCCAGGGAGCCAGAGGGTGGGAGTCCCAGAGATGGGCAGACCCCGTGCTGCTGGCGATGAGGATGGAGGGGGTGCCGAGGGCCAGGAAAAGGCAGGAGCCGGGTCTCCCTGGAGTCCTGGGGGGAATCACCCCTACAGGCCTGTTTAAGCCTCCCGACTCCCAGACCTTTCACATAATAATTGCACGTCCTTCTAGGCCACTGAACTGTGATGATCGGTGACAGCAGTGACAAGAGACTCAAACACTAATCCAAAAGCCAAGCGCACAGGTCAGCGGAGAAACGCAATGTTCCTGGTCAGGCCTCGCCCCCTACCTCTGGAACCTGCCACAATAGTCCCCTGGGTACGTTATGCTGCCCTCCACATCTCCACTAACTCTCCCCACCACCCAAAATGCCTTCCCTTCTCTTTGCCTGCACCAGCCAAGCTCAAGTCCCACGACAAACCCCCAGTGGGAATGACATCGAATTCTGAATGTTCGCTATGCTAAGTGCTGGACATGGGGCCTCATTTTCAAATACAAAGACTGGTTTCCCGTGCTTTGCTCTAAGCTGAACAAATGAAGAGGAGTAAGGCAGAGCTCACGGGAACGGGAGACAGGACCTCTAGGAGGTGATTCAGATAAAATGAGCTCAGAGAAGTGGGCTGAATCCAATCTGACCGGTGTCCTTGTAAGAGGAAAGGAGGACGTATGCACACAGACAGACAGCCCTGTGAGGCCCAGGGAGGACGGCTGTGTGCATGCCGAGGAGAGGCACCGCAGCAGGAACCAGCAGTGCGGACACCTCCATCTTGGACCTCCGCCTGCAGGCCCGGGAGAGCGCGCATCTCTGCAGTTCGCGGCCCCCCGCCCACAGTGGAAGGCCACGCGTGTCAACCCACAGACTGACTTGCTCCCCAAGACTACTGGTGTGAAGGTGGACTACGAAGAACCCCCCAACCCTTCCTAAGCACACACACAAAGAAACGTGCTTCCACTTCGTGCAGCCCCATCGCCCTGGGACAAGGAAACGAGGCCCTGCTTTATTTGTGGTCCTCCTCACCACGAGGATGCCCAGCAGCTGATCCCCCAAAGACAGTCAGCAATTAGCCTCGGGGAAGACCCTGCTCTGAAGCCGAGAGCTTGCTGCGGCAGCCACCTGCCGAGGTGCGGAGCGAGCACCAGAGAAGACGCTGTCCGGGGCACAAGGATGCGTACTCTTCCCAACGTGCAGGTCTCCGCCTCACTGGGACATCTGATGGGCCTCTTCCAGGGGGGCAAGCAGAAGCCTAAGGCCCACCTCCGGTCCGTGTGGCCTGGGGCAAGCTGCTTCCCTCCTCTCGGCCTCCACTTCTTTATAAAACGGGGAAGGCAAGCGCACCTGCCTTGTAGGTCCTTCCGTAGATGAACGCAAGTAACAGAAAGACAGACCAGACCTTGGGACGTCCAAACAACATCTGTAATTCATACAAAATGCAGCACGGCGTGCACGCTGTCCTGTGCCTCTAACCCTTCACCTCACGGATGTCCGAGTACGTTCAGGATCATCGGACGGAGCCGTGCTGTCCGAGATGACAGCCACTCGGTGGCCCACATGCCAGTCCGAACCGAGCTGTGCTGGGAACGTGTATCACACACCAGATTTCAAAGGCTTCGTATCAAAAAAAGACAGTAAAATTTTTCACCTGTAATTTTTGTTGTGACTACAAGCAAAATGATAATAGTTCAATCTACTGGGTTGAATAAAAGATATTAATTATTAAAACTGACCCAGCGACTACAAAATTTCCACCTGCTCCCGAGGTGGCAAACATCACACAGGCTGCCTGGCTCCTTGTGACGGCTGCGTAAGACTCCACAGAGGCAGTAGTGCCGGGCGGACCACTGGAGAAGCTTCCTGTCCTTTATTCACGTAAAATCTTCACAACGACTCCCCCTGTTCTTAGGTCACCGGGTCCACATACGTAAATATGCCCATGGAATTAATTCCTAACAGTGGAATCCATGGATGAAGGGGAATATACACGGGACATTCCACTGACTTTGGCCAAGCCCACCCTCAGCGGAGGCCCTAACACATTTCCAACAATAAAGGACGAGAAGAATGGGGGAGGGGGTGGGAAGCCTACATTCTCTAACATTCTATTAAGGAAATTCCTAAAGGAGGGACTTCAGAATCCCAAATGAACCTGAAACACTTTCTCAGCCAAGGCGTGAGGCACGACTCAGTTATTTACATTCCCTTTTGGTGACATCATGGGGCTGGTCAGCAGCGAACTCACCAAATAAGGTTTGAGGCTGGGGGGGGTGGGGATGGATGGTGCCTGGCTAGTCTGAGGCAGGGTGTTCTCAGGGGACACTCCAAGGTCCCGCCAGACAGGAAATCAGCTGCCTGGCTGGAATGGGAAACCTCTGCTCTTTCCCACAAGAATGCTAAACAATTGGCAGGGATGTGGGTCCAGACAGGAGGCCTCTCCTGCAAATGTGCACAAAAACCAATCATCTCCCTCAAAAGAGGATTAAATAGAGGGACAGACCTTTACCAACAAACACTGCCACCACTTACTGCTCTCACGCCACGCGGCAGGCACTCTGGTAGGTGCTCCGTGTGCTCAATTCTATTTTTCCCCAAAGGAAACACAGAGAAGGTCAGAGCAACCATGTGCGGACAGGGTCACCTGACTCCAAAGCCTACATTCCTTCGGCCAGCACATGCCACTGACTCATTCCGTCTCCGAGAGGAGGATGAAGGACAGGAAGAGGGATACTATGCAGAAACCCCACAGTGTCCCTCTCCCATGCCCAGAGCCCCGAAAGCCAGCCCTGCTCACCTGCCCAGCTCCTCCCCCATCTCGTAGTAGCCTTCCACATCTTCCTGCCTGAACGTTGACATGGTGGGTGAGGTCTGCCTTCTGGTGCCTTCCCCTCGATCAAGGCTGGAGACAGGACCTCAGGGAGTCCCCTAGCTGTGACCCTGGAGGAGAAAGGGAAATAGGGAAGAAGTGAGACGCCAGCTATTACTCTTAGTTACATGGAACAACCTCCCCACCCCCCCCCACCCCACCCCATCCTCAAACTAAGTTCCACACTCCTCATAAAGGGCACATGCATGTGGCGGCTGGGTACTTTCCCGTTATCTCACTTGGACACACCACCCAAAAGGTCTCTGGCAGACCCACTGCGCCGGCTTGGCCCCAAAACTGCCCCCAGGCCTACACCTCTGGATCCCACACATTGCCCCAGCCCTCTGCCTCTCCCTCCTAGGCTTCTCCCAACCTGCTCATCCAAAGCCGCCGCCCCCACATTCCTGCAAGTTCCCCCCACACTCTGCACACCCCCAAACCCCAGGGCTCCCTCACACCTGTCCAACTTGCTAAGTCGTTCCAGTGCCAACACCCCCCACCTCCTGGCCCACCCACGACCTTAACCCCTCCTGTCCTCACCCATTCCACCCACAAACCCCTGACCTCCACAGATCTCTTAAGACCTTCCTCAGTGGTGCGCTGAATTCCTCGGGAACTGAACAATGGCTTCCAAGTTCCGGCCAGCCCACTACCCACTGTCGCCTCCCCCTGACCTCCGCCGACCCGACAGGACTAACTGCTTCCCCGCTCCTCGTTGGCACCCCGGCAGAGGACCGCGCCCCGACTCCCCCATCCGCAAAGGGCCACATCTCAGAGTCTCCTCCATTGTCTTCTCCCCCAACCCTCGGACAAGCTCCAGGGTACACCCCGATGGCCCCCTCCAAAGTCCCTCCAAGCCCTAACATCCCGGCTCGAGCGTCCCCAAGGCCGCCACGCCCCTCGCAAGCCCCGACCCAGCCCCTTCTCCAACCGGCTCATCCCAGGGGTCTCCGAACGTCCCCCCGCGTCCCCGAAACGCCGCCTCGGCCTCCCCCGCCCGCCGCCGGCCACGGGTCACGCCCGCTCCGCACCGTCCGCGGCCCCGCGCTCCGGCCGGCCCTCTGCCGCGCTGGCCACCGCCGCCCTCTCCAGCCCCGCCGCTTCGGCCGCCGGGACGCGCCGACCTGCGTCGACGTCACCGCGTCAGCCAGTGCCCACCCCCGGGAGGAGTGTCCCGCCGCCCAATGGTCTGCGCGCCCGCCGCTCGTGACACCCCGCCCCCATTCTCCCTCCAGGCCCAGCCCCCTGGCGTCCTGTCTTCCGAACCCGGATGATGTGTCGCCACTGGCCGGCAGGCTCGCCTTCATGCAGAGGATTGGTTGGAACCGACGTCGGTCACACTCAGGAAGTCGGAAGGCCGACTTCCGGCTCCTGGGCCGCCCCGCCCGCTCTCCTCAGACCCGGGTCCTGAAGTTGAGGGGTGCGATGCCAAGCTGCTGCGTCCTTCTTCCTGCCTTCCTTGAGCACGAGCTATGCGAATGCGAGTCACAGCTCCCGCATGGCCGCTCCTGGGGTGGACTCCGGGACCGCTTTAGTCCCTGAGTTGCAGTTTCCCCCTCTGTAAAATGTTACCCACATTCCAAATGCATAAACAAAAATGCAAATGAGATCAGTCAGGTGTTGCCACTCAAGCTTGATTCTTCTGACTCCTGTTGTCTCAAGATACGTGATAAAACAGCCAGTAAGTATGTACCAATCAACCATCTGAGGAGGTAAAATATGTTAACATCTCTCCGGTTCTGCAGAATGGGAAGCTGAGACTCAGGTTAAGTAACCCACCCGAAATCACACAGCCAGTAATGGCATAGCTGAGATTCATCCTCAGAAAGCCCTGAACCCAAAGCCAGTGCTGGACCACTGCAGATGCCGTCTGACAAAAGACCCCAGGTCTTGACTTTCGCCACCTACCCTGACCTCATGCCATTCTCTCCTCCTCGCTCACTCCACTCCAAGCTCATCTGTCTTCCTTCTGACTTCAAACATTGCACTCCCACCCAGGTATTTGTACAAGCTGTCCCTGCAGCCTGGAGATTGCCTTCCTCCATTCTTGCTTCGAGCACCTTCTCCCGCACCCGTTGCATTAGTGATTAACTACATCTTACATTGGATGTAATCATTACATCTTACGTTAGTATGGCACACTTGTCACAACTAACGAACCAATAGCAATACATTATCATAACCAAATCCATACTTTATTCAGATTTGTTCTCCCCAACGTCCTTTTCCTGTCTCACAATCCCGTCCAGAATCCCACCTATTTAGTCCTTAGAGTCCTCTTGGTTTTCTCAGACTTTCCTTTTTTGATGACTTTCACAGTTCCAAGGAGGACTGGTCAGGTTATTTTGTAGAATGTCCCTCAATTGGATTTGTCGTTTTTTTCATAGACTGGAGTGATGGGTTTTAGGGAGGAAGACCAAATGCCCTCATGACACTGTATCACCAGTCCAGACTATGAACACGACATTGCTGTCCCATATAGTGTCTGTCAGTTTTCTCCAGAATACTTTTTTCTCCTCCCCTTCCCATACTGCATTTTTTTGAAGAAAGTCACTTATGAAGAGCCCACACTTTACTGAGTTGGAACATCATTTTTCTTGAAAAAACAAACAAACCTGACAAACTATAGTAAATTGGACTTGGGTATATTGCATTTTCCTAAAAACGAACAAATCAGATCTGTCACTTCAAGGGAAACAATGGACAGGACTTGTTGCCAATGGTAAATTTTAAGGTTTTAAGCAAAAAAAAAAAAAAAAAAAAAAAAAAAAATCAAAACTTGCTTGACAGTTTCCTGATAATTTAACACTTCCCCTTTTGAAAGTGTTAACAAATGGGACTTTCCAATATTTTTTTAGTGAGATGTGTCAACATCCAGAACAGACTCAGTATTTATGAGTTATTTCCAAGGAACCAGTGCATGTTACAAAAGCATGCACAGGAAAAGGATGCCTTCAAAGTGCAAGAGAGGCCGATGGAGTTTAACGGTAATGAAAAGTTCATTAGTATGGTCTCAGACACCACATTGTAATTATTCTTTAAGAAATTACCACTTGTCGAGTTTCGGTGTTCCATCAAATATCCACAATTACCCAAGAACAATTCTTAAGGGGCTCCTCTTTTCCAAGCACAGGAATGAATAAAGCTGATTCTCTCCATAGAATCCAACCAAAACCATGTTATCACCATAGACTTAACACAGCAGGTATGAGAACCGAGCTGTCTCCAATTACGCCAGAGAGTTCGGGGATTTTCAAAAAGGTAGACTACTATTCTAATTTTTGTTTTGGACGGTTCTTTTCTTCACAAAGATGTTAACACATAAGGGGCTTATTGTCTTCGAATAAAACAATTTTTTAAATCTCTCAATTTCTAAACATGGTAAATATCAGTAGATAAAACCCATTTAAACAAAATGGGTCTTGGGGTGCTTGATAATGATTAAGTATGTACCAGTCTCCTGAGACTAAAAAAGGTTGAGAACTACTGGCCTAGAGGGACACGGATTAACACAAAACTCAATAAAAGGAAACAAATGTGAAGGAAGCAATACACACAGACACATTACTTCTAACACATCGATGTTTGGGAATAATCGCAAAGACCTGATGGTTACAAGTCAGGACAGCCCCTACCGGTGGAATCCTTTTGAATTTTACAACTGAAAATGCACAGACATCCAGGTGCTTTGTTAGCCAAATACCTCAAGTGACATGAATTTAGAATTAAGTTCCATCTTCTCAATTTAGTCCTATCTTTTGACAAAACCACAGGATATTAAAAATGCACAAAAGTAAACAATGTGGTATCTGGGATTGGATCTTGAAACCGTGAGGACTCTAGGGGAAAACCAAGTGCAGTCACTTAGCATACCTTTGTAACATCTTTGCAACTTTTCTGCAAACGTATTCAAAAAAGTGTTTATAAAAGTGCAAAAGCACTTGAGTGTGCATGTCTAGGAAGATCAGATTTTGAATAAAGAACATTTTGCACCATGAATGACTTCCTGTGGGGAAAATGCTGGGGGTCAGGACACTTGCACAGGACAAGTCTTAGGTGGGCAGGACTGTTCAGTACATTCCTGACATCCATCAACCCTGACTCCTGCCTTCTAAATGCTAATGGGGTTCCCTAGGCTGGTGAACACCCCAAGTCCCCAACAAATTCCCAAAAGGGCTCCCACCACAGTGTATCATCACTAGAACCAATGGATTCTGGTCATTATCAAGGAAGATGAAGAGGGACTAAGTGTTAAGATCTTAGTCCTACATAAGCTCCAGAATTAAACATTTAAGGTTAAAATCTACCAGGTATGTGTGTCGTTTTTAACTTTTCTGAATAACCAAGCTGGCTGGCTAAGGCAACTTGCCCGGCAGGTGGCTTTCTTCTGGGGTTTTCCCTTACTGGACAGTTAAGTCCACAGGAGCAGGGAGCATTTAGAGTTGTCCAGGCCAGAAAAATCACTATGGCAGGCCCAGCACCATCAGACTCCAAAAGTGTATTTACATGCAAGGTTACATATTCAGTTCCTTGCCCGCAAAAAACCCCCCTCTGGAGCACCTGGCAGATACATGGGCCAGCAGCCGCCTCTCACACCACAGGTGCCAAGGGGCACCATCACACCGGCTAGCCGTGTGTGGCAGATGGGAGGACTGCCTGATGGGCCTCTGTACCTGGGTCTGGGTTCCCAAGATAACTTCGAAGTCAAGCTGAACTTTTGCACTGCTGTATCACTAACAGCGGGGACACTGGAATGGGGGGCCCACTGCAGCCTGATAGGACCAAGGAAGTCACATGGACACACAGTCACCACCATATCAAATTTATTATCCCAACAGTATTAATACAGCTGGAGGAGCTCACGGTGACACCGCACAGTTTCCTGCCTTCTAGCTTCTGTCCAAAGAAAAAGGTCTACCCGCTCGTTCCTTCCCCCTTTCCGGGGGAAAATCCACTACGGGCCATTTTTACCCAAATAAACCTCTTAATGCGTTATCGTTATTACTTTTTTGGACATTTGAGTTTCTGAAATGAAAAAAAAAGTGTTGCATGTCCCATCCCGCCTCCCCCACCCCCACCGGCCAAATAAGTCCCTGCTGCCAAGGCATTTCTGTTGCCTCTGAAATCTTGAAATAAATATCGAAAGAAACGGCATCAAGTGTTCACGTTGAGCGATGGCACTGAGTGGGCCCCAGAACCGGTGAGGTGGTGCGTCCCCGTCTGGACAGTCTCGAGGTGTCGTGGAGAATGCGAGGGCTTGTTGCTGTGGTCGATCGTCAGCCGGGGGGGCAGGGGCTGTGCTGAGTCCCACCCAGGGTGGTGGGCTGCAGGGGGGGCTGCCTACAATTTGTCCAGGAAGTTGTCCAGGGCCGGGATGCCTTCCTTCAGGCCTTTGCGCTTGCGGGTTTCGGCCACCACCTGGCTGGGGCGGCTGGTGTTGTCAAAGGGATCCCCGGGCAGGATCTGCCAGTGGTCAAAAACGCACTGGGGGAAGGCCTGGCCGCCAGTGTTGGACCTCAGGTCAGCGGTGAAGCCTGTGGGGAGGGACAGGGTTCACTAGCAGGCTCAGGAAACTTGGTTCCCACTACCTCCAGGACCAAACCCTCCCCCCCCGGGGGGGGGGGTGTCCAGACAACATAGGCACACACATCACAGAGCCCATCAACCCGTATTAGGTCACACATTAAAGCTATCCCTGTATTTCACACACACCTTGCTCAAAAATCATGAATTTGTAAGGGAGACAATGGTGGCCATTCCTGGGCCTCCCTCTGCTCACCCACAGCATGAACCTGAGCTACAGGCCAACTGCTCTGCTGGCCTTGATCCTAACATTTCACCAAGTCACCTATCAGAGGGTTTTCTTCCCCTGCAAATACACCATTTGAGGGATCTGCACGCTGAGTGGACCAATTCGTCCTCCACAACCGCACTGCTCCCACCGTCCAAATAGGCGGAGGCCAGGCCAGCACTTTGCAGATTCCATCCACGGCTCTCATCAGCCCGCTCCAGGCCTTTCTAGAAGCAACACCCTAACACATGCTCGATCAGGTTTGCCTGTTGGACTATGGCTTTTCCCCAGAGCCAGATAGCCACAGAGCAGTGCATGTCTGAAGGATGCAGAGCTGGCACTTACCAAAGGACTCATTCACAGGCAGGTAGGCCTTCACGACAAACATGGGGGTGCCAGCCACCTGGGACTCCTCAAAGACATGACCCCGCTTCCTGTTCAGGACACCGTAGATTCCACCAACCACTTGTTCTGGACACTGTCAGACAAGAATGACTATTTTAAGCAGCTGCTGGGCAAAACAGGACCAGTAAAAATGAAGAGACCCAGGACTCCCTACCTGGATCTCCACAAGGTAGATAGGCTCCATAAGCCGGGGCTGGGCGGTCAGCACACTGGCATAGAGGCAGCGACGGGCAGTGGGGATGATCTGGCCACCCCCGCGGTGGATGGCGTCCGCATGCAGGGTCACATCATGGACATCGAAGCGTACACCACGCATATTCTCCTCGCACAGAGCCCCCTGCAGAAGGAGCCGAGACAAACCATCAAGGTCCTGCGGCTACTGCAGCCCCTCCTTCCAGAACAGATCACACAGCTCTACACCAATGCCTCCAGTCTCCACCCAGGCAGACCTGCTGCGTCCTGCCCAGCTCAATCAACCTCCCTAGGAACCCCTTCCCAGAAAGCAAGACACAGCCCCGCTTTGCCACCAAGGAACCAAGGACAGGTGACCCCAAGCTCCCCCCAACAGATGTGAGCCTCCCTGGCCCGTTTGAGAACCCACAGCTAACTAATCCATCATCTGCTAGAAACCCAAGCGGCTCCCTCACCTCTTTGGTGGCCCACTGGAAGCCGGCTACCACACTGTCCTTGATCTCGTTGAGGTACTGCACACCCTTGGTGATGTCAGTGAGGACGTTGGGGCCAGTGCCGTCAGGCCCAAAGCACCAGATCTTACGGGCCTCAGCCACATCCCACTCATACTTCTCCGCCAGATAGCGGGCCCGCTGTTTGAGCTCCTGGCGGGCGGACACCTCGCCCTTGTCAATGTCCTCGGCCAGGCCGTCCGGGAAGGGTCGTGCCTTCATATACAGCCGGTTGTGCTTGTTGGGGGACTTGGACAGGCAGAGCACATTCGACTCCTCACTGACAGTCTCACGATAGGAGACTACGGGGTCAGATTTCTGCAAAGGAAGCACAACAATCAGGCCAGGGAGTGACCTCCCAGGAAAACATTTACGGGGCCTTCCCAATCGGACTCATGGGTGTAGCATCACATACAGATGCAAAGTCAGGCCCTTGAAAAGCAAGGTGCTGAACACCCAGACCTGAGGCTGGCTACAGAAACCTTCAGAACTGTTAAACAGTTCTTATTATTTGGAAACCAGCAGACTCTTCATACTGCAACATCAAAGGTTTTGGAAACCTATGTAAACTGTTTACTAATAACACATTTTATCTGACAAACATTCTCGAGGAAGGGCAGAGGACCCCCGACTATGCAGTCTCTACCTGCCCTGCTCTGTACTGGGAACAGCAGGCCTCACCTTGATGGGGATGCACGCATGGTCTTCCTCCAGGTCCTTCAGGCAGATCTCCAGGTGCAGCTCCCCAGCCCCTGCGATGATGTGCTCCCCGGACTCCTCAATGATGCACTGCAACAGGCCAAGAATCAGCCCCGGGCACTGACCTCAGGACACGCAGGGACCCCTGTGAATTCTACGGAATGGCTAGAAAGCAGGATCCAGGCTTCCCTCCAGTTGGAAAAGATAGACTCCCCAGAAATGGGTATTTCAGGTAACTCAGGGCTCATGAAAGGCAGCAAGAGTTCTCACGTGCCCCCCCCTTTTTTTTGCTGGTTCTCAGCATTACCCCCCAAAACAATCTGCTCTATGGCCAGCCTGTAAAACTCCAACGTATGAGAAAGAACTGGATGCGACTACCCCCCCCATTACATAGCTGCTGCCAGGGAAAATGTGTGCTTAGCACACACCTGACTTTCCAAATACCGAAATATCCCCCACTCTAGAAGCTGCCTGTAAGCGACAGACTAACCACTCCCGCAGGTAGTGTTCCCTTCTGCCAGGGAACCCACCCACCTGCACCATAGGGTCCGACTTGGCCAGCCGCTTCAGACCCTCCACTAGCTTGGGAAGGTCAGCCGGATTCTTGGCCTCCACAGCGACCCGGACAACAGGGCTAACACTGAACTTCATCACCCGCATGTTGTGGGCATGCTCAAAGGTGGTGATGGTGCCAGTCTTCACCAGGAACTGGTCCACGCCCACCAGACCCACAATGTTCCCACAAGGCACATCTTCAATGGGCTCCACGTAACGGCCCATCATCAGGATTGTCCTGGCAGAGACAAAAGCAGCATCAATACGCCAGATCCCCAAATGGCCAAAAAAGGAGTCCTTCCTTCTGGAGCCTATGGCCATCCTGCCCGCCTGAAAAGATGGTATGAACCCGGTCCCAGAGCCTCAGGGCCTGGCTTCACGTTGTAACCCAGGTTCCTGGGACAAGACTCCCAGATCTCACACCCCAAAGCACAAACCTGCCCATTCCCACCTCCCCTGTGGGGTTCCACACCCCACTCAGGGCTGACAAGATTGTCAGAGGAACCTGAGAGCCGACGAAGTCCGGGCCCCAAGGAGCCCGAGATGGAGGTTCAGTCTTTCCCCCACCCCCTTCCCCGAATAGGAATTACCACCACCACCAGACATCACCTCTGAAGTCTACACTGGCTCTCTACAGACGGAACAGAACTACTGCCGCCAGCACCTTGAGCTTAGGGACGTGTTTCCAAGTCCGAACCAGGGCTCTAACTGCTGCTTTCGGTGTACAATCATGCAGTCGAGTCCCTCCCTCAACAGTTCCTTCGCCCTCTCTGGGCCACACTACACCCTGCCGCCCTCCCTGTGGGGGCGAGGTGGTGAATGGAGGGGATACGGACCAGCATGGCACATACCCGGGAGCTGCTGAGCACCTTACCTCTGGATGGGCTTCAGGTACAGGTCCTCCTTCTTCCCAGGAGTATAGTTGGGCCCCATGATCCGGACCTTCAAGCCAGTGGACACCAGCCCCGAGAACACACGACCAAAGGCGTAGAACCGACCTTTGTCAGAGGTCGGCACCATTTTGGAAATGTACATCATGAGGGGACCTTTGGGATCACAGCTTTTAATGCCTGAGAAAAGAGGAATCCCCAAAGGGGAACATGTGATGCTCTCGCAGCTCCCCCTTACAGAGCAGAGCCATCACCCAGGACCTGGCAACAAGCAGCCTTCCGACCACCACTCACCAGCAGCCGCAGAGCCCAGTGACCCTCACGTACCCATGGCCGCCTCGTCGTCCGGGGGCCCCTCGTACAAAAGCTCGCAGCGGTACTTCTGGGCCGTCACGGGGGAAGGCAGGTGGATGGTGATCATCTGCAGCAGAGCGTCCCCGGCAGGCAACCAGCGGCGCATCACAGCCTGCAGGACACGGCGGAGAGCTCAGGTCAAGGCCCACAGCCCTCACCGCCTCCTCCTCCAAGCGACAGGAACATGCACTTAAGAGTCCGAGCTGTTCCTCCCAGAGAGTGGCCAACACCGCAGCTCTCCTGACCACGCTGCTGGCGATGGGGCTGTGAGTGGTGGAGCCTCCAGCAACAGAGCCACGGCAGCACCAGAGGGCAGGGCCGGCAGCAGCCCCCGCACAGGGCCCGCCACGCTCACCTTCAGAAGCGGTTTGCCTTCTTTGTCTTTATCTTCGCTGTCCAGCTTGATGTCTAGCTTTTCAATCAGCTTTGCTGTCTCCTCTTTCTTGAAATTCATGATCGCGTCAAACACCTAACATGTTACAAAAACAGCATGGTGGGTTTAGGAATGTGAACGGAAGCCCTCAACTGCTTCCTGCCCGGCAGTACTAAGCCATGGGCAAAGCAAAGTCCCTGACAGCACAGTGCAAAGGGCCTCGGCCGACTAAGTCTTGGCTCAAGTAGAGAATCTGTTTGAACACCTAGACCACAAACATGTTCTGATTCACAAACACTTAAAACTTGCTCCACTAAACCCCCAGCCAGGGAAGCGCACTCCCCTCCACCGCTCTTACCTCCCCCAGCAACCCACCTTTCAACCCAGCTCTGCCCAGCCACAGGAGGTCGGGTAACAGGTCCTCTGGGAGCCACCAGGCCCAAAGACAGCCAGCCCAGGGGATGCACTCAGCAGCTCACCTTGAAAATAGGGTCCAAAATGAGCTGGCAAAACGTCCGTGGTAGCTTCTTGCCATCAGGGCTGGTGGCAGACTTGCTGAATTTGCCATTGGCTGGATCAAAATACCTGGCAGAGAAGTATTCACCAACTCAACCATGGCAGGAGCATCAGCAGAGACCCAGGCGGGCCAAGGAAACCAAGTTGGGTAGGAGGAGCCTATAATCGTTTGGTGGTCCCCAGCCACGTCCCCACCATTGCCAGCGGATCCCCCCAGGTACAGGAGTACCGCAGAGCGCGCCTGCACCTCCCCCTGCAGTGCTCACCGGTCACCCCACAGCTTCTTCATCATGTCCTCCACTTTCTTGGCCCGCTCAGCAGGCCCCAGCTGGCCCTCGCCCTTAGCAGCAAATTTGGCCACATACATCTCTGCAAACTGCTTCAAGGTAAAGGCCCAACCGTGGAGTCCAGACCCGAAGCCAACAGTCCCAAGTACAGGGTCGATCTGCAAAAAGCAAGAAAACGCTATGAGCAGAAACAGTTGCACAAAAAGCACAAAGTCCCTGGGTACTGTGGGCCTCAGACGTCAGATTTCTTCAACAGCCATCAGGTCAAAGTGAAGAAATTTTAGTCATCATTTTTAAGGCCCCCAACTCTGCTCCATCCCCTCTGGAAGCGGGGTGTGTGCCTGTTAACCCTTAGAGCACTGTCAGCAGGCAAAACAACCCACTAGTCCGCAACTCCCCAAAACTACTAGGTGAAACCAGCTTCAAAAATGGCCCAGTTCCCTTGGCACCCTAACATTCCTGACAAACCCACTTTCAGAACTACCAAGAGCCCCCAGACTCACAATATTCCCCAGGGCCAGCACCCTCCCACCAAGAAAGGTCACGGCCCTTCCAGTCCAAGAATCGAGGCTCCTCCTAAGAAACATGGGACAAAGTACTGGGAACACAGGGACAAACATCAAGCTGACTGAGACCCTCAACATCAGCAGGCAAATGACTTACCATGATGTTGCCCATGGGTCCACTCTCGCCCTCCCCATAGGTGGAAATGATGACATTGACATTCTCCACGATGCGCTGGAAAGTCTGGTAGAGCTCTTCAGGCTCCAGCTGCAGCTCCAGCAGAGCCCGGTCCATCTTGTTCATCATCAGCACAGGCTTGATCCGCTCAGCAATGGCCTGCCGCAGCACGGTCTCTGTCTGCACGCACACACCTTGGGGGTGGGTGTCTCCATCAGTGGGGTGGGGTGGGGGGAACAGCCCCAGGATCCCAACCACACGTGTGGTGTACCTATGCTTACCAGACACACAGTCCACCACCACCAAGGCACCGTCGGTGACACGGAGGGCGGCAGTCACCTCCGAGGAGAAGTCCACATGCCCGGGGGAATCGATGAGGTTGATTAGAAAGCCGGAGCCATCCTTGCTCTGCTTGATAAAGTTCAAGTCGTTCTCCGAGAGCTCATAGAAGAGGGAGATAGCCCTGAGGAGATTGGGGCAAGTTGGGTGGATGGAAGCCACATCTCCACCACCCTCCCCATAACCCCTGGTGTAAAACCAGGTTCTGCTGAAGAGTCAGTATGGCCCTTTTAAACTTCTCAGGGAGATGGTATTTCCTTTCCTTGCTAATTACTCCTCCCTACAGCCAAATTTCAGACTTCCCACACATAAAGGCATTCCACCCAATACGCTTTTGTCCCCAGCCAGGGATGTCCACCTCCCTACTAGTACCAGCTGCAAAAAGCAGCTCCTTGGAGCCCACCTGTTCCAGCCCCCCCATGCTGGTTACTACCAGGCTCAACACACCTGATTCCAAATACTGACCAGGTGACAAAGCAAGACCTAAAAACCCCAGACTACCTTTCACTCTTTCCCCCAACCTCCACCCACAACTGAAATAAGTTAACTGAACACCCAAAAAAACCTCACCAACTACCACCTAAAAATAACTGACAGCTATACTCACTGCTTTAGATGCTCACTCTACCGACATTAAGGCCAAAAATACTGTCACTGGGGGACGGGGGAGGCGTCCACGTACAGAGCAGGGTATCTGGCAGGATTCTGATGCCAATGCCACTACCCCGAGACTTCTCTACACAGTGCCAAGAATCCTGAGCCCCAAAATGAGGAAGCCACTGGGTTAACCCCCTCCCTCTCCAAGGCTCCCCAGACCCCCAAACCAAGCATCAATGTGCCTCACCGGCTGGCTGCAGCTCCCCCTCAATAGATTGAGCCTCATTCTTCCTCCCAGTTCAAAAAATCCAGCCCTCAAGGTGCTCAAATCATCTCCCCAGTAGCCCCAGCAACAGTACTGCCGTCTGGCTTTCCCACGCATCAAAAACCTGGGTGAGCACCTCCCCTCCCACTCTCCCCAGGACACCACGGATTGCTCACGTTGATTTGATGGTGATGCAGCGCTCCTGCTCGTCCTTCCGGGTGTCAGTGAAGCGGGTCTCCCCAGCACGGGCGGAGGCGATGATGCCGGCCTTGCACACCAGCGAGTCCGTCAGCGTGGACTTGCCGTGGTCCACATGGGCGATGACGGACATGTTTCGGATGTTGGCCTTCTTGTCCATGATGGCCCGGATCTGGTCTACTGTGAAGTTCACCTGGGCAGGGGAAGGGGAGGCTCAGGCCAGCCCAGGCAGCCTTGGGACTTGGCTCTGGGACTTCAATCGATGGACTGCCAAGGCCCCAGCCAGGAGAGCACCGTCGCTGGGACAGCCTCAACCACGACCTTAACTCCTCCGTCTGTTGGCTGACACCCCCTTAAAAATACCCCTCGCCCCATCTCCCGGAAGCCCGCCTCTACTTGGCACTGAGAAGCAGTGATGCAGATGGGGGCTGGGACCAAGTCTCCAGAACTGACAAGAGGTTTCCGACGGGATACACACACACATCAAGGCCGTGGCAGCCTTGATTAAGAGTGCGGGAGAGAGAAAGCTCCCCTAAAAAACCCCATCCCTGCCCCTGGATTCTGCCCCGCTTCTCCCCAGTGAAGGCCCTCTCTGTGTGCAACCCAAGGTCACCCCTCCACCTGGGGGTCAGACGGGGCCATCCAAGCGGCGGGGAGCCCGCGCTGTCCCCACGGACGCCAGCCTCCATTTGCTGGCTCCGCTGTCAGCTGTTCGCAGTCGAGACGCGCAGGGAGGGCAGGCAAACCGGCCAAGACGGGGGAGGCCTTGCTCCCTGCGTGCCCACCCCCGTCTTCCCACCTCCCTGCCACCCGCGGCACCCAACAGAAATCCAAGCCCAGCTCGCGACCCGCGGGTTACATAAGGCGGCTCGCCCTCGCCCCGCTCCCCGCACGGCGCCCGCCATTACGGCGTCTGCCACATCATCATAACCCCCCGCCCCGCCCCGCCTCTGCCCCAGCTCCGGCCTGGGGTCCCGCGAGGCGCCGACGCCCCCGGAAGCGGGGAAGGGGCTCGGCAGAAGACGCGACGCGCAGACATGGCGGCGGCCGCTTCCTCAACCTCGGGCCCGCCGGCGCCGCCATGTCTCCTCCATGTCCGGGCGACCCCAGTGCTCCAGACCCGGGAGCGCCGGTCCCGCGGAGGCCCCGCCGCCCTCCCAGGCCATCAGCCGGACGGCGCTGCTCACCATGGTGGCGGATGGCGGTGGATTCTCCCAGACAGATCCGAGCGAGGCGAGTCGCGCCGAGGATGGCGGCGACGACGGCGGAAGAGAACGTTGACGTCAACACCCGACCTTTTATAGGCAGAAGCCGGTTGGGCGGGTCATCTGACCGCACTGCGGGGGCGGGGCGACAAGGAACGCCCCGCGCAGGCGCAGGGAGGCGCCCCTCCGGTTAACCCTTCAGGCGGTGGTGTGGCCGCGGGATTTCCCGCGGGCGGTGGTCGACCTAGAGCTGGGTGCATCGCTCCGGAATGCAATACTCAGGTGCGGAAAGCGAAAGGCGCCGTTTTAGCTGAGAATATTAACCATGGCAGCTATATCAGCTTGCACAATGCCAAGCACTTCTGTGACAAGCACTTTACAACGTGAAAAGGGTCTGTGGATTGTACCACAGCCAATTTTCTTGTTCTGCTATTATGTAAGATGAAACCACTAGGGGAAGGTGGAGGGAGGATCCTCGAGACCTCTCTGTACTATTTTTGCAACTACCTGCCTCATAATTATTTCAAAATAAAAACCTTTTTTGAAAGCAGGTATTAATCACTCATTTATCCCAGAAAGATAGATTGGTTATCTACTCTGTAAGGAATTGCTATAAGCGGAGTCGGTATAAACAATAAACGAAACACCTTATTATCTCCCTCACTTTACCTGTTCTTACACTAGGTACTTGGATTCTTCTGTGCCTCAGTTTCTTCACCTGCAAAATGGGGTAATCAGCACTAACTCACTGGGGGAGAGTAAGATTAACTAAATATATTAAAAGGGATTAGCTCGCCCCTGACACAGCATTCAATACACCTCAGCTATTTTAATTAGCTATCACTGCTATTAATACAACGTTTATTTCAGGGACATGGTTTGTCATGTTTCAGGCACAGGGCTCAGCGCTTTCCAGGTGCAATCTCATTTTCTATTTCATTTCCTCTCTAGCCGGAGGTTCACAAGTCTATTTTGCAATTGTGTCCTAATCTGACCCTAACAAACTATTGTATCTCAGATCTTTGGCTAGAGGGAACAAATCGGCATTCCATTCAGGATCTTCATTCTTTATGAAGAGCCAAGCTCAGTGCTTGGTACATAGTAGACGCTTAGAAAGTCTTTCTTGTATCATCCATGAATGATATTCTTATCACCCCCCCAAAAAAACCCTAAGGTAAATCTTCCCCTACACTCATGCTGCCGGAGGGAGAGTGACTGCATAGCTTCCCCCTCCCCTCCCAGAAGGGGAAATGTGCATCTGCAAAAAACAATGCAAGTTGGAATGTGAACTCTAAGCCTGTGCACCCTTCCTTCCCACAAATGCTTCGCACATTTTGTTTTGCAAAGTGCTGTCCAGCCCTAATAGCATTTACATTGGGGGTTGATTCCAGGGCTTTAAACACCTACATCTGTGTTCATGACACATTTGATGTTAATTTTTCAAGGCAAATAATGTGCCATTTGAAGGACACGGGTTTTTTGGTTGTTTTTTTTTTTTAAGATTTTATTTATTTATTTGACAGAGAGGGGGAAAGGGGGAAAGAGAGAACACAAGCAGGGGGAGCAGCCCAGGGAGAGGAAGAAGCAGTCTCCCTGCTTGCTGCAGGGCTCAATCCCAGGACCCTGGGATCATGACCTGAACTGAGGGCAGATGCTTAACCGACTGAGCCACCCAGGTGCCCTGAAGGACACGTTTTCAGCAGTTGGGTATCCAGTTTCCCATTCTTAATAAATTTTGATCTTTAAATGTATTGAGCACCCACTGTGTACTGGGCTCCATATCAGACACTTCACAGTACTTCCTTGCAAATTGGGGCATTTCATTGATGAAAAGCGAAGGTTTTCATTAAAAGGGGGGTCAATTTGCTCTCAAGTGAAGAAAATGCTTATTATGAAAATTCAATTTACTGTAAATTTAATCAGCAGGGTTGAATTTAAGAATAGTGAGATTTAAGTCCTTCCATCCACTGTTAGCCTTCATGGGGAGATGTTCTGTCCCGAAGCTGCAGAGATGGGACCAGGTATTGGCAGGATACCTGTCCCCACCGCTATCCCCAGACCCACGTTTAGCAGAAGCCTGGGGAAGGAATTGAGCTTCAGCGGAGAGCAAAATCAGCCACAGCCAGGTTCAAGGTCTGCAGTAATAAATACAGGCCGAGGTTTGGGGAGAACCACGAGAAAAAAAGTCACCTCTGCAGGGAGGCTCAGCTGCGCATGCGCCAGCCCAGAGGCTGGGTCGTCCAGGAGGCGACGGCAGCGGCCCCTGCTGACCAACATCCGCCATTGCACGCCCCTCGGAGCTGCCTTTTGGTGCACATTGAGAGCTTATTACGATGTCGGCCACCGCCCTTTCAATCAATTAATTCACTAGCTCCTCCTCACACCCTGGGCTTTGGCTAAGCTCCTTTGTGCTGAAGAAAACTGAGGCTCGGAGAAGTTAAGTGATTTGATCAAAGTCTCAGCTGATTAGAGCAGAACCAAGTGACTCAGAAAGGCATGATTTATCAGGGCATACATATGATGGAAGGTTCTTCAGCCTCAGGGGGGACAAACATTCCTGTACCTGCCACGATGTGGAGGGACCCTGAGGACACCGTGCTCAGTGAGAGGAACCAGACACAGAAGGACACATCCCTCAGGACCCCACTCCCAGGAGGTCCCGGATGAGTCTTATCCACAGAGACAGAGAGGAGATGGTGGGAGCCAGGGCTGGGGCAGGGGCTGGGGAGTCCGTGCTTCCTGGGGACAGAGTGTCTGTGGGAGGAGATGGAAAGTTCTGGAGATAGGTGGTGGCGGTGGTTGCACAAGAGTGTGACTACTTGGGACCCCTGGGTGGCTCAGTCAGTTATGTGTCCGACTCTTGATTTCTGCTCCTGTAATGATCTCAGGGTTGTGAGAGTGAGCCCGGTGTCAGGCTCTCAGCTCCGTACAAAGTCCGCTTGAGATTCTCTCTCCCTCTCCCTCTGCCCCACCCCCTGCTCGTGCTCATGCTCTCTATCAAATGAATAAATAAAATCTATAAAAAAGTAAATAAATTCTGGTTCTGCCCTCACTGGCTGTGTGACCTTGGGCATGTTACTTAACCTCTCTGAGCTCCTGATTTTGTATGTAAAATATTGAATAGTTACAGAACCTATTTTATTATGGGGCTCTTGTGAGGCTTGAAGAAAATAATACCCACTATACAGTATTCCCTTAAGAGTTTACTCCTGTTTAAAAAAAAAAAAAGGATTTACTCTTGTTATGGGCTGAATAATATACTGAAGTCCTAACCCCTGGTATCTCAGATTTTTATTGTATTTGGAGATAGGGTTTTTATAGAGGTAATGTTGTAATGAGGTCAGTACAGCAGGCCCTCCTCCGATGTGACATCAGTCCTATTGGCCTGATTCAAACACAGACGTGCACAGAGTGAAAACCTTGTTGAGGGCAGGGTGAGAAAACTGCCATTTGAAAGCCAACAAGAGAGGCCTCAGGAGAAACCAGCCCTGATGATACCTCGATCCCGGGACTTCCGGCCTATTGTTTATCTTTTTAAAATTTATTTATCTGTCAGAGAGAACACGAGCACAAGCAGGGGGAGCAGCAGGCAGGGGGAGAAGCGGACGCCCCACTGAGCAGGGAGCCCAACGCGGGACTCGATCCCAGGACCCCGGGATCATGACCNGGGCGCCTGGGTGGCACAGCGGTTGGGCGTCTGCCTTCGGCTCAGGGCGTGATCCCAGCGTTGTAGGATCGAGCCCCACGTCAGGCTCCTCTGCTGTGAGCCTGCTTCTTCCTCTCCCACTACCCCTGCTTGTGTTCCCTCTCTCGCTGGCTGTCTCTATCTCTGTCAAATAAATAAACAAAATCTTTAAAAAAATAAAATAAAATAAAATTTATTTATCTGTCAGAGAGAACGCGAGCACAAGCAGGGGGAGCAGCAGGCAGAGGGAGAAGCGGACGCCCCACTGAGCAGGGAGCCCAACGCGGGACTCGATCCCAGGACCCCGGGATCATGACCTGAGCCGAAGGCAGACACTCAACCAACTAAGCATCCAGGTGCCCCAAATATCTGTTGTTTAAGCCCCACAGTGTGTGGTGTTTTGTTATTAAGCCACGGCAAACTCACACAGCTCCCACTATGGGACAGAAACACTAGATTTTATGCTGCACCCATTCCCCGCTACAAGCATTCATTAGCGCCTACGACATGTTGGGCTGGGCTGGAACCAGAGCTAAGAGAGGGGGGCACTCCCCTTGGGCACAAAATGTAAGAGGGCTCCAAAAATCTCAGTCACTGGGGGCGCCTGGGTGGCTCAGTCTTTAAGTGTCTGCCTTCAGCTCAGGTCATGATCTCGGGTCCTGGGACTGAGTCCCCCATTGGGCTCCCTACTCAGCGGGGAGCCTGCTTCTCCCTCTGTCTCTGCCCCTCCCCCCGCTTGTGCTCTCTCTCTNATACAAACATTCATTAGCGCCTACGACGTGTTGGGCTGGGCTGGAACCAGAGCTAAGAGAGGGGGGCACTCCCGTTGGGCACAAAATGTAAGAGGGCTCCAAAAATCTCAGTCACTGGGGACGCCTGGGTGGCTCAGTCTTTAAGTGTCTGCCTTCAGCTCAGGTCATGATCTCGGGTCCTGGGACTGAGTCCCGCACCGGGCTCCCTACTCAGCGGGGAGCCTGCTTCTCCCTCTGTCTCTGCCCCTCCCCCCGCTTGTGCTCTCTCTCTAATAGATAAAATCTTAAAAAAACAAAAAACCTCAATCCCCAGGTTAATATTTTAACACTACTTTTCTTTAACACCACTTTTTTAAAAAATCCAAATGAATGCAAACAAGTCCATGATGAACAAGACATCAGATTTTTATTTTTATTTTGTTAAAGNGCACCGGGCTCCCTACTCAGCGGGGAGCCTGCTTCTCCCTCTGTCTCTGCCCCTCCCCCCGCTTGTGCTCTCTCTCTAATAGATAAAATCTTAAAAAAAAAAAAACTCAATCCCCAGGTTAATATTTTAACACTACTTTTCTTTAACACCACTTTTTAAAAAAATCCAAATGAATGCAAACAAGTCCATGATGAACAAGACATCAGATTTTTATTTTTATTTTGTTAAAGATTTTATGTATTTATTGATTGATTTGAGAGAGAGAGAGTGCAAGAGAACACGAGTAGGAGGTCATGACCTGAGCCGAAGGCAGATGCTTCACCCACTGAGCCACGCAGGTGCACCAAGCCATCAAATTTTTAAAACCAAGACAGGACCAGCATTCCGGATTTTCCCCCTTTGCCCCAGGGTCCAGCACGGCTTCCAAACAGCTCTTTAGTGTGTAGTTCTGCAAGGTGCCNAAACAAGTCCATGATGAACAAGACATCAGATTTTTATTTTTATTTTGTTAAAGATTTTATGTATTTATTGATTGATATGAGAGAGAGAGAGTGCAAGAGAACACGAGTAGGAGGTCATGACCTGAGCCAAAGGCGGATGCTTCACCCACTGAGCCACGCAGGTGCACCAAGCCATCAAATTTTTAAAACCAAGACAGGACCAGCATTCCGGATTTTCCCCCTTTGCCCCAGGGTCCAGCACGGCTTCCAAACAGCTCTTTAGTGTGTAGTTCTGCAAGGTGCCCGTGTTGGCTTAAAGACCCGAGAAAGCAGTGTCACGTTGCATTCTCCCGAAGCGGCCTTAGGGAGGGACATATTGCACCGCAGGGAGGGTCGAGCAAACAGGTTTAGGGAAGTCTGGCAAAGCTAAGTGGTGAGAACAGCAGCTCCAGGGAAAAGCTGGCCTCCAGAGTCACTGAACTCTGCAGAGGCTTTAAGGAAAAGACAGACTTGCTTCTCCCCTTCAGAGGGGTTTTGCTGTGGCAGCTGTGAAGCCCCAGGTTACAGAGGCTTACACTGAGAGTCTGGGAGGAAAGTAAAGGTGACCCTCTCTTCCGAGCTCCGCTTCTGCGAAGACACCCAACTTGCGCTTAGGGACTTGATTAGAGCCCTTGGCAAACTGTTTTGCATTTCTTTGTTTTTAAGCTGCCCCTAGGACCTCCAGCCCCGGGACTTCCCAGGAGCTCCACCCCTCCCCACCCACCAACACACCCACCCCTGTGCGGCCTGGCTCCACCTTTTTGCCTGGAATTCTTCACATCCCCCAGACCTGGAGCTCCTGGATTTCTTCGGTTATCTGCCCTCCGGGAGCTGACCAGCCAATGGAGGAAGTAGTCGATCCAATATTTGCACAAATTGAATCTTTCAAATTGGGCTTAGATGGAGAGATAGATTGAGCAAAGGAGATAGCAGAGCAGGGGAGGGCTATGATCTAGCCCGCGGGATCAGGGAGGGCTGCCTGGAAGAGGTGACTCTTAAAACTGTTACCCAAAAGATGAGAAAGCTTTCAATGAGCAAAAGTGGAGACGGTGGTCCAGGGAGAGGTAATAGCAAGTCCAAAGGCTCTGAACAATGACAGCCAAGTGGCTCTCTCCCTCCACTACTTACAACACAGGACGGAGCGAGAGCATAGCTTTAGCTGGGCTGGCCAGGGCGTGACTCCAGGACAACAGACAGGTGACTTTTCCTTAAAGGGCCAAGTAGAAAGCATTTCAGCTTTCTGGGCTACACAATTTCAGCCACAGCTTCTCAACTGTTGTGGTAGCATGTAAGCAACCACAGACAGACTATGCAAGTGGGCATGGCTGTGTTCCAATAAAACTTTATTGATGGATGCTAAAATTTGCCTTTAATACAATTTTCACAAGATATGAAATATTCCCACCCCCAACCATTTAAAAAATGCAAATACCAGGGGCTCCTGGGTGTCGTAGTCGGTTGAGTGTCCGAGTCTTGGTTTTGGGTCATGATCTCAGGGTTTTTTTTTTTTTTTAAAGATTTTTAATTATTTATTTGACAGAGAGATAGAGACAGCCAGCGAGAGAGAGAGAGAGAACACAAGCAGGGGGAGTGGGAGAGGAAGATGCAGGCTCACAGCAGAAGAGCCTGATGTGGGGCTCGATCCCATAACGCCAGGATCACGCCCTGAGCCAAAGGCAGACGCTTAACCGTTGTGCCACCCAGGCGCCCCCAGATCTCAGGGTTTTTAAATCGAGTCTGCAGCGGGCCCCACATGCTCAGCACAGAGTCCACTCAGATTCTCCTTCACCCTCTCCTTCTGCCCCCCACCTGGTTGCGTGCACGGGCTCTCCCTCAAAATAAATAAATAAAAATTTTTAAATGTAAAAACCATTTCTAGCCTTTGGCGCACACAAAAAAAGACTGTAGGGTGGATCTGGGCCTGGGGTGGCAGTTTGCCACTCCCTGCTCTGGGAGAAGGGTGTCCCTATGATTTATCATCCAAATAGGAACACTTTATGTTGGCAACGTTGTGCCTGAAGTTTAACCAACATACAGAAAAG
This sequence comes from Ailuropoda melanoleuca, assembly GCF_002007445.2. Taxonomy (NCBI): domain Eukaryota; kingdom Metazoa; phylum Chordata; class Mammalia; order Carnivora; family Ursidae; genus Ailuropoda; species Ailuropoda melanoleuca. The sequence goes on from NC_048221.1 coordinate 2,832,693, forward strand.
GCATAAATCAAATGTAAAAAATCTGATGGCTTTCAGAAACTAAGCACAGCACGGTAACCAACATGAAGATTAAAATACAGACCGTGGGGGCTCAGTGGGCGAAGAGTCTGACTTTTGATTTTGGCTCAGGTCATCATCTCAGGGTCCTGGGATAGAACCCTGCAGGCTCGGTGGGGAGTCTGCTTGAGATTCTCCACCCCACCCCCCAGCGTGCCCTCTCTTTCTCTCGCTCTCTCAAAATAAATAAATAAACAAATCTTTCAAATATGGACTGTGACCAGCCCTCGGAAACCCTAGAAATGCCCCCATGTCTCTTCCAGTTGCTACCGCCCCAAATAAGCCACCGTCATGTCTTTTTTTTTTCTTTTTTAAAGATTTTATTTATTTTTTTTGACAGAGATAGAGACAGCCAGCGAGAGAGGGAACACAAGCAGGGGGAGTGGGAGAGGAAGAAGCAGGCTCACAGCAGAGGAGCCTGACGTGGGGCTCGATCCCATAACGCCAGGATCACGCCCTGAGCCGAAGGCAGACGCTTAACCGCTGTGCCACCCAGGCGCCCCTACCGTCATGTCTTTTAACAACATTGATTACTGGGGTGTTATTGGTGAATTTTGTACGTGTTCAATCATGCAGCATGGCCTATTCTCAATGCTGTGTCTTCCTTTTGAGACCCTGGCACAACAACGCATTGTCCATTTCCCTGTTGGTGGGCATTTGGGCTGTTTCCAGTTTGGGGCAGTTACGACTAATGCCGCTTAAATATTCTAGCACAAAGTCCCAACAGCACTTCCGTTGGGTACGTACCTCGGAGTGGAATTGCGGAGTCATACACTGTGCCAGGTTTCAGCTCCAGGGGATTGCATCCATCTACCAAAGTGCCAACCAGGACAATTTTGAAAGCAAAATGAATGTTAATTTCATGACACCAGGATAATTGGCTGTCCACCAGGCTTGTCCCGGGACCCTGGGATATGTGGTTCCCCCGGAGTATAGGGGAGCATATGAGACCCCAAAGAGAGGAAACTTATGTACGGTTGCTGTCAGTCTCATTTGTAAACGGGAATGGGTAATCCTCGTCCTGCATCAGTGGATAGCACCCAGGAGCAATTCTGTCCCCCATGGGACACTGGGCCATGTCTGGGGATGTCTGTGGTCCTCACGACTGGGGGTGCTCCTAGCATCAACTGGGTGGGGGCCAGGGATGCTGCTCAACACCCCCAGAGCCCTTGATGTCCCACAGTGCCCAGCATAGGCCCACTTCAGAGAATGATCGGGTCCTGAAGGCTCACAGTGCTGAGACGGAGCAAAACCTATTATGTGATCATTTTCTTAAAAAGTAATGTGCTCTAGGGGCACCTGGCTGGTTCAGTCAGCAGAGCATGTGCGTCTTGACCTCGGGGTTGTGAGCTCGAGCCCCACGTTTGGGGGGAGAGATTGCTAAAAGTAAGTAAATGAATAGATAAACAGCTCTAAATGTTTAGAGTGCATCTGATATTTATCTATCCCACATGTATCCAGTGACCACCTCCCGTCTGCCGGACATTGTCTGAGGTGCTGGAGACACGGAACAATCATCCCTGTCCTGGTGGGGCTTGGATTCTAGTGGGGACATGGCAGGGAGAAGCATGAATACAGTATACGGTATGTCAGGTGGTGAGAAGTGCTGTGGAGGGAGCCGAAATAGGATTAGGGGCTGGGATCACTGGAGGCCGATGGTAGTAGGATTTCATACGTATAAGGACATAAGAGAAGGGCGCCTGGGTAGCTCACTCTGTGAAGCGTCTGCCTTCAGCTCAGGTCATGATCCCAGAGTCCTGGGGTCGAGCCCCGCATCAGGCTCCTTGCTCAGTGGGTAGTCTGCTTCTCCCTCTCCCTCTGCCCCTCCCCACTGCTGGTGCACTCAGCTCACTCTCTCTCAAATAAATAAATAAAATCTTAAAAAAAAAAAAGACATAGCAAGGCAGAAACCTGAAGATCAGGGATGGAGCGATAGGGGTGTCTGGAGAAGGGCATTCCAGGTGGAGAAAACAGCATGTGCAAAGGTCCAGGGGCAGGACCTTGCTTGGAGTGTTGAAGGAACAGTGAGGAGGCCCTGTGCCTGGAGCAGCATGAGGGAGAGGGAGAGAGGGAGAGAGGGAGGAGGGAAGGGGACGGAGGGGATGGGGTGGGAGTACTGGGGCTTTTACCCCCACGAAGGTGGGAGTCCTGGAGGGCCCTGGGTAGAAAGGGCAGAATCTAGCTCAGGCGCTCGCTGGTGCCCTCTGGTGGCTGCTGCGGGTAGAACAGACTGGAGGCAGCAGAGGGCAGTGAGGATTGCACTGGTCCAGGCAGGAGACCCTGGGGCTTAGGAATAAGCAAATGTGTCCTCCCGACCGGCACACTGTAATATTATTATGTCCTAAAAGGGAGGGAAGTACTGACACGCTACGACATGGCTGGACCTTGTAAACATGACGCTCAGTGACAGAAGCGACATAAAAGTCATACAGTGTTTGATTCAATTTGTAAGAAACGTCCAGAACAGACAAATCCACAGACTCACAAGGTAGGTTAGTGGTTAACAGGGGTCGGGGGAGGACGAATGGGGAGCCACGGCTAAGGAGCATTGGTTTCTTTTTAGGGTGATAGAAACATTTTAAAATTAGAATACAGTGATATGAAAACTCATTATACACTTACATTGATTCTACCTACTTTGCTCCAACCCCTCTGGCCCCACCCTGGTCCATCATCACTTGGGCGGGTGACTGCCCTCGCCTCCTCCCTGGTCTCCTGCCTCCACTTGTGCCCCCCACAGTCCCTTTTCCATAGCTGCCAGAGGGATCTTTGTAAACACAAATCCTACCTTGCCCCGTGGGCTAATTTTATGTGTCCACTTTGCTGGGACATGGCGCCCATATTTTGTCCAACACTATTCTGGGTGTTTCTGTGAAAGTGTTTATGGATGGGGCGCCTGGGTGTCTCAGTTGGTTTAGCGTCTGCCTTTGGCTCAGGTCATGATCCTAGAGTCCTGGGATTGAGTCTCACATAAGGCTCCCTGCTCAGTGGGGCGCCTGCTTCTCCTTCTCCCTCTGCTGCTCCCCCTGCTTGTGCGCACGTGCGCTCTCTCTCTCAAGTAAATAAATTAAAAATCTTAAAAAAAAAGTGTTTTGGGGTGAAATTAACTCAAGTCAGGGGACTGTTAAGTAAAGCAGGTTGCTCGCCCTCATGTAGTGGGCCTCGTCCAATCAGTTGATGACGTGAATAAAACAAGAAGACTGACCTTCCCCAAGCAAGAAGGAATTCCACCAGCAGATGGCCTTTGCATCTGAATTGCAATGGCAGCTCTTCCTTGGGTCCTCAGCCTGCAGATCTGGGACTTGCATTTCCACAGTGGCATAAGCAAATGCCTTAGAGCAAACCTTCCTTCCTCCCTCTCTCCCTCCCCCTACCTCTCTATGTATGCACATGCACGTATGTATGTGTAGATGCAAGACACACATCCCTACACGCACATGCATAAACACACGTGTGCATACATACACGTGCATGTTTGCGTGTGCACACGTGCATATATTCTATACATGTGTTGTTTCTATGTAACACATACCATACTACATATACACACTACCTGTAAGATGTTTGTAACAAACATATTGCCATCAACATCTCAAAATCCTTCTATCTTTTTGCTTCACCCTCCCTAAAGTATTGCCCTCACCCTCGTGGCCCAAGATGGTGCACCACATGTCCACAGTGCAGCCAATAGGAAGAAGGAAAGAGGAAAAGGAAAAGGACTGTACATATCGTTATCATCATTGGACAGAATTTAGTCACATGACCATGACCACACTCGGATGCAAGGGAATCTGGGAAATGTAGTCTTTATTCCAGGAGGCTGTGCCCAGCTTACAATAGGAAGTCTTATTATTGGCAGAGGGACAGATATGAGGGAACAATTCATCTTTACCACCCTGTGATCATGCTAAGACTTCTGTGAGGCTTTCCACCTCTTGAAACCAGCACAAATTTTTCTGCAAATCACACACTTCCAAATTTACCAGTGCAGAGCTTGGGACATATACAAGAATACATGTCTATGGAATAAATTCCTAAAAGTGAAATTGCCAGGCCAAATTGTATGGCTACTTTTAATTTTTAATAATGACATGACTGTGGAGCGCCTGGGTTGCTCAGTCAGTTAGGTGTGAGACTCTTGGTTTTGGCTCAGGTCATGATCTCATCATATGTCATGGGATCAAGCCCTGTGTTGGGCTCTGTGCTCAGCAGGGAGTCTGCTTGAGGATTCTCACTCTCTCTCTCTCTTTCTAAAATGAGTAAATCTTTCAAAAAACAATAACACAAATGTCAGGGCGCCTGGCTGGCTTAGTCAGTGGAGCACATGACTTTTTTATATAAATTTATTTATTTTTATTTTTTTAAGATTTTATTTATTTATTTGACAAAGAGAGAGAGAGCCAGTGAGAGAGGGAACACAAGCAGGGGGAGTGGGAGAGGAAGAAGCAGGCTACCAGAGGAGCAGGGAGCCTGATGCGGGGCTCGGTCCCAGGATCCTGGGATCACGCCCTGAGCCGAAGGCAGACACTTAACGACTGAGCCACCCAGGCGCCCCAGCACGTGACTTTTTATCTCAGCGTTGTGAGTTCGAGCCCCGTTGGGTGTAGAAATTGCTCAAAAAAATAATAACACAAATGTCTAATATTATAAATAAGATCAGATTACATATATTATTTTTAAGATGCCTTGGGTATTTTTATTATTATTTTCAAATGTACTGTTGGTGGACGGACTCTTAGGGTGGCCCTCCAATCCCCACCTCCTGGTATTCACACCCTTGTGCAATCTCCTCCCCTTGAGTGTGGGTGGAACCTGTGACTTGCTTCTACCTAACAGAATACAGAAGTGGTGGATGTCATTCCCATGAATCGGTTACATAGGATTGCAGTCTCCAGCACGTGAGTTGTCTCTCTCACTTGCTGGTTGGGATGGAGTGAGCATCCACGTTGGGAAGGTTCCTGTGACAAGTCCTGGAGGGTGGCTTCTAGCTGACAGCCAGCAAGAAGCTGAGTCCCTCAGTCCTACAGCCACAAGGAACTGAATTCTGCCCATGACCACAGCACGCTTGAAAACATTTCCTTCCTCAGTCAGGCCTTCAGATGAGACCATGGCCTGGCACACATCTAGATTTCAGCTCAGACTCTAAGAAGCAGAACCACATAAGCTGTGCATTGGATGCCTGAACTACAGGATATGTGAGCTGATAACTAGGTGTTGTTTGAAGCTGCTAAATGAGTGGTTATTACACAGCCATAGCTACACATTCAAGTTAAAGGGACTGGTATAAAGAATCATCATATATCAATCATAATTAGTCAATGACAATCAAGATTTTGCAAGCTTGTAATAATTCCTATCAGGAAATATATTCAAAATGTATGAAATTTCTCAAAAATGTCATTTTAGGAGCACCTGGTGGCTCAGATGGTTGAGTGTCTGCCTTTGGCTCGGCATCATGATCTCTGGGTCCTGGGGTCCTGGGATTGAGCCCCACATCAGGCTCCTTGCTCAGTGGGGAGTTGGCTTCTCCTTCTCCCTCTGCCCACCACCCGTCATGCTCTCTTTATCTCAAATGAATAAATTAAAAATGTCATTTTACTGTTTCTCTTCTTTTTTTGAACAGCATATCAATTTCCTAGGACCGCTATAACAACGTATCACAAACTGGGTATCTTAACTGACAGAAGCTTGCCGTCTCCCAGCTTTGGAGGCCAGAAGTCCAAGATCAAGGTGTCCACAGCATTGGATCGTCTGAGGCCATAAGAAGGGATCTGTCCCATGCCTCTTCCCCAGTTCTGGTAGCCCCAGGTGTTCCTTGTCTTGTAGATGGCTGGCTTCTCCCTGTGTCCTCACATTGTCTTCCCTCGTACATGTCCAAATCTCCCATTTCTATAAGGACACTAGTCATACTGTGTTTGAGCCCATAGTAATGACCTCATCTTCTCTTGATCATTTGCAAAGACATTATTTCCAAACAAACTCCATTCGCAGGTGCTGGGGGTCAGGACTCTTAACATCTTTTGGGGAGACACAGTTCAACCCATAACAGACAGGACTCAACAACAAAGTCCACGGTTAAATTCAGTTGCGAAGTCTCTTGAGTATCTCTTCACTGGGACGGTTCTCCCTCCCCCAACCTGCTTTTCCAAATATGACCCCATTGAAGAAACCAGGTCGGTTGTGCTGAAAAGTGTTGCACATTCTTGGATGTGTTAATGTGCTTCCTTGGGGTGTCTGTGTCCGTTAGCCATCTGGTCTAGCCTTGATAAAATGGCAGTTAGGCCTGGAGTCTTGGTTGAGTTCAGGTTCAACTTTTGGGGCAAGAAAATGTTTCCTAGGTGGTGCTATTTGCTTCCTATTGCATTACACCAGAAGGCTCAGAATGCCGCACGTCCCAAGTAGAGTGATTCTGAGACAGATGCGAATGACCAGGTGACGGCAACCCAACCCCTCCCGGGCCAAGTCATCCTTCCATCGATGGCTTTGACCATGAATCATCTTTGCTGGAATCAATGATTTCTTTGAAAGTTGCAAAATGGCAGCTTTCTAATTCCACCAAAACGTAAGGCTTTCGCTTGTTTTTCATTTACAAAAATTGAGCTATAATGGACATATAGATTAGTTTCAGGTGAATAATACACTGATTCAGTATTCATGTCAAACTAGACTTTCTAACTCCTATATCGATTGGCTGGAATTCTGTAAAAAACAAAACAAAAACAAAACTCCCCTTATCACCTAGAGTTACTCGATTCCACTGAAATACTGTTGGTAGGGTAAAGGCTGATTAAACGCTTAATTCTCTCTCTTTGAAGTCCTGCTTTGATAGGAGCGGGTGCCCTAGTTACCTGCATGAGTGACTAGGGGTACCTTAGTTTTCTTCTTCCTCTTTCTGCTTTTATGAAGCGGCATTAGGAGCTCATGGTTTTTTGTACTTGCAACATGTCTGGCCAAGTGCGGTCACCTCATTATTCTTTGCAAGCTGCCCCTTCCCCCACGTAAAATTCTGTCGGGAAGATCTCCATCATTCCACTGAGTCTAAGATGTCATCCATGGTAAGCACGACATTATTCCCACGACTGATGTATTAGTAAGAAAGAAATATCAGCCATCGATCCACACCACACACTTGATGGTAAGGGGCATCTTAACTTCAGCGACATTAAAACAGGAAGACCACACACATATGAGTTTCTTTTAAAAGTCATGTTGTAGAAAAAAAAATTAAAAAAATAAAAGTCATGTTGCGTAACAGTCTATTTTGCTCTTTAAAAAAAAAAAAGCCTTTTATTTTGAAATAATTATGGATTCATAGGAAGTTGCAAAGATAGCACAGAGAGGTTCCCCGCACCCTTCACCCAGTTCCCTCTCAATGGTTCCATTGTATCCAACTATAGTACAGTGTCAAAGTCAGGAAGGTGCTGGTACAATGTGTGTCTAGGTTGGTGTCATTTACGTGCAGATTCACATCACAACCACGGTAATCAGAATACAGAACCACTCCATTGCTCCGAACGTCTTCTTCGCACTATCCCCTTACTGTCTCTCCTAGTCCACTCCCCATGGCCCAGCCCTTATGCCTAATCTCTGTTCCAGCTCTCGAATTTTGTCAATTCGAGAGTGTTGTATAAATGGAATCATATGGAACATAACATCCTGAGATTGGCTTCCCCTCCCCCCGCCGCGCCCCGCACTCAGCATGACACCCACCTCAATTAGCCGTGTAATAATACATCATGATTCGGGAGGCCCGGGTGGCTCAGCCAGCTAAGTGTCTGCCTTCAGCTCGGGCCTTGATCCTAAGGTCCTGGGATGGAGTCCCACATCGGGCTCCTTGCTCAGCGGGGAGCCTGCTTCTCCCCCTGCTTGTGCTCACTCTCTCTCTCTGATTTTAAAAATAATAATGATAATAATAATACATCACGATTCTGGAGTGCTTCCTGGGTGCCAGGCCCTGGGCTAGGTGGCCCTATGGTCACCCAGGAAGCAGACGCTGTTTGTGGGGGCCAGCCTCTGACATGGCCAAAGCAATCCTCAGCCCCTGGCATCCAAGCCGGCCCCACTCACACTGAACAGGGCTGAGCTCTGTCCAGATGGGATAGTGTGTGATGGCGCAGAGTGACTTCCAAGGCGCCGTAAGAAAAGACAGCACGCGTCCCAACTCGCTCTGGCTCTGGGATCCCCCACCTGGGAAGCTGGCCACCATGTGGCGAGGAGGCTCCGGCACAGATCCCCGTGAAGAACTGAGGCTTCCCACCACCAGCCGGGCGATCGAACTACCTTGCAAGCAGACCTTCCAACCCCAGGTGAGCCTTCGGACGACAGCAGCTCTGTCCGACATGCCATCGACAACCTCTGAGAAACCCAGGCCGGGACCACCCAGCGAAGCTGCCCCCAAATTTCTGCCCCACAGAAACCGGGTGGGATAACAAATACCGACTGTTATCTTAAGCTGCCAAATTTGGGGGGTCATTTGTTAGACAGCTGTACACAACTGATCCATTATTTCCTTCCTCTTTCATGGCTGAAGAAAACGAGGCTCTGACAAGTTAAGTAACCTGCCCAAGGTCACACAGAACACAAGCCCTAAACTTGATATTCTTTTTTTTTTTTTTAAGATTTTATTTATTTATTTATTTTTCAGAGAGGGAGAGAGAGCGACAGAGGGAGAGAAAACACAAGCAGGGGGAGCGGCAGGCAGAGGGAGAGGGAGAAGCAGGCTCCCCACTGAGCAAGGAGCCCGATGCAGGACTCCAACCCAGGATCCTGGGATCACGACCTGAGCCGAAAGCAGACGCTTCACCGACTGGACCACCCAGGAGCCCCTAAACTCGGTATTCAAACCCAGGAAAACAGACCCGGAGCCATGCTCTTCCACTAGGTAAATAGCAACGTAATTTAGCAAAGCAATCATCTATGGCTGAGCATGTAGGTTTTTTCCAGATGGCCGCAGGTGTAAATAGCCAGCCATGAATATTCAGGTGTGTACCTTTTTATGCCTTTATCTTCCTAGAGTGACGCTGGCAAGTCACTTAATCACTCAGGACCTCCTTTTCCTCAGCCCCAATAACAGGGCCCATTTCATGGGGTGAAGTGATAACACACGGGAAGTGTGTGAAACAGGGCTCAGCATCTAGTAAACGTTGGCCAGTATTATTATTATCGCTGCCATCGTTATTGTTATGTCCTGGGGAAGTGGAACCGGTGGGTCAAAGACTAATTAACTCCCTTTTCCAGAAAGGCAATCAACTCGGCCATTTTACACACTGACTCTTTGAAATATTATCAGCTTCTCTTTCTTCCCATTTAAAAAATAAAATAAAATACTGGGGCTCCTGGGTGGCTCAGTTGGTGGAGCTTCTGACTCTTGATTTCTGCTCAGGTCATGATCTCAGGGTCCTGAAATTGAGCCCAGGGTTGGGCTCCACGCTCAGCAGGAAATCTGCTTGAGATTCTTTACCCCTCTCTCTCCCCCTCACCCTCTGCTCCTCCCCCTGCTTGTGCTCTCCCTCTCTAAAATAAATAAATAAAATCTAAAAAAATAAAATACTAAAAATCTACAACAGGTAGAAAAGGCAAAAGATAAAGCAATCACAAAGATCAATTGGGGAAACAACAGGTCTCAGGAAGAGAGGACTGGGGCTTTGCTTCTTTGGAACATTTCGTCCCTAATAAAGGCAGTCAAAGATTATTTATTTGAGAGACTGTGTGTGTGTGTGTGTGTGTACCTGTGCACAGGTGGGGAGGGACAGAGGGAGAGGGCAAGAAAGTCTCAAGCAGACTCCTTGCTAAGTGTGAGCTGGATGTGGGGCCCGATCTCAGGACCCTGGGGTCATGACCTGAACTGAAGGCAGATGCTTAACCAGCTGAGCCATACAGGCACCCAATTTTTTCTTTTTCTTTTTCTTTTTTTTTTTTTAAGATTTTATTCATTTATTTGACAGAGAGACAGCCAGCGAGAGAGGGAACACAGCAGGGGAGAGGGAGAGGAAGAAGCAGGCTCCCAGCCGAGGAGCCCGATGTGGGACTCGATCCTGGAACCCCGGGATCACGCCCTGAGCTGAAGGCAGTCGCTTTAACGACTGCGCTACCCAGGCGCCCCCCCCAATTTTTTCTTTTTTATACATTAAAAAAAAACTAGCAAAATATACATAACATGAACTTTACTCTCAATTCTGTCCATCGGTCAATGTGTCTGTGCAGAGGCCCACACCACCCTGTTTTAATCACTTACCTTTACAGTATATTTTCAAATCAGGAAATGTGAGCCCTCAGATTCATTTTTTTTCCTCCAAAATTGTATTGGTGGGGCACCTGGGTGCCTTGGTCGGTTAAGCCTCTGCCTTCGGCTCCGCTCATGATCTTGTGGTCCTGGGATCAAATCCCACATTGGGCTGTGTGCTCGGCGGGGAGCCTACTTCTCCCTCTGTCTTCTCCCACTACTTGTGCCCCCCCCTTCCTCTCTCTCTCTCTCACTGTCAAATGAATAGATAAAATCTTTAGAAAAAAATTGTGTTGATTATCTGGGGTCCCTTGAATTCAATAAGAATTTTAGGATGGATTTTTCTATCTCTGCAAAAACAAGTTATTGGGATTTTAACGGGGACTGCATTGAATCTGGAGCCCAATCACTCTGGGTAGTTTTGACCTCTTAATAGTATTAGGTCAGGCACCCAAGGTGATGTGGGGTTAGGGGCCACAATACACAAAGAACTCCTATAGCTCAACAACACAAAACACAAACAACCTAATTAAAAGGGGGGGGGTGCAAAAGACTTGAGTAGACATTTTTTTTTTTTTAAGATTTTATTTATTTATTTGACAGAGATAGAGACAGCCAGCGAGAGAGGGAACACAAGCAGGGGGAGTGGGAGAGGAAGAAGCAGGCTCCTAGCGGAGGAGCCTGATGTGGGGCTCGATCCCACAACGCTGGGATCACGCCCTGAGCCGAAGGCAGGCGCTTAACCGCTGTGCCACCCAGGCGCCCCTGAGTAGACATTTTTTAAAAAGATTTTATTTATTTATCTGACAGAGATAGAGAAAGAGAGAGCACAAGCAGGGGGAGGGGCGGGCAGAGGGAGAGGGAGAAGCAGGCTCTGTGCCGAGCAGGGAGCCCAATGCGGGGTTCGATCTCAGGACCCTGGGATCATGACCTGAGCTTAAGGAAGATGTAAGCCCCCTAGGTGCCCCTTGAACAGACATTTCTGCGAAGAAGATATGCACATGGCCAGTAATTGCATGAAGAAATGAGAGTCCTGAGCATGATTCCGTAGGAAATGCAAATCAAAACCGCAGTGAGATTCTAACGACTTCACACCCATTAGGGTGGCTATTGTTAAAATAAAATGAAACAAAAAAACAGCACCAAGTGTTGCTGAGAATGTGGAGAAATCAGAGCCCTTGCGCACTGTTGGCTGGGATGGAAAATGCACCAGGCACTGCACAAAACAGTATGGCGGTTCCTTAAAAAGTTAAACATAGAACTGCCACATGATCCAGCAATTCCACTTCTGGGTATTTACCCAAAAGAACTGAAAGCATGTTCTCAAAGAGCTATTTGTACACCCAGTGTTCATAGCAGAGTTATTCAGAACAGCCAGGAGCTGGAAGCAACCCAAGTATCCATCGATGGATGAATGGATAAACAAAACGTGGCCCATCCATACGACAGAATGTGATGCAGCCTGAAAAAGCAAGGACATTCTGACACCTGCTACAACGTGGAGGGACCCTGAGGACATCACGCTCATCAAAATAAGCCAGACTCAAGAGGAAAATACTGTATGAATCCACTTAGATGAGGTTCCCAGAGGAGTCCCGTCCACACAGAGAGGAGATGGTGGGAGCCAGGGCTGGGGCAGGGGGTGGGGAGTCTGTGCTTCGTGGGACAGAGTCTCCGTGTGGGGAGATGGAATGTTCTGGAGATGGAGGGTGGGGGTGGTTGCACAAGACTGTGAGTGGTTTCATGCTGCTGACCTACGCACTTTAAAATGGTTAAGATGGTACAGTTTTTTAAATATTTATTTTATTTTAGAGAGAGAGAGTAAGGGAGCGAGTGGGGGTAGGGGCAGAGGGAGAGAATCCCCAAGCAGACTCCCCGCTTGGGGAGCCTGCCATAGGGACTGATCCCATGACCCATGAGACCCTGACCTGAGCTGAAACCAAGAGTCAGACATCTAACTCGCTGAGCCACCCAAGCGCCCCTAAGATGGTACCTTTTATGTTTTACGTATTTTATCACAATTGAAAGTTAAGAAAGAAAACAGAAAGAATGGAAGTAAAGAGGAAAGAGAGGGAGAGAGGAAGGAGGAGCCAAATCTAGCCTCACAACTGATTTAATTTTATTTATTTTATTTTAAATATTTTATTTATTTATTTGACAGAGAGAGAGAGAGAGAGAGAGAGAGAGAGAGAGACAGTGGTAGAGGGAACCCAAGCAGGGGGAGTGGGAGAGGGAGAAGCAGATTTCCTGCTGAGCAGGTAGCCCGATGGGGGGCTTGGTCCCAGGACGCTGGGATCAGGACCTGAGCCTAAGGCAGATGCTTAATCTACTGAGCCACCCAGGTGTGCCAAGGCTTTATTTATTTATTTGACAAAGAGGGAGAAAGAGAGAGCACAAGCAAGGGAGGGGTGGCGGGAGAGGGAGAAGCAGACTCCCTGCTGAGCAGGGAGCCAGACATGCGCTCAACATCATGACCTGAGCGGAAGGCAGATGCTTAACTGACTGAGCCACCCAGGTGCCCCTAAACATGTTTTATCTTTTAAATGTTTAAACAAAATAGAAGACTATTTCATAACATATGACGAAGTTATAACATTCAGATTTCAGTATTTACAAAGTTTTATCGGCACATAGCTATGCCTGTTAGTTTGCATACAGTCCAGGGCTTCTGCCCCACGACGGCAGTTGATCAGTTGTTAGAAACACTGTGTGTGGCCTCCAAAGCCAAAAATATTTCTTATCTAGACCTTTACAGAAACTGTTTGTGGACCCCTGACCCAAAACATTATCTGGTATATGGTATGTGCTCAATATATGGAGAGATTATTACGAAATATCTCGTGGAGGGGTGCCTGGGTGGCTCAGTCCATCGAGCATCCCACTGGTTTGGGCTCAGGTCGAGATCTCTGGGTTGTGAGATTGAGCCCTGCGTCAGGCTCCACACTCAGCACAGTCTGCTTGGATTCTTTCTCCCTCTCCCTCCCCCCGCCATGTGACTTGTGCATGCGCTCTCTCTCAAATAAATAAATCTTTAAAAATAACAGTTCGTGGAAGAGCCTGCTGTAGTTTAGGACTGTGGTCTTGGAATGGCTCAAACCCGGGTTAAGTTTCTGTGTCTGCCAAAGTAAGGTTGCTTCTCATCGCTGAGCCTGGGTTTCAACATCAGAAAACGAGGGCCAACTAGAATGCTAACCTTGTGGAAAGGGCTCGATCCGGGCGTTCTGGGAGAGTAAGGGCGCAGCAGTCTCAGCTATGGATCGTCACAATCCCCCAGGAATCCGGGCCCTAGCCCCAACAGTGAGCAATTCACATTTTGTTTCACCTCTTCTCCCTGCAGTCCGCACACACTCATCATTTTACAGCTAATCCTGTATCATTTCTTCTGTAAATAGGCCCACAAGTGCCTCGCAGAGCCTTCTCAAAACACAGCCATGATACCATGATCGCACCTGAAACCATTAGAACCGTGACAGTGGCAAGATTCTACACGTGTGATCGGATTTCACCACCACCAGAAAGTACATGCATAAAGTGGAGAAATCGAAACATCTGTACCCGAGTGGATTGTATTGTACAAACATCACTTTCCTGGTTTTGACAACACACAGCGTTTCTGGAAGATGTTATCATTGAGAGAAGCTGGGGGAGGGGGAGGTAAAACCCTGTACGACCTTTGCGATTTCTTGGAAATCTGAAAAACGTTCCGAAAATTTAAAAATTGCAATAACGGACGCCTGGGTAGCGCCGTCGTTAGGCGTCTGCCTTCGGCTCAGGGCGTGATCCCGGCATTGCGGGATCGAGTCCCACATCAGGCTCCTCTGCTGGGAGCCTGCTTCTTCCTTTCCCACTCCCCCTGCTTGTGTTCCCTCTCTCGCTGGCTGTCTCTCTGTCAAATAAATAAATAAATAATCTTAAAAAAAATAAAAATAAAAATTGCAATAACAATAAAACAAACCCTGTAGGGACGCCTGGGGGGCTCAGTCCATGAAGCACCTGCCTTCTGCTCAGGTGATGATCCCAGGGTCCTGGGATTGAATCCCCCATCTGGCTCCTTGCTCAGCCCGGGAGCCTGCTTCTCCCTCTGCCTGCTGTTCCCGCTGCTTGTGCTTGTGCGCGGGTGCTCTCTCTCTGTGACAAATAAAGTCTTAAAAAAAAACAACCCTGTAAAATTAGAGCTTGGGTGAGGTCATGCGCAATTGCAGCGTCGGATTCAGTCTTAAACATTTTGATATTTCGTTATCATGGATTTTTTTCCTCTTGCACTCTTATTTTTAAAAATTAGACTAACAAGGACACCTGGGTGGCTCAGTCGGTTAAGCGTCTGCCTTCAGTTGGGGTCATGATCCCAGGGTCCTCAGATGGAGTCCCACGTGGGGCTCTCTGCTCAGCCGGAGTCCGCTTCTCCTTCTCCCTGCCACTCTCTCTGCTTACATTCTCCCCCTCTGTTAAACAAATAAATAAAATCTTAAAAAAAAATCACAGTATCATATTTTGTAACTGAGTGATTTGGGGGTCTTCCTTAAGTTTCTCTTAATTCCTGCCCTGAGAATCATGAACTCAGGCTACGAGCCCTGAAACATATTTTTTTAATTAAAAAAATCTTATTATTTCTAAAGTAAACTCGACCCCCAACATGGGGCTGGAACTCACGACCCCGACATCCAGAGTCGCACGCTCTCCCGACGGAGCCAGCCCGGCGTCCCGGGAACACACATTTTTGTCCTCTCGTCTCTGGCTTTTGCCACGGGCGCTGGGGAGCCGACGAGGGCTCTAGAGCAGGGGAGGTTCCCGTTAGCGTAGATTCCAAAGGTTACTGTGGGTGGGGAGGCGGGACCCGCAGAGGGTCGCCCGCAGGGGCGGGACAGAGAAAGCCGCGGGAAGCTGGGGAGGAGGTCTTCATTCCTCGGCCCGGGGCCAGCTGGGGGGCGCCGCGCCCGCTAGCCCTCGTCCGCGCCAGGACCCGGATGTGCCGCGCGCCCGGCCCGCCGGGGCTGTACGACGCTACGCGCCCGGGCGCCCGGCTGAAAGCGCTGGCGGCCGCAGCCTGTAGCATCCGTCCCCTCCCCCGACGCCGCGGGGCATCCGGGCGCGCACCTGGCGGGCCGCCCAGCCCGGGGGCCGCTGCACCTGACTGCATTGTTGTCACCGCCGCCCCCTCCCACCCTCTGTCCCTCTCCACACAGGACCCAGCACTCGCCCCCACCTGTGCCGGGCCAGTATCCCTTTAAGCAGCCGGACGCCGCCAGGGGTGGGCGTGGCCGCCGAGGGCGAGGGGGGG
>NC_048221.1:2848713-2872791 GCF_002007445.2 Ailuropoda melanoleuca
GGAGTTTTGAGGTGGGCTCTGAAAGAGAGGCAGGGCGGGGGGGGGGGGGGCCGGGGGCGGGGCCCCCCCCCAAACCTTACCCCAGCCTTTGCGCTGGGGGTTGGTTCCCGGGCTTGAGGCGGGGTCGCCCCCCCCACAGCCCGAGTGGTTAGGGTCCAGTCTCCCTAAGCACCGGGACAGGGCCGCGCCTCCCAGCTAGAGGCATTTGCCCCGGACAGCATGACGGGCTGGACTGCTCGTCTCCTCTCCCAGAGCCGGGGTCCTGCTCTTTGGCTTGGGGGAGTATCTTCGCCTCTCCGCCCCCCATGGCACCAAGGGCTGGCGTCTGGGTCTCAGCTTCCCCACCCAGCAGGCCAGCTGAGGTTGGCAACTCCCTGCTCTGAAGGGTCCCTTGACCCTTCTGCCTCCGATTCCACCATCCGGGATGATGAGCCAGGGTCCTGAAGCACCCCCAAACACAGTGTTCTCTTGGGGTTCGTACCCCGGGGTGGAGTTTGGACCCCTAGTTCAGCTCCCGCTTTGGTCCCAGAGCCCCGCCCCCCTCCTGACAACCATCTCTCTCGCCCTCAGAGTGGGCACCGTGTCACTCGAGTTTGCTCTCCCGCCTGGGATGGAGTCCTGACCCCTGTCCTCTGTTCAAAGCCTTCCTAACTCTCTCCTCAGTCTTGGGTCCTGGGCTCTGCCTTCGTCCCCCTTTTTACCCTCGGGACAGCATCTGTGAGGTTTTGGACTCTGCTCCTGGGGTCTCTAAACTTCACACTAGCAAGATCAGACCCCACACTGGCTGTTTCCCCTATATTCCCTAGTCAGTCTACTAAGATCGTACTCCCTCCACACAGCTCCCAAAACCCTACTTTAGATCCCTTTATGCACCCCAACTCTGGCTTCTGAGGCTCCCTTTCCTTTTTTGTTTTTGCTGGTTTCTTGTGTTGATCTGTGGAGGGTCCCTGGCCTCTTTCTTTAGTGCTCTCAGTACTTCTCCCTCATACTCCATTTTGGAGCTCAGTTTCCACATCCCATAGATGCCATCCCTGTTCCGGATGTACCTTCTTCCAGGTACCTCCCCAACGGTCAGGCTCCAAAGCCCTTGCCCCGAACTAGAACTACGCTGGGGTTGTTCCCTTCCTCCCTGAGAAGTTTACTCTAGGTCGTTGGTGGCCGAGAGGTGGGGGGACTGGACCTTCGCTGGACAGAAGCTCCGCCCCCCTCCCTCCCACTGGTCTCCCCTCCCCAGGGTCCTGACCTGTAAATGTTTTCTTTCTCCTGTTCCTCTCTCTCCTTCCATCTCCCTTCCCTTCCCAAGCAGATCTGAAATGGAGCTCCCTTCCCCGTGGAGCGTCCCCCTCAGTGCCTGTACTACACACTCTGCCCTTCTCTAGGGTTTTGAGAAATTGGGATTTGCCCTGGAGGTGCAGAAGTCTGAACTCTGCAAGCCCAAGTTTGTAGCCGGTGTGCTGGAGGTCCCCCGAGCCCTGAAATTCAGTGGTCCCGTGGGGCTGTGACTTTGTGACTCTGGGCCCCGGCCCNCGCCCCCACCCCCACCCCCGCCAGAGGGTAGGGACTAAATTCTTTTATACCATCCAGGGCCTTGAAATATGATCTGATGAACTCTACTTGACCCTCCGGTGGCTGGGGCCCCCCACCCCAATTAAATCAAGTTGACCCTTTTTTCAAGTTCTCTAGAACGTGAGCCTCCATTCTGTGGCACAGCTTGCTCTGAGCCTCGGGAGCCTTTCTTCTTTAGTCTCTGGCTGTCACTGTGGAGTGCCGTACGTGTCATTGAAGTGTTCTCTTCTTTTAGGTGCTTACCTAACCTTTTGTATTAGGAGCTGGAGATTTAGTCTTTTGGGGTACAAAACTGGCTGGTCCGTGGGGAGAACAAGGGGGGGCTTGTTGGTAAACTTGGAAATCAGACTCTTCACCCGAGGCCCCTGAGAGTGCTTGGGGGAAGACGCAGTCTGGGAACGGCTTGGGATGGTAGCATTTTGCACAGATCTCCCATTTCCTGGAGATAAGGACCTTAACTTTCCCCCACGTTCAGAGGAACCTATATCCGAGACCGGTTCAGTTAAGCCCAGGAGCTCTGTCCAGGCCGATGTTTTCCCACACAGCTCGAAACAAGCCCAGAGTTGAGACTTTAGAAGCCGTCGGGGCCTGGTGCTGTTTATAAACACAGATCTGAGGGGCAGGCAGCGTAGGATGAAGCCATGGCAGGAAGTGATTTGCAAAGTGCTTGGGGCTTCTTCCTGAATGTTTGTGCCCCTCTCACGCTGTCCCCCCTCCCAGTGTCAAGGGCAGGCTCCTTGGTGGTGGCAGCTGCTGAGAAATCTGAGTCGTGAACATATGGTAGCCTGAGGGATGTGCCCCAGGATGCTCGTGCGGCAGCTCCGGATGTCCAACCTGGTGAAAGGGCTGGGCCTCAGCAGGGGCAGGGTACTCCCAGGGGCGGGGTGATGTTAGAAGATGTGTTGTGGTCAGACTCGGCACCCTGAGCCCACCTGCCTTGAGCTCCATGGAGGGCACTCAGCTTCCACATGACATCGCCTCTCCCCTCCAAGGCCTTGGGCCTCTTCCAGAGGAAACATCTTGTCTACAAGCCTATTTTCTCTGCTCAAGGTAGGAAGTCAGGCCAAGGAAGGTGAAGTCTTGGTTTTCATAAGCGTTCCGGGCTCTCTGAGGACCAGCACAATGCTTCGGTCCCGAGGCAGGGGTTGTGCGGGAATATGAGGGTCCCCAGGCCCCCAGACAGCTGGGTGGGAGTGGGGAAAGTGCCCTTGGGACTTCAGTGGACCCTGCCACTCACACGTGGGGAGGCTTTGGACCAGCCGCCGCTTTCATGGGGCCTCGGTTTTCTCACCTGCCTAGTGGGTGTGGACCCACGTGCGATTTGTGGTCAGGAAGAGCCCTTGTGCTTGGCACGTGGTGGACACTACATCTGTAGTGTGGGGGCAGGAAAAGGCTCCCTCTTGAAATTCTGCAGGCAGGACAGGGCAGCCACACGCATTTGTTTCTGTCGTTTTGTGCCTTGACAGCCCCCGCGGCATCAGCGGGAGCCTGGTATACGGCGGGAGTGATCTTAGAGGGTTCCCATCTTCCGTGGCTAGATGAGATGCCCAAAGTGCAGAGAGGCCTGACGGAGGGCCCAGGGTCATCTGGGAACCCAGGGTTCGAGTCCCGGTGCTGCCATCAGACTCCACGCCTCACCCTTCAACAGCCAGGAAACGGGAAACACCAGAGCCTTCTGGCACTGAGACCGCTATGTAAACACCCTGGCAGGGTTCCCACCCACCTCCAACTGTCAGACTCTCAAGTTGAATTTAAGGGCTTTATTGGTTTCCTTGGGTGCTGTCCTGCTCCATGCCCGCCAGCTTTCCGTATATACCCTCATCACTTGTACCTATTTTTCCCTGGAAGTTTCTTTTTCTCACCACATTTCATTCATCGCAGGCCAGCTTTGGGGCTCAGTGTGGGTGGCCTTGAAACCCTGCCGGCCCATCCGTCCTTCAAGGACACTTTGCTTATGTAGCATAGGGGGCAGCGTCACTCCCCTGGGTGTCCCAGAGTCTCACAGAGGGCAGGCCATGGTCAGGCCGCCCCAAAGAAAACATTGGCATCAGCTGAGCTCTCACGTTTGGTTTGATCGAGTTGGAGGGACCCTGCCAGGTAATACGTGCCAGACCCTGCCAGTCCTTTCATCACTTCGCCACAGCTCACTTCACAGCCTCTGGGGCTGCTGGATTCCCAAAGCCTTCCCATCAGACCCACGGTTCTTGATGGGTTGATCCTGTTCCCAGGGGACACTTGACAGGGTCTGGGAGACCTTTGTGATTGTCACCGCTGGGTTTGGGGGGGCTCCTGGCATCAAGTGGGTGGAGGCCAGGGACGCTGCTGAGTTCCCCACAGTGCCCACGACAGCCCCCCCCTCCAGAGAACAGTCCAGCCCTGATGTCCACAGTGTCGAGGTGGAGAGGGCCTGCTGGAACGATCAGCAGACCGTTCGATGCTCGCCTGTGCTCAGCTCCACGTGGATGTCTGTAGTGCAGTAGAGAGAAATTAGCCCTTTCTCTAGAGTCGGGCCTGGGTTTGAATCTTGGCTATAACGTGGAGCTCCCCCCAGCCTGGCAGGGTGGTTTTAAGACTCAGTTAAGTATATGATTGCATGTGCAGCGTGGTTCCTGGCAGGTGATTAGTATTAAGTCGTGGCTACCATCCTCCAGACCGAAGGGAAGACATGTTTGTGTCCAGTGTTGATTTACTCTGCTTTCCGTATGTTACCTCATCTGGTCCTTCCCACATCCCGACGAAGTGGATCCTGTCATACTGACGAAGAGACTGAGGGTCAGAGAGGCCATTAGTGCTCTTGGCTAGGGAGTGGTGGAGGCTGTTTATGGGTAAAGCAAGATTCCCAGTTCCTGCCCTGGGGATGCTTTCAGGCTTGAAGATGGGAAAAGAGAACCTAAAATAGAAGGCAGTGGTGCGTGTTAGGGGGGCGGTCAGAAGCTTTTGCTGCGTTGGCAATGCTGAGGAAGGTTTGAAGAGGAGGAGGGGAGCAGGGCTGAGCTGGAGGGGGCATCACAGGGAAGGGTGAGCGGGCAGCCTGAGCAAAAGCATGGAAGTGGGACTGAGCCCGGGCCAGTGGGCCTGGTGCCAAAGCCGCCTCCTCCTCCTGGGCTCCTGCTCCTGCCAGCTAGAGTGAAGGGGGCCTGGGGGCAGGGCCAGGCCAGCTGATGGGTTCTCACTTCGCTGTCCCCCCGTCTAGGGCGCAGGTAGCTGCAGGAAGCCCCTTGCCCCGTCGGCCGTCCCTGGATCCGGCCCTGTCCCCTCTGAACATGTGTATCTCTTGTTGCTCCTCCCCAGAACATGGTGATGAGTTTCCGAGTCTCCGATCTTCAGATGCTTCTGGGTTTTGTTGGCCGGAGTAAGAGTGGGCTTAAACACGAACTTGTCACCCGGGCCCTCCAGCTGGTCCAGTTTGACTGTAGTCCCGAGCTGTTCAAGAAGATCAAGGAGCTGTACGAGACACGCTACGCCAAGAAGAGCTCAGAGCCTGTCCCCCAGGCCCACCGGCCCCTGGACCCCCTGACCATGCACTCAACCTACGACCGGGCTGGCACAGTGCCCAGGACTCCCCTCTCGGGCCCCAACATTGACTACCCCGTGCTCTACGGGAAGTACTTGAATGGACTTGGACGCTTGCCCGCCAAGACCCTCAAGCCAGAAGTGCGTCTGGTGAAGCTGCCCTTCTTTAACATGCTGGACGAGTTGCTGAAGCCCACAGAGCTGGGTGAGTCTGCCACCGCCCTTTTGGGGGGGGTCCCACCTTCTGAATTCTCCCAGCGCCTGTGGCCACCCACCTCACCGACCCGGAGTGTCTTCCGGGAAGCAGCGAGGGCCAAGGGGTCGTGGGGGGCTTTCCCTCCCAGGAAGCACAGGAGCCACCTCTGGATCTTTATATTAGTGACCTGTAGGGTTGTCTCACGAATAAGCCTGAATCTCAGCAACTTAGCACGAGGCACTTAGCTTGTGAGGGCCAGAACACGGGAGTGGCTTAGCTGAGTGGTCCTGACTCGGGCACTGGCGAGGTCTCTGCGGGGCTGTTTGCTGGGGGCTGTCTCATCTGAAGGCCTGACTAGGGCTGGGGGCCGCCCACTCACATGGTTGCTGGCAAGTCTCGGTTTCTTGCTGGCTGTTGGCTGGAGACCCCGGTTCTTGACACACGGGCTCCGTAGACCGTTTAAGCATCCTCACAGTGTGGAATGTTGATTTGCTTTCTCTGGAACCAGTGATGGGTGGGAGGGTGAGCGTGCGCACCTGCGTGAGTGTAGGAGCAGCTAGAAGCCACATCGTTTCTATGACCTCAGCTTGGAAGTGCCCTAATGTTGTGCTCCATGTTCCATCGGTCACACAGACCAGCTCTGTACATTGTGGCCTGGGACTGTACCAGCCTGGACCATCGGGAGGCAGGCATTACTGGGGGCCACCGGGGATGCTGGCTTCCGTGCCCTAACTCCCTGTGGCAAAAGGGCTGGAAGTCAGATCTGACCTTTCTTCCTTCCTTCCCCCCACAAGAGGCTTGTTTCCTGGTAGGCAGCCTTGGGAACAGCCTTGGCCAGAGGGTTCAGGCTGATCACCACGGGCCAGCTGGTTAGGGGATGGCTAGCTGTGCTCCCCAGAGGTGGGACACCGCCAGGACTGAAGGAGACAGTGCCAGGCAGGGCCCTGTGGTTCTTCTCTGCTCGTTTCTCTGGTCCCTAGGTTGATGGAGCACCGCGTTTGGACAGGCCCCTGGCCCCTCACCAGCAGCCATGATGTTGGGGCGGGGTGGGTGTTAGCCTAGTCTCGGGGCCTCACATGCTCCCTCCAGCCACAGCTGCCTGCGCCTCCAGGGCTCCAGGTAGCGAGTCTAGTGCGACGGGCTGCTTGGTGCTTTCGGATTTGACTGGGTGTGCGCGTGGTCCTGGAGGCCCCTCTCGTCGTCATTCTCGCCTCTTCCATCTTCCCCTTGAGGGCTTGCCGGGTGGGTGCCTGTGGAAGCCTACCCTGGGCACGCAGCAGGGAGCAAGCAGAGCCCCCCCCCCCCCNCCCCCCCCCCCCCCGCCCTTGTGAAGGTTCACTCTGGTATTCCTCGTTTAGGGCCTAGAGGTGCCCTGAGCATGTGTTGGCACTGTGGGTTGGGCTGTCTTCCTGCAGGCTCGCATCCACATCTCCCTTTCAACCCCCACATCTTCACTGGGCCCCTGCTGCACACCAGGCTCTGGCCCCGGTTGTGAGTTGGTCTCTGCGTGCCACGGCAGAGGTCACAGCCCTGCCATGCCCCTTCCCGCCATGCCCCCTGCTATGCGGGTCACTCCCTCCCACCCTGCTGAGCCAGCATCCTGTCGTGCTCAGCCAAGGGGCCCCTCTGTGCTCAGAGTTCCATGCCAGCCCCGTGCCAGGCAGCCCACTCTGTCCAGCCCTCGGGGGGGCGGGGAGGGGGGCAGACTCAGCTGCCTCTTTCCCTCCTCCCTGTAGCCCTTGAGCTTCGTGAGGGTGGGCGGGGGCTGTGGTCCTGGTGAGGCCGCAGGAGGTGGAGGAAGGAGTTGCTGGTGGTCCAGGCCCTGGAGTCCCAAGGCCCCATTTCAGCCCGAGGCTCTGTCCTCTCCTGCCTTCCCTCTGGCAGTGTTTGTCACCAGCCCCCGGGTGGGGAGTAGTTGGCCTAGCAGCACCTGTCTTGGGGTTGACATGGGAGCATTGGAGACCCAGGGCCCTTTCCTCATTTTCTCCGGGACAGTTCCCCCCACCACGCCGCCCCAGCTCTGCTCCTCCCGACTTCCTCTGTGTGTGTTGGAACCCATTCTCCCTCTACCCTCAGGGGTTCTCCAGCAGGCTCTGGGGGCCTTGGGGCTGGCTGGCTCTGAATGTCTGGCTGACGGTTCAGGTTCCTAAGGACTCAAGGATGATGTTCCTAATAGGGAGGCTGGGTTTTCACCGGAAAGCAGTAAGTCAGGCTCGGCACTGGGCGGGGGGCAGAGGTGACTTTGAACTCAAGGGCCAGCAGCCTCCCTCCGCTGCCTGGACCACAGGCTTCCTTCCTGCATGGCCTGCTCCCACTCCCGCCCCACAATGCATCACTTTGCCCTGAGCCCCCAGGGACCCCAGTCACCTGATCTCCGGGAGAGTCTGCTCCCCTGTCTACACCAGGATTACACTGCTGGCGGCTCAGAACAAAGAGGCCGACCCCGCCCTGCCCCAGCTCCCACCCACTCCCCCAGCCCCTATCCTAAGATGTACCCCTGCCCTGGGACTCCCATCCTCAGGGACCCCCCATTGCCTGCCAGGTTCCTAGGGAGAGTCCTCATCGAGCACAGATCTGGCCCTGGAGCAGTCTGGTCCCCTGTGTTCCAGGACCAGCGGTTTTGTCCCCCCATTCCTCAACCTGGGGGCCTCCTTGTGGTGACTTCTGCAGCGCTGGCATTGCCCAAGAGCCACTTCACGGGGCTCGAGCGCAGCCAGCTTCCCCTTCCCCCTCGATCCTGACCGTGACCTGCTGACCAGAATGAGGTCCAAACGCTCTGGTCTGCTTCCCCGGAAGAGCTGCCGGCCAGCTCCAGCTTCGGGATGGAGACCGTGCCGGGTGCAGAGGAGACATAAATCACAGGGAGTGGAATGTTTGGGTTGGGGGAGGGGAGGAGAATAATGGAGCTGGAAGGACCTTAGGAGACGGAGGATCTGCTCCAGCGGGGCTGGCACCTAGAAAGGTTGGGAAACTGGCGCGAGGTCACACAGCATTGTGAGGAGGGGGCCCTGGGGCCGCAGGCTAAGCCATCTTCCTGACTCTGAGCCCTCCCTGAGTTATCAGTGCCCTGCACCCCGGTGGGGAGGTACCCATTTTTGAAGCACATGAAGGTTCTGGGACCTCAGGCGTTCTCTTAGCTCAGAGAGCCTGGCTGTCTTACCCATCCCAGCCGGGAGAGGGACGCCTGCCTCCCGACCACAGCAGACTCCAAGGGGGGCCAGGGAACACTCTCCTGGGCCTGCCGCTGCAGCTGGGGGCTCACTGGGCATCTGACAGCCCCCCAGCATGTGAGCGGCTGGTGACGGAGGAGGCCCAGACCTCCGTCAGGGTGCGTGGGGGAAAGGAGAGGCCGTCATAGACTTGCGGGCGGAAGGAAGGAAACACGACCTGCCACAGGGCTGCGCCGGGAGGCTCTTTGGCGCCCTGTGGCCGGCGTCTCGGGCTGTGAAGGAGCCACCCCGCGTCTGACAACTCCCAAGGGTCTGCTGGTTGTCTCCGTGGCCCGAAGGGTGGCCAGCACCGCTGCTGGCTGAGGACCACCGGTCCAGCGCCCGCCCTGTTACACAGGGTACACGTGTGCCCCTCATCCGGCTTCTCAGGCCTTTGGCTCCTGTCGCCCCAGCAGCAAGGTGGGTGTGGGGTCCCCGGCCTGGCGTGTTTTGCTGGGAAGCTGCACTAGAGGTGAAAAAATGGTGCGGGGAGAGGACTGCTCTGATTGGGGGTGCAGGCTTCCTAGGGGCAGTCAGGGCCGGGGCTCCTGGTCACGCATTCGTGGGGAGGTGGCAGTCAGGAGGCTTCCTGGAGGAGGCCACGTTCCGGACCTGAGGGGTGAGTTGCCATAAGCCTGACAGAGAGGAAGAGCAGGAGAGTATGTTTCAGCCCCAGGCCTGGCAGTGAGAGAGGCCTCCGGAATGAAGTCATCGTGACTGGAGTGCGGTGTGGTGTGGCGTGGGAGAAGAGAGGGAGCGAGAGGCCAGAGAACACAAGATGGGTGGGCCGCGGGGAGCGTGGGGCCCGGCTGGACTGTCCTGAGGGCTTCGGGGTCATCGAAGATCTGGTGAGCTTGCCTGGGTCTCGTTTCCTGGGGTCCTCTCTGAGGTGGGAGTTAGCCCCTGGGGTACACGGAGGCGGAGCGGCCTCTGTGCCGTCCAGAGGCCAGGCGGGGCTCGTACACAGGTGCGTGCTCCCTCCCTGGGTCCTCAGGTCCATGCTGTGCCCTGGGAGCCTGGGTGGTCATGTGGCATCCCAGGTCTGGCCTCCCAGCCCCAGGGGTAGGTGGCCCAACCTTCTGGGCCGGCGGGACTTCCCCCACAGCCCACCTGCCTAACTGCCTCCCGGGTTTCTTCCCTCCACATTGCCAGTCTCCCCCGGCAGCCAGAGGAAGCTTTTAAATAGCAGGCTGGTTATGTTCTTCCTCTGTTCAAAACGCTGCCATGATTATTCCCACTGACTTTTCTGCTTGGTTTCTTCCCTGCCCTCCCCTCCTCTCTCCCTTTCGTTTGCCTCGCTATTCCTCCAAAACACCAGGCCCAGTGTTGCCCCAGGGCCCTTGCATGTGCTGTACCTTCCGTCTGTCACACTTTCTCAAACACCACATGGCCCTTCCTTCCCCGGTCGCGTAACCTGAAGCTCATTTTCCTCTCCTACTTGCCTTCCCTCCCCTGTTGTCGCTGCCCTCTTCTCCTCCATGGCCTTGCCTCCATCCCTGACGTGCCTTATTCGTTTGTAGGTGTTCTTTAACACCTGCGCCTGGGGCCAGTCCGTCCCTCACTGCAGCCACAGAGTGGAGCGGGGCAGGAGGTGGCCGGTCCAGGAGCTGAGAAGCAGCCTGCGGGCTGCCGTGAGAAGGACCGTGAGCTGGCTTTCTCCGGCTCTCCTTCAGTGCGTGACCCTCTTGCATCCCCATGACCTCATGAGTAGCAAGTCAAGAGCCCGCCAGCTGGGTGTGGGCACCCAAGTTCTTGCTCCTGTGAGTGGAGGAGTTGGGGTGTGAGCCCAGAGCCCCTGACCCAGGGTGGGTGCCTGCTTGCTCCCTGCTGTTGGCAGGGCCCCCTGAGCCCATCTCCTCTCCTACCGCCACCTGCACTGCCCACACCACCTCTCAGACTTTGACTTCTCTGTTTGGAGAGTTGGGGCCGGAGTCAGACGCTGTGTGGGTCTGGGGTCATTGGCCTGGAGGACGGGCCTTGATCCTTCTGGGAGGCCCCAGGGTGCAGGAGGCTGCAGACTAGTGGGAGGGAGGCCAGGCCTCTCTGACTGACTGGAGATCCCTGTTTCTTTGCTTCTTATTTAAACTTTTGTAAAAGTGCGTGTGCGTTGTAGAAATAGGATCAGGCCCCTGTTGGAGGTTCGGGCTTGTTCTTTCCACCGTCTTTTCTATGCATGTGTCATCCTGCGATACGGTGGCTGTGTCCTAACTACTGTTTCATCTCCCCTCCCCCCCCAGCATTGTGAGCGTCTGCTCAGGACATGAAGTGCTCTCTGCCGGTGGCGGTTTGCACGGTGGCCTGACAGCCGGGGTAGACGTGGCCATGCTGGGCTTCTCTGTTACTGTCTTGGATTGAACCGGAGGCTGGTTCCCAGTCCTCCCAGAGGACCTGGGAGCAGGGGGTTCCCTCCCTGTAGTCCCTGTGGGGTTCTGAGGCCTGGGTGGGTACCTTGTCCTGGTCCACGCGCTACCTGGTGGGGCCCCCATGGCTTTGTGGCAGCCTGTGTGACACAGCAGTGGTACTCTGGGGTTGGTTTGGTGTTCGTGACAAGCCAAAGACATTGGGAAATTGTGTTGATTCTTAGGAGGTAAAACTTTTAGAGAAAACTCAAACAGGGAGATGCGGGCAGTACCGGGAGTGCAGGGGCTGTGGAGGGCTCGCAGCTTTATAAAAGCAATCAGGAGAGTCTTGTTCCAGTGGCGTTTGAGCAGACCTCAGAGCCATCTGAGTAGCTGGGGGAGGAACGTTGTGAGAGGGGGGATGTTGCGTGCAGAGGCCCCAAGACAGGATGTTCTTGGCACGTGGGAACACGAGGAGGTGGCCTGGGTGGCAGCCGTGAAATCAAGGCCACTAGGGGTGGGGACAGCATCCCTCACGTGGCAGACGGTGAGCTCCGGGGAGCCAGGGGCCCAGCGAGGGGTCTGTGTACTGATCAGAGGGCAGGGGCGGTGGGGGAGGGACCTCGCTAGTATGTTTTAAAATTGGAGCCAATTGGGAGTTGGTGCTGGGGGTCAGGGGGTTCCGAGAGTCGTGGACACTGCCCACAGCTCAGCCCTGAACAGCTGAAAGGGCGGAGCTGCCATTGGCAGTGGACGATGGAGACCTGTTGGGGGGGGACCCCCCCACCCCCCTCCTACCGTGTAGGGTATGCTGCGTCCTGAGGCCGATGGCACAGCAGAAAATCCGAATGCTGTCCCCGCGGTGGTGTCATCTAGAAGTGGGAGCCCTGGAAGGGACCCCAGACTACTTGGCCTCCCATGATGGTGCTCACCGGCCTTCCTTGTTTCTGGGGCGGGAGCTCCCTGGCCAGTGGGTGGGGTCGCCGGTGGTGCTCTTGGCTTCCCACTCAGCCATCACAGCCCGGCCCAGGGATGGTGAGCCTCCCGTCCCCCCCCCACCCCCTGCCCTGTCGGAAATAATTGCCCCTTGGCTCTTTGGGCAGGTCTGGGCATGTCTAAGGTGGCCTGTGTGCTCCCCCACCCCCCAATTAGATGGCCCGTCTCAAGGGCCCCAACCAGGACTCCACAGGGACTAGCCAGGCCCTTGGCAAACAAGCATGGATTGGTGGCAGCAGTTTGGTAGTGACACGCCCAGCTCTGTGCCCTGTGAACTGGGTCCCGTGGATGGAAGACCACCCAGGGGATAGGGATGTGCGGCCCAGGCAGAGCCTGGGGTATAAACCTGGTGATCTGGCTTCTGAGTCTGAGCTGGCTTTAAATCCGAATTGTTTGCTTTTTAAATAGGTTACCTGCTGTTGCGCTTTGGAATTGAGAAGGTTCTGGAGCAGAGGTTGGCCGACTAGGGCCGGGGGCCAACTTCATTGGCTGCCTGTTTTCCTAAACCAAGCTGTATTGACAGACAGCAATGCCCATTTGTCTGTTTACTGTCTATGGTGGCTTTCGTGGTACAAGGCAGAGTGGGGACGTTGAGGTAGGGACCATGTGTCTCACTAAAGCCAAGACTGTTTACTCTCCAGCCCTTCATAGGAACAGCATGCATACCACTGTTGGAAGGGTGGGCAGTACAAAGAAAGCTGGTTCCTTGCCTCTTCCAGTCACTCTGAGGCAGTGACTGTGGCCGGTTCTCACAGAGCTCCCTACCCAGAGATGTCTCTTGCGCAGACCCTTCCCTCTGCCGGTGACATGAGTCCGGGGGTGACGTACGCCTGTCCACACCAGCTGCTTTCACCCAACAAAAGCATCTCGGAAGTTACCCCTTATCGGAGTGTGAAGCGTGTCTGGATTCTTCGCTCCCTGTGTCAGGGTCGCATAGTATGCCTTCGTAAGCTGTCCCGGAGCACGTCTTCATCAGACCAGATCTGTGGGCATACATTTAGGTCGCCAGCCATCTGATGGAAGCCATTCTGAGTAGTGGCTGCCCGTGGGCCTCGGTCATCCTTTGTGTGTGAGCATGTCTGCAGTTTCTAGAACAGAGGGGCCGCTGTGTCCCACGTTGTGTGTTGGTGATTTTGGCAGATTGTGCGAGACAGCCTGCCCTCCCCAGAGGTTTTCACTCCTGTCAACCATGTCTCTTCCAATCTTCTGATTGGGTGGCTTTTCAGTGTTGGTTGTTTTTTTTGTTTGTTTGTTTGTTTTTAAAGATTTTTATTTTAGGGGCGCCTGGGTGGCTCAGTTGGTTAAGCGTTTACCTTCAGCTCAGGTCATGATCCCGGCATCCTGGGATTGAGCCCCACATTGGGCTCCCTGCTCAGCGAGCAGTCTGCTTCTCCCTCCCCTGGTCTTGTGCTCTCATTTGCGCGCACTCTCCCCCCCGCTCTGCGAATAAACAAATAAAATCTTTTTTAAAAATTAAAATTAAAAAAAAAAGATTTTATTTTATGTATTTATTTATTTTTTTAAAAAGATTTTATTTATTTATTCGACAGAGATAGAGACAGCCAGCGAGAGAGGGAACACAAGCAGGGGGAGTGGGAGAGGAAGAAGCAGGCTCATAGCAGAGGAGCCTGATGTGGGGCTCGATCCCATAACGCCGGGATCACGCCCTGAGCCGAAGGCAGACGCTTAACCGCTGTGCCACCCAGGCGCCCCAAAAATAAAGATTTTAATATTAAGTCCTCTCTATGCCCAACACAGGCTCAAACAACCCCCAGATCAAGAGCTGCAGGCTCCACCGACTGAGCGAGTCGAGTGCCCCTATTCAGCATAGATGTCAGTGTTTTTAAGTTGAGGCATAATTTACATACAACAAAGTCCGCAGATACTCCGTGTGTACTTTGAGTCTTACCAAGTGAATATACCCTAGTAAGCCAAATACTAGCAAACAACGTATTCATGTAAAGCCCCTCAGCCCCCTTCCAGCGTCCCTCGCCACACCCCCAGAGACAACTCCCATTCTGATTCCTGTCACTGTGGGTTAGTTGTGCCTATTGTGGACGCAGCCCAGTGCACATGCAGTGGGTACATCTGGGCGTCTGCCGACTGTGGCTCAGCATCCTGACTTCTCAGTTTGTCCTTGCGCTCACCTAGGTCATCATTCTACTTTACTGTGTGAACATACTGCCGCTTGTGTATCTGTTTTTCCTTTGGCAGGCACTTGGGTTGTTTCCAGGTTAGGGCTCTTAGGAGTAAGTTTGCCATGAGCATTCTTGTGCACATCTTTTTGTAGACATATTTCCGTTTATTTGGGGGGCAGGTACCTAAGATACCCCGAAGAGTGGGGTTTCTGAGGTGTTGGGTAGGTGTATGTTTAACTTTGCTGGGAACTTCTTGGCAATTTCTGCCTGTGGCAGAAAATCCTGCTTGCTCCACGTCCCTGCCAGCACGTGGAGTTGTCACTCTTTCCATTTTAGCCATGCTTGTGGATGTGTAGAGGTTTTAAACCAATCTTGCATTCCTGGGCTAAATCCAAGGGGCCTGGATATTTGCTGATATTTTCTTTTCTTTTTTTTTTTTTTTTAATATTTTATTTATTTATTCGACAGAGATAGAGACAGCCAAGCAAGAGAGGGAACACAAGCAGGGGGAGTGGGAGAGGAAGAAGCAGGCTCATAGCGGGGGAGCCTGATGTGGGGCTCGATCCCATAACACCAGGATCACGCCCTGAGCCGAAGGCAGACGCTTAACCGCTGTGCCACCCAGGCGCCCCATTTGCTGATATTTTCTAAAGGTTTTTTTGTTTTTGTGTTTATGGGGGATGCTCATCTGTAATTTTCTTTTCTTTATATGTTTTTGTCAGGTTTTGTTATCAGGGTCATGTCAGTCTTGTAAAGTGAGTTCACTGTTCTTTATTTTTTGAACTTTCATAAAAGTTTATACGATTTCTTAACTATTAGAACTCACCAATTGGGGGCGCCTGGGTAGCGCAGTCGTTAAGCATCTGCCTTCGGCTCAGGGTGTGATCCCAGCGTTATGGGATCGAGCCCCACATCAGGCTCCTCCGCTATGAGCCTGCTTCATCCTCTCCCACTCCTCTGCTGTGTTCCCTCTCTCGCTGGCTGTCTGTCACATAAATAAATAAAATCTTTAAAAAAAAAAACAACTCACCAATTGGATATGCAGTTTTCTTTGTGGAAGACTTTTAATTATGAGCTCAACTTCTTTAACTGGTAAAGGGCTTTTCAAATTTCCTATATTTTTTGGTGCTAGTTTTGGTAATTTGCAACTTGGGAAAAATTTGTCCGTTTAAGTTGTTAGATTTATTGCCATAAAGTGGTTGGTTTCATTCCTGTATTAAACCAAAAGACTGTAGGATCTGTACTACTGTCTGTCTTTCCGTTTCTGACAGTGGGTGTGCTTACGATCTTTTGTTATTGTTTGTTCTAGTTAGCTTATCAAAGAAGTCTGACTGATTTTCTTTGTTGCTGACTTTCTATTTTTATCTTTAATTTCCTTCTAATAACTTCAGCTTTAATTTGCTCTTCTTTTTTTAGTTTCTTGTGGAGGAAACACAGGTCATTCATTCGAAACCTTTTTCTGTTTTGTTTTTTTTAACAGAAGCATTTAAAGCTATGATTTTGCCTCCAACGACTGTGTTAGCTACTTCCCCCAAGTTTTGGCGCCCTGTATATTCTCATTCAGTTCAGAGACTTTCTGATCACCCCTGGCGTTCTTGATGCAGTTATAACAGAGAGTGAAGAGCCAGTCTGTCACCACCATGGTCTCTGTCGCCTGGCAGACATTCCTCTACTTCTGTGGCCAGTGGGCACTTTGGGATGGCTAGCATGGCTCTGTATGTGATGTCCCTGCTGCCCTCCTCATGCCTCCTGCTGTGAGCTAAGCTGCTCGGTGACTCGTTTTGTGCACTTGGTGGTTCGGGGCTGTTTCACTTGCCTTCTTCCTCCACCGACCATGAATGCCCGAGGCAGGATCTCTATCCAGCTTGTCCTTATTCTCTCCAGCAGTGCTTGCAGGGCCTATGCTGAGCACCGCACAGACAGGCTCATGCTTTCTGGGTGCCCCGAACAGTCGTGCGAGGTGGGGACAGAGTTGTATTGGCATCTTACAGGCTCCAGGTGAAGTGGCTGGCCCAGCAGGCTCCTTGCCCTGAGCCAGGCACTTCTGTCTGCCTGCCCTGGAGGGCTGAGAAGATTGCTGCTTCCCAAGGGGCCCTTCCAGGGTTAGGGGTGTTCCTTGAATCGTAGGCTGTGGTGTGGCACCAGGAAGGCCTGGGCTCCCCCTGCACCCTCGTCCCTGGTGGCCCTGCTTCCATCCCACAGGCCTGGCTGCCTGGGTGAGGCTCAGCCTCCTGTTCCCTGCTTCCTGGTCTGAGGAGGGGCCGGCCCGTGGAAATGAGTGTGGCTGGCTCCCCCACTGGGGACCAGACGTAACCCTGACCCTGAGTTTGTCTTTAGTTCCACAGAATAATGAGAAGCTTCAAGAGAGCCCATGCATCTTTGCATTGACACCAAGGCAAGTGGAGCTGATCCGGAATTCCAGGTGCGCTGTGCCCCGCACCACTGCTGGCCTCCACGGCAGGCGGTGGACTGGCGTGGTCTTGGGCCATCTGGAGGGCCGGGCTAGGGCAGCCTTCAGCAGCCCCGACGTAGACGCTGTGCTCCACAGTGGAGGGAAGGGGAGCCCCCCCTCCCCCGTGCTCGGCACCTGCCGTGTGTACCGGGCAGTGCGCCCTGTCTGCGTGCTCTCGGTGCCTCTGATCTGCAGCCCCCAGAGGTGGGCCGGTGTCCCCCCTTTAACAGGGCTCCCCTCGGCACTCTTGATATTGGGGCCGGGTCACTTTTTGGAGGGGGGTGCCCTGGACACTGGGGGGGGCTGAGCAGCATCTCTCACCCCCACCGCTTGGTGGCAGGACTCCTCTAGTTGTGATGGCCGTAGCTGTCTCCAGACACTGCCTGGGGTCCTGCTGGGGCAGGATCGTCCCAGTGAAGACCCTGAGCCGTAACAGCTGAGGGACAGAGGCCATTCCCTGCTGTCTGAGGCCCTTCTGTCTCCAGCTGAGTCCGAAGTCACCACTGGAGCAGCCGTTTGCTGGCCCACTTGGCACATGCTGGGCCTGTACCCACCAACCTATTTAATATATCCACATGGACCCTGCCCTCCACTTGTGCAGACAGGGGAGGTCATCTGCCCAAGTCCCCAGTGAGTAAACAGGAGAGGACATTTCAGTCAGCACCCAGAGACCTTCAGATGCCCAGGGAGGTAGCAGGTGAACCTGTCTGGCTAGCTCAGGTGAGGGGATCAGCATGGCGTGCCAGGTGCTCTCCTGCCTCACTGACCCCTCTCCTCCTCCCCTCTGCCTCCTTGGCATGCGCAGAGAACTGCAGCCCGGGATCAAGGCCGTGCAGGTCGTCCTCAGGTAAGCCCGGGCCTGCCCGGACCCCCCGGCGCCTGTAGCCCTGCCCTGTCCACCCCAGGCGCATCCCAGTCAGGCCCCTCTCCCTCCTGACAGTTCTGGTTCTCCCCGGTCAGAGGCGGAGCCCTGCTCCTCTCTTCCTGCCGTCTGTCCTTGCCTGTGGACCCATCACCGCATAGCGTCGCTCAGACCAGATCCGGGGCCCTGAGAGCCCCTCGTGTGGTCCGGAACGGCGATCCACCTGCCGGCCAGATACGGCCCTCGTGGCCTCCACCCCGGCCCTGCGCCCATACCCCTCTCAGGGCCGCCCCTCTGTCCAGAGCCCCCGCCGGCCTCACGGTCCGTGTCGTCACTGCAGAATCTGCTACTCAGACACCAGCGGCCCTCAGGAGGACCAGTACCCGCCCAACATCGCCGTGAAGGTCAACCACAGCTACTGCTCCGTCCCGGTCAGTGGGGCCCCCTGGGCAGCCCTGGGCCGCTGTGGGGGATGGGACCGAGAGGCTGCCGCGGAACCCCTTGCCGCGGCGTGAGCCCCCGCGTCTGCTTCCAGGGCTACTACCCCTCCAACAAGCCCGGAGTGGAGCCCAAGAGGCCCTGCCGGCCCGTCAACCTCACCCACCTCATGTACCTGTCCTCGGCCACCAACCGCGTCACCGTGACCTGGGGGAACTACGGCAAGGTGCGGGGCGCGGGGAGCGGCCTCTGCCCCCCCACGCCCCGCCTCCGCCTCACTGGCCCTCCCCCGTCTCTGCCCCCAGAGTTACTCCGTGGCCTTGTACTTGGTGCGGCAGCTGACCTCTTCGGAGCTGCTGCAGAGATTGAAAACCATCGGGGTCAAGCACCCGGAGCTGTGCAAGGCACTGGGTGAGCTGGCCGGCCCGTCGGTCACCCCGGGGGACGTGCGCGGAGGGGGAGCGCAGGAACCAGCGCAGAGGCCCTGAGGCGGGGACGCGGGAGGCGGGCGCTCCGGCCCAGGGAGCTGGCGCCGCGAGAGCCGGGGACCAGGTCTGCTGGCTTGTGGGTCACCCCACAGCAGCGAGGCGGGAAAGGTCCCAGGGGATGGGTGCTCGAAGCAGAGCTGGGCGGGGCCAGGGGCACAGTAGACCCGATTCAGAGCTGCAGATGCTGGGTGGTGATGGGGTCCAACCTGAGACCAGACCAGCTGTGTTGGGGACGGTGGGGGGGACACAGTGAGCATTGAAAGTGAACCACCGCCAAGACGGGTAGACAAAATCCATCCTGTTTCTTGTCTCATGTCCATGTATGCAGTG
The DNA here is from genome assembly GCF_002007445.2 of Ailuropoda melanoleuca. Lineage (NCBI taxonomy): Eukaryota > Metazoa > Chordata > Mammalia > Carnivora > Ursidae > Ailuropoda > Ailuropoda melanoleuca. Next base: position 2,867,241 of record NC_048221.1, read on the forward strand.
GCTGTGTGGCCTCGGGGAAGTCACTGGCCCTGTCTGGTCGCTGCGCCTTCTGACCAGATCCTCACGGTAGCCCTGGGCTGAGGGACTTGGCGATGTCCCCATCTGACCATGGGGGACCCTGAGGGGCAGAGTGGCAGGGCTCCTGCCTGTGCACCCCACCGCCTCCTTCTTCCCTCAAAGAGCCCTTTCTTCAAAACCACTCCCCCACCTGCCCAGCTTCCTGTGGGGACAAGGGCCGACTTGACCAGAGGGGGCAGAGGGGGCAGGCACTGGTGTGGGGGCCAGGTGGGATTCATCCAGGCCTTGGCCCACAGGGTGGGGCCGGGGCACCCGGAGGTCTGGGGAAGTCTGGGAGGGGCGGGGGTCCGCAGTGCTGAAGGGGGAGGTATGTATGGGACCTCTGGGGCCCCTGCTTGGCGCCGATGTTCCGGTGTCCTCTCGGAAGCCAGCCCCAGGCCAGGTTGCCGGCTGCTGGGTTTCTAATAGCCGCGGGAAATCCTGTACTTGTCTCACCTGTGGCCTTCTTGCGGACCCAGCCTTCTCTCTGTTGGGTGGGGAGGCGGCGGCCTGGCTTCCAAACCACGTGCACTGGAGTCCATCGTGGGCACTTAGCCAGAGAGGCGAGTGTGAGGTGGGAATTCACATAGAGGCGTGAGGGGAGTGGGCTGGGGATGCGCCTGCACAGGCCCCCCCAACCCTGTGTGGGAGGGAAGAAGAAACTTCTGGAGGAGGGCTGCAGGGCTTGAGCGGAGGAAGGAGGGGCAGCTCCGGGGTCCGTCTCTGCTGAGCCTTCTGGGGTCTCTTGGCCAGCCTCCCCATTCCCACTGAGAGCAGAACAAAGGCAGAACAAGCCTGAAAGGGTCCGGAGGTGGGGAAACTGCACGCCCCTTGCGGGCCTTCCCCAGGGTTTGCTCTGCATATGCCTTTCCTTCCAGTCTTTCTTCCAGCCCTGTGTTCACCGTTGAGAAGGGGGCCTTGTGTGTGGTCGTGGGCATTTGCCACGAGGCCTTTGGCTTCAGGCACCAGCCAGCTTTTCCTAAGTCGGAGAGGTAGCTTTGGTCACCCAAGAAGCCATGCTCGTGGGCTCGCGCCCGCCCCTGCCAGGTTTGGGAGTGTTCGGGAGTGGGGCCACACGTCCTGGTCCCGCGTGTGGTGCAGAGGGCTGCCAAGACCGTCCTGGAGCAAGCGGCCCGTCTCCCTTTTCGCCAGGTGCTCGGGATGGTTCGCGTGGAATGCGCAGTCCCAGCGGACAGCCCTGCAGGTGGCTGTTGGCCTCCATCTTTCTTCCACAAGAGGCCGTGGGCTGTGCCAGCGTGCAGCAGGGTGGGCTTGTCGGGTCGGCGTGCCCTGCTGGCGTGCCGCTCCCCGGCTGCTGCCCTGGCTGCTTTCACAGGGGACCCCGCAGCCCTGGGCCCTGGAGCTGAAACGCTCATCTTGTCCTGGGCGGTGGCCGTTGGGGTCTCCGTGTGCGGATTGTCTTCCCCCTGAGACGGAGGGGCTGAGGGTGCTCGCCGCTGCCTTCCCCAGCGCCGACGGGGGCTGGGAAATCTGCCTCTTGGCTCCGACCCCACAGACGCCTCTGTCCCTTCTGCTCACATCGGCCCCCCCCTTGTCCGCAGTCAAAGAGAAGCTGCGTCTGGACCCCGACAGCGAGATCGCCACCACCGGCGTGCGGGTCTCCCTCATCTGCCCAGTGAGTCCGGGTGCGCGCGTCCTCTGCCCCCACCTGCCTGCAGCGCGGCGCCGCCGGGGGGCCGCTCACGCCACCCCCTCGCTCCCCGCAGCTGGTGAAGATGCGGCTGTCGGTGCCCTGCCGGGCGGAGAGCTGCGCACACCTGCAGTGCTTCGACGCCGTCTTCTATCTCCAGATGAACGAGAAGAAGCCCACCTGGCTGTGCCCCGTGTGTGACAAGCCGGCCCCCTACGACCAGCTCATCATCGACGGGTGAGGCTCCGGCCGCCTCGGGGGGCCCCGCTCCTCCCTGGGCCCCTGTGGGAGGAGGGGCCCCGCCGTGCCGCGCCGGAGGCCCCCGGGGCACCCAGCTGTGCCGGGTCTGTGGGCTGCTCTCGACGCCCCGGCCGCAGGAGAGGCAGATGTCCTCCTCGGGGGGCTCTTCGGGGTCTTTGCTGCCCCGGCGGGGGCTGCTCGCATGGGCTCTCTGGGCCCAGGAGGTCTGCCGTTGCTTGTGAGCTCACGGACCTGGAGTCTGCTTTTCCCCACACGAAGCAGGGACCCCGAGACCCCAGCCCCGTGGCCACCGCGCGAGCCTTCGGCGCCGCCTCTGTCACACACTCTGTACGGAGAGGTGGGAAGCACAGCCATGTCCCCGATTCTGGTCTCGGCTCTCGTGTGCCCTTCTTCCCAGGTGGCGCCTGCGTGCAGCCTGGCCCTCCCCGCGCCACAGGGGGACGAGGGGAAAAGGCCATTCTCCCCAAAAGGGAAACTTTGCTCAGGTCTTAGGTTTCCAGAAACTGAGCCCAGCACCTGACCAGGCCGCTCCTGCCAGGCGCCAGCCACACCCATCTCCTGTCCCCGGAGCTGGGGGAGGGGCAGGGGGCGAGAGGCTGTGGTTAGGTAGGGGTGGGTGTGCGGCCGCCAGGCTGGCTCCATGGCCACACTCTGCGCCCCAGCAATGTGTGCGTGCTGTGGGCCGGAGGATGGCCCACGGCCGGTAGGGGCTTGGTGTGAGTCCGTCCCCACGTTGGAGTGCTTGTTGTCAGCCATCTGTCCCAGCCGTGCAGGAGGTGGGCCTCGGTCACCCCTACCTTGCAGATGAGGGGACTGAGGTTCAGAGGGGCAGTCACCAGGCGTGCCCAGCTCACAGGTGGCCGGGCTGGGACCGGAACCTGGGTCTGGCCAGCTCTGAGCCTGGGTGCCCTCCCTGGAGGGGCTGAGCCTCCGTGCCCCAGTGTCCCCATGTCGTCTAGCCTTTGGGTGGAGTGAGGAGGCCCCTGGGGCCGGGTACAAGGGCCAGGGCTGAATGGCTGCTCTGTTCCTGGCCTGGCAGCTGTGCGGCCCTGTGCCTGCCTCTCCCCCCACCCCCACAGGCCTAGAACGGGTCACCCAGGCTCAAGTGGCGGCAGCTCCGACAGCTCCAGGGGCAGATGGGCCTGGGGTTTGGGGGTATGGCTGTGCCCCACACAGACCACAGTCCCAGCATCCCACGGGGCCTGGGCCTAGCCAGGGAGGCTTCCTGGAAGCAGGGTCCTTGATTCATGCGTTTGCTCAGGACTCGCTATTTTGTCCCACCCTTGTTCCTAAGCTGGGTGACTCTAGGGTCCCAGTAAGGACTCTGTCCCAGATTCTGCCTTCAGGGAACTCCCAGCCGGGCATGGGGAGCGTGGGGACCCGAGCCAGAGATGCTCCTGCTGGCAAGGGAGGGAGCGCTGCGGACTAGGACGTGCGGTGGAGACCGCCGTGGCCGGCAGAGCCGTTGGGACACCACAGAGTGACCCCGGGTGGCAGGCCTGTGAGTGTGACAAGGGGGGCCCCCAGAGGCCCCAGGGGATGTTCTGGAGCAGGAAGGGCCTCCCTCGTGTGTGACTGTGTCTGAGGTGGTTCAAGTCACGTGGAGGCAGCTGCAGCTTTGACCTCCTGGGACAAATGTGGGGGGCCACATTGGCCTGTTGCCGCTGAGGCACGTGTGTCCCCTATGCGGGACCTGGCCTGGCGTGGGTCCCCTGGTCCTGGAGTCGGTGGGCACTGCAGAGGCCTCATAGGTAGGGAGACGAGGCCCCGTGACCTGGGAGGGGCGGGGCCAGGAATGGAGCCCAGGCGGCTTGCTTTCTGGCCTCATTGGCTTCAGGGAGATCCCTACCCGTCTCTGAGCATCAGTGTCTCTATCTGTAAAATGGGTCTGGCTGGCAGTACTTCAGTGAAACGGTGCCCAGGGCCAGAGCGTGTCCTGCTGGGCCGGGCCTGCGATGGGCGATCTCTTGGGGGTGCTCTTGGCGTGTGCGGGAATGCAGTGGCCCCAGTTCTTCCTGCCCTGCCCCAGAGCCTCTCCAGGGGGCTGTCTGTGCACACACGGCGCCTCGTGTGTAGAGAGAGGGGCAGCGCAGGGTCGGGGTGGGAGGGTGGGGGGCCGTGGAGCAGAGCGGGTAGCTGTAGGCACATGGAGCGCTGCGGGGCAGGCCTCCCCCTCCCACGGGGCAGCCGGACCTCAGGACACCAGGCCCTGGTGGGTGCTGTCCTTGAACCGCTTTTGCGGAGAAGGAAGTGCCTTGTTTAACGAGCAGCCCCTGACCTGAGCCCGGGGCAGGGTGGGGAGGGAGCGGCCCTGCCGGCCCAGGAGTCAGCCCCTCGCCCCTCCAGGCTCCTCTCCAAGATCCTGAGTGAGTGCGAGGATGCCGACGAGATCGAGTACCTGGTGGATGGCTCGTGGTGCCCGATCCGCGCCGAGAAGGAGCGCAGCTGCAGCCCCCAGTGCCCCATCCTCGTGCTCGGTGAGTTGACTCCCGGAGCGCGGGGCAGAGCGGGGCTCGGCTCGGGGCTCTGGCGGGAGACCCCGCGGTTACTGAGTGCCCGGGGCCTGGACGGGGCTCTGGGGACCCGGTGGCACTCGTGGAGGCAGAGGAGACACAACAGGGCCCCGGCCCCCACTGGCCTCCACGTCCCTGCTCTGAGCTCCTCTCCCTGTCGCCCTCAGGCCCCTCGGACGCCAATGGGCTCCTTTCCACCCCCAACGTCAACGGTGGTGGCGGTGGCGGTGCGCTTGGGGGCGCCGGTGGCGGGGGCGGCGCGGTAGGCAGTGTTGAGAACGGGAAGCCGGGAGCCGACGTGGTGGACCTCACGCTGGACAGCTCGTCGTCCTCGGAGGAGGAGGAGGACGAGGAAGAGGACGAGGAGGACGAGGATGAGGAGGGCCCCCGGCCCAAGCGACGCTGTCCCTTCCAGAAGGGCCTGGTGTCGGCCTGCTGACTGCTCACCGCCGCCGGCTGGACACTCGACTTTCCTGGTGCTCACCCACGCGGATGGGGCGCAGGCGGGCCCCGGGGTACGGAGGGGGGAGTGATTTTGTTTCTTTTTATGGTTGTTCATTTTGTTTTTCCACCCCTTTCCCTGGCTCCTGGCACCTGTACCTCTGGACTCCTATCGGAGGATTAAAAAAAAGTAAAAAGACAAAAAAAAAGTACAAAAAAAGAAAAAAAAAAAAAAAAAGGAAAATGGAACAAAAAAAATCAAACTCTTACAAACAAGGCAAGCCACCCACACAGCTGCTTCCCCGGCCGGAGCCGGAGCCGGAGCCGGAGCCGGTCCTGGGGAGGGGTGGGCAGACCCAGGGAGCCCACTCGGACGCCCCGCCCCGCCTCGCCTCTTCCAGGGACCATTCCAGCTGGTGCAGAGGGACGGGGTGCGTGGGGGCGGTAGGGGCAGCAGGGGAGACCGACGGGCGCACCGCCCCCCTCCCTGGCAGCAGCCACGACTTTGACATTCGTCTGTTCCTTTGCTTTTTTCTCTGCAAACACGTTCTCTCGCCCAGAGACCCTGGAGCGCACCGCCAAGCAGGGAGCATTTTAGCCAAGAAGCCATGGAGTGGGTTGGGGCGGG